>NC_092243.1:2417500-2447500 GCF_036320965.1 Panulirus ornatus | reverse complement strand
AATATAGATGAACAAACACAAAATCGACCCCGTGAAAGACATTTACTCTTGCCACCTGAGCCACATCAGACACACATCACAAACACAGGTCATCACCTCCACCACCTGGTAAAAGATATTATGTGTCTCTACACACGCATACTTCCTCTAGCAAGCACACCTCGTCTCACAAGCACACCTCCTGTGGCACATATCTCGACACAAGCACACCTCGTGTCGCAAGCACACCTCCTGTGGCACAGATGATCTTCCTTCACCATAAAACTCCCCTCCAGATTGATACAGATTTAGCAATAACCATTTCCAGCCTCACTATCCTGATTTCTCTTCTCTCCCTCTATTGCAGGTGAGTACAGACTGGCTGGAAGTGTATGAGAAATGCGGTCAAGGTGAGGACATATATTTCACTAGAGTTACACACTCACACACACAGCTTCACTTATGGTAAGTGTTGATATTAACCTCTGACGAAGGACTGATAGGTAATTAGAACAGTATAAGAGGTGCCATTATGAGTGCAGACCAAGCGCCCTGCTGGTAGGTAGTTGCCGGACTTTCACTTTCCTGAGCCACATGTGATGACCCGGGTTCCTCTAATCTTGACCTTCCCCGGCTGTGTTTTCTGAAGTCTTCACGTAACTTACCTTTGACCATCGCCACGACTGGAGGTTAGGTACAGTAACTCAAGAGCAGGGCAAGGAATGCAACGACCCTGAGGGTGGAGTTACGTGCAAGGGCTACTTCCTTATCTCTTATTATATGGATGTTCCTTATCTCTTATTGCATGGGTGTTCCTTATCTCTTATTGCATGGGTGTTCCTTATCTCTTATCGCATGGGTGTTCCTTATCTCTTATTGCATGGGTGTTCCTTATCTCTTATCGCATGAATGTTCTTTATCTCTTATCAACAGCTGGGGTCTGCGTGTGAGATCCTGTACTGTTTCCTAGCCAGTAACTGGTGATGAGTTGCAGTCTAACTAAAGTGTCCAGTGAAGATGTTATTCCTATAATCTCATTGTCTGTCTGTCTGTCTGTCTGTCTGTCTGTCTGTCTGTCTGTCTCTCTCTCTCTCTCTCTCTCTCTCTCTCTCTCTCTCAACATATATATATTACCTATAAAACTCTCTGATCCTTCCTGGAGCGCGCACGATGGCCATTGGAACCTTGCCTTCAGTTCTCCACCAGTAACAGAGGAATGACTCATTATTCATTACTTCCGCGTGAAATGTGTTCTGAACATGACTTGCACCAGAGACCAACAGTTAACCTGACCTGTTATTAACTGGTGATTTCCAGCCACGACATCAGCCCACGCTGCCACATTCACTCTTCTCAATACTTCATCTCTGACCTTCTCATTTTCTGTCTGGTCGTAGAATAATTAATCCTTATTTTTCGTTTTCGTAAAATGATTTAAAATCCGTCGTTCTGAAAGTACGATGTTGGCAGATTTGGTCTTGGTTTTATTAGCAATGTTTTCCGAAATTATGTTTAGTTTTTTTCGTATAATTGACAAATTGTTCATATGATTTCATACGATCGTTTTCTAGCATCATCGTGTCCATCTGTTTAATCAAAGAGAAAACATGTTACGATATCTGTATCTGTCATTTAGTATCCAAGTCTTTAATCAGACACTTATTACTCACGTAAGTCCAGACTGGGACTTATAAAACTGATACTCCTTTCTAACTCTAAGAATCTCTCTCTCTTTCTCTCTGACAACTGCGTTACTTGGTTGATGTATTTATATATCCAGTGTTAACCCAAGTACTGGACTAACGTCCTCTTTTTCCATATTTTATATTGATATATTTCCAGTATATAAATTTACTATGTTTCTTAATTTTGGATTTCTTAAATGGCATGAATGTCATCTTATTATCCCTATTGTCGAGATCATAATAGGTTATACACATACTGATATAATTGCTATATCAAATGGAAGAGTATAGCTTTACTTGTTGGATATTGTATCATTTTGTTGTACTATTTTGTATATTGTATCATTACATGAAGTATTGATGTATCATTTGTTGTTACTTTTTTCTAGTCCTGTGTTTATGCAGTGTTCTAAATTTTAAGATGTATAGTCGTGAAGTCGTATAGTCTTAATCCTATAATATGATATGATATAATATATATATATATATATATATATATATATATATATATATATATATATATATATATATGATATATATATATATATATACATACATATATATATATATATATATATATATATATATATATATATATATATATATATATATATATATATATATATATATATATATGACTAAGGCTTCCCCGGTTGGGACTTGTTATGTACAGGTAATAATCTCGTCGACCCTAGAGGTAATTCCTAAGTCCACCTTTCCTCTTAGTGACAGTTATCAGAGTCATTTTCCTGTTCAGCTGGTGTGGTGTTCAGCTGGTGTGGTGTTCAGCTGGTTTGGTGTTCAGCTGGTTTGGTGTTCAGCTGGTGTGGTGTTCAGCTGGTGTGGTGTTCAGCTGGTGTGGTGTTCAGCTGGTGTGGTGTTCAGCTGGTTTGGTGTTCAGCTGGTGTGGTGTGGCCAACTGTTCAGCTGGTGTGGTGTTCAGTTGGTGTGGTGTTCAGCTGGTGTGGTGTGGCCAACTGTTCAGCTGGTGTGGTGTTCAGCTGGTTTGGTGTTCAGCTGGTGTGGTGTGGCCAACTGTTCAAATGGTGTGGTGTTCAGCTGGTGTGGTGTTCAGCTGGTGTGGTGTGGCCAACAGTAAAGTTTCACTCGAGGCAAAATATGCAAATGAGTATATCATCTGTGTAATACTTTTTCTTAACTTTCTTTGTATCTCGTTAACTTCTTTGAGAAATGTTCGAGGACATAGATGGAGATGTAGTGCAAGGCGAAGTTTTATGATACGCTCTCCACGTGATGTGAATTTCCGGGAGGTTTGTGACGTGATCATGACGGGATAGAACACGGGCGGTGGTAGGAGAACACACACACACACACACACACACACACACACACACACACACACTTTCAAAAGGTGTAAAGCTGTACGTCTGTAGGATACGAGTGGTGGATGTATGGAATAAACTGGGTTGAGACGGTGAATGTGGACAACATACAGAAGTTTGATAAGTTGTATGACAGGGAAAACTGCAGAGTTGGGGGCCACACCAGTGTATAACTCCCTCCACGTACAGTAGAAATAAGTAATTATCTGTAAGTATTTCGAATGAGTCATGTATTACGAAGCGAACGTACTTACTTATAAACAATAGAAATACAACGTCATAATCTTTCATCAAACAATCTTCACCTTACAGAATCTTAATTGAAAATTACTTACGAGTTATGAGGCGTTGATGTGACTGTCATATGTTTAGTTAATTTGCGTATGTGAAAAAATAAAATAAATAACTTGCAGAACCAGTTAAAGAACTGGCAGGGAAAATGCTGAAAGCAATGAGATTAATTTTTTAGAAACGATACTATATAAGAAAATGGTTTAGCTACAAGGACAAGGGATGAAAAAAAAAAATCAGCAGATATCAACAAAGTCATGAAGTGACTCTCGTGGATTTCAAATGAACACTGCATTGTGAAAGTGATCCTGTACCGGGGGGAAAAAATGGTCCATTTAGGAGAGGAGGCGCATTCCGATCTATCGTGTTGGATGTTATCAGGTTATTACAGACTCCTTGGAGGTCTGACCTTCAGTACAGGACATATATGAGAAGTCGTGACGGCTCCTAGATATCTTTTCACGAAGTTTTGATGTTATAAATCGTTGATTCTGCGTGAAAACTTTAGGATACAGATTCTTATATATTTTGAGCATATTCCAGACCTTCGATTTATTTTCTATAATGATTTCTTATCCATTCTAGAATCACTGTAATTCGTATTACCTTTCTCGAGGTATTAAATATGTTTAGGATGGTTATAGGTTAAAATGAAATCGTTTTCTCTCATGCGCCCCACAACCGTTTTCTATAAGTTTCAGAACAATACATATCTTAAATATTTTTCTTTCACTATACCTTTTTTTTTAATATTTGATTTAGGGCTTCATTTTACTGATATGATTCTCATATTCATAAGAAAATGTACGATAATAGAAAGGATATTTCAGAAAAGAATTCTTTTTTTCTTGGTGATATCAATGCTGACACAAATAAGTATCTACTGGGCTCAAGGCCAAACACACACACACACACACACACACACACGATGGTTCACCTCTTTATGTGACTTTATGTATCTATCCTAACAATTTCTATTAAGATATTCAGGATATGCATCAATGTTTATCTTATGCGAGAGGTAGATGGAAGGAAATAACAGTTGTGGCCAATTGTTAATTTCTAATTAAGCTTTAGTTTTGAGAGTTCACCCTCGTATTATATATATATATATATATATATATATATATATATATATATATATATATATATATATATATATATATATATATATATATATATATATATATATATGACACTGAATGTTGTATGTATATCTGAATAGTACCTTTAAAGATGTTAGAAATTATTCTAACATATTCCTGAATGATGGTATTATGTTATACAATGTTCTCAAATCTTATGGTTGGAGAAATAACAAGCTTTAACTTTTGTTTTTTTCAGAGATTAGTTATTAACGAGGGTATCATGTGGGTCTGGATTCATACTGACATCTGAAACACACTAACCGTTCTCCTACGATCTACATATGAGAGAGAAACTGCATACAAATCACACAACGATTTTCATTTCTTGGTTGGCCTTCCACACTCACCAACCACAATAGCATTACTACTGACGAGAAAGAGCAAGAAAGTCTCCATGGTTTGTGAGGGATCACCTGTTAGGACTTTTTCCCTAATGGGCCGGAGGAGGCATGTGTGGCCCAGCGTTGTGTGTGTGTGTGTGTGTGTGTGTGTGTCTGGCGGCTATGCTTTCCTCGTCATCCTGTTTACATTTTGCGGTCTAGCCGTCGCGTGGCAACGCCGTTACTTCCGGTAATTTGGTGGGGAAGTAACGGTTGCGCTTGGCTGTGGTGCGAGGATCTCCCGTGGTGGCGTCCCTCTCCACCCACGACTTATCGTCGTAATGGAGACGTGAGCTCCGGCAACGCGCGTCTTATCCTCTCGTTCGTCAACTCTGCTGTGTTGTGGTGCAGCTGGTGTGCTGACAGACATTTTCTTCAAAGGGATTCGTCACTTTCAAATACAGTCAGTCACACTAACCTACTGAGAGCATCAGGGAAGCGAGGGACATGTTAGGAATGCTATTTGTATCATGTGCAACTTTCTTCTTCCTCTCTGATGAGCGACGTGTGGACGGGGGGGGGGGGTGTTTGCCCCGTCGTCTCTGTACAGGTGAGTCAGCGGTTTGGATTACTTTCATCTGCGGGGAAGGTGTTTGGCCAACACATGAGTACCTCTGGTAATGAGGGAATTACTTTACTACATTTATCATCGTAATTGTGGATCAGGTGTGTTTAAAGAAACTGGTTGGAGGCGAAGACTAGAGGGAGAAGGAATGAAACCCAAGATGCGATGCATATTCAAGTGATACATTTGCATATAGACTTAAGCAGATAATTGCAAAAGATGATTAACATTAACATAATTATTATACGTGTGTTAGTCTCTATATATTGAAAATGCGCAGCATTCAGTTATTACTAATCACTCACGTATTGGTCACGTTTTCTTTCATTTAAGGAAGTATATACATATTTCTCTGATTTAGAATTGTACCAATAGAAATTTTACCAACCCCATTGCTTAGCAAACCCTCCTTAAA
This sequence comes from Panulirus ornatus, assembly GCF_036320965.1. Lineage (NCBI taxonomy): Eukaryota > Metazoa > Arthropoda > Malacostraca > Decapoda > Palinuridae > Panulirus > Panulirus ornatus. The sequence continues at coordinate 2,441,694 of NC_092243.1, read as the reverse complement.
AAGTTATTTCACATCGCAAACCCATAAAGACTTTATCATCTAAATAGATTATCACAATTGCCTTTCAATTCTGACTTTGGTTAATCTTAACTTTTCTTGAGGCTTAAGTGAGTATTGATAAGTGGAGATACTATAGGTCTTCGAGTGAATTACTTTGACTCAGCTTCGCAAAGGACATTAAGAGCAAAACATTACGTATGAGACACGAGATGAACGTTGACACCATGATGTATGGTGTGTGCTCGTGAGCGTAGCTTACCGTAGTGCTGTGATCGCCTCTGGATTCCAGAGTCCAGATCTGGACGAAGAAGCAAAACTGGAAATTGAACGTTGATGACGCTGAGGAAAACCATTCCAGGTATTAAGAATAATGGTTCTTTAAACATGCGATATCGTCTGGTGTAAACAATGTGATACGAGATGACGCAAACATTTGTGACCTGTTGTTATGGTGGATGTCATCTGTGTGTTGATCTCATTTTGGAATGTATGACTGCAGATGTAGATTACCAATTTCTTATTAGCGAAGACAGTACTTATCATGAGCGGGATATCAGGATAAAGGACTTTGCCTTTAAGCCTGTGAAGTGAAGTAAACGGATACATATATCATTTTCATCATTTTTTTCCTACCGAAATGTGGATTCAATTGTTACCAAACCATTCATCGTTGTAGGATCTTACCTCCAATTATCAGAGCCATTCATTGTTGTTGGGAAGAACCTCCAAATGTTATTACTATACATCGTTATAGTGTATGGCCTCCAAAAACAATATGCATTTAGCGTGAGTGATCCAAATGCTTCAGTTGCCCACTTTTGAAAGCTCTTGTCTCCGAAAATCACGAATATTTAGGGTCGATATTTTCCACAAGATATGGTGCCAGGGTTCAACATTCAGCAACTCACACATCGGCGGCTGATCATCAGTTAAAGAAAGTCTACAGAAGTTAAAACTTTGTAACCAATTTTTTTTTTGGTTACAAAGTTTTAACTTCTGTAGACTAAGATTAGGTGTTTTGGAGTTCCGTGTTGGCAACAGTGTGTGTCGAACTTTGTTACCAACATAGGCTGACAGGTTAAGTTGTCAGAGATCTGATTCGTCATCTTAGATCCTTCCATCTTGACAGGATGACCTACGTTGGTCTTCAAGGATAGCCCCGTCTCCAGGGGGTAGAGAGGGACCACATCCATCTGTCCCCCGACGTATCAGCTGGCATCTTTTCATGTAGTGTTTATACGATACACGAGATTCATTGAGAGCAAAACTCATTCCCACAATTACGTGGATGATGAGCAACGTCATCGCCAGAGCAACACTTTCTTCACACACTTCACACTCGCCTTCTCTCCCAGTATGGACGGCACCAGGATGACCACCTGATGGCCAATTTCTGTAGACTGGGCCAGTGTTTCTTGTGAGCTGATTACGGAACTATTTTCTCGGCGTCAACATCTTTCGCAAATAACATCTATATTTACTTGAACTAATATATATATATATATATATATATATATATATATATATATATATATATATATATATATATATATATATATATATATATGCAGGAGATCTTCCCTTAAATAAGTTTCGTTTCATATGACTACTGAACCAGCACTTATCAGTTTGTTGCTGATGTTCTCATCTTGAGAACATTAATAAGAAACTGATAAATGTTGAATTAGTTGTCATATTCAGTGAAATATACTCATATATGTACATACGTCCCTTGACATGAGAATCAGCGTGTAGTTCTTATGTTTATTGTCATTTTGTCAATGTATGATCGGTTCTAATCTTTTCTCATTGTTTACATTCTGTTCTGGTATTGGCTTATGGTCTGTTCTAAAAGTTTGACTTTCTGATGCCATAGGTTTCCAGAGACGTTGCCTTTCTTTTTTCGTAAATAATTTTCATATTAGTTTCTAACCCAGTTGCTCAATTTTTTTTCGGGCGCTTCACATTAGTTTATGATAATTAGATATCATATTGTGTTTGTTTGGGTGACTATGTTGACAATCAAAACATGTTGTTGCATCTAAACTGCCACGTATCACTTTTGTTTTACGATGTTTACCTAAGTTAAGTGTGTGTTTATCTCGCTCTTTCCACAACAATACTTACCAAAATACATTCATGGATTAAGTAAAACACTAAGCCTCTAAATCTAGACGGAATATCAGATAATCTTCCTCTCCCAGATTAGAATTTTACAAATAGATCACCAACGCACAATATATGGATGTAATGAGGAGAGACACAGATGTTTTTTTATGAATGAAGATGTATGTTGAGCGACCTCTGGCACCTCCTCGTGGGACGCCAGCGGTTGGCTGTTGTTATGACCAAGTGTTAGTTCGTCCCAAGCCGGACGATGTGACGGTGTTCGGGTGGTCGTCTACACCTTGTGCCTTGCGCTCCCGGTGTGTCACGTGTTTCTGCCACGAACTCTGTTCCTGAGGGAATTCCTGTGATGAACAACCCTTCATTCCGGGTCTTCAACTTACACCTGGAGTGATGATAAATATAGTGATACGTATAATAAGAGCTAATAAACCCACGAGTGTGGAATTACAGAAGTCAAGGCTATAACTTTCATTGATAAGGGTAAGACATGTGTTACACCTGACTCATATATGTGAAGTCACAGTGACGTTCGAGTCTCAAGAACATGAATGAAAATGTGATGAATGTTGCATCGTTAACTTGGTAAGTGCCGTGATCTGGATAACGAACCCAGACCTGAAGATATGAAGTCATCCTTGCGTCTTTAAAGTATAGATGTCCGAAACTGAATCTTAGAAAATATAAGAAAATCTTCTCTCTAACAGGAGAGTGAGAGCAAAAATCTTCTTTATATTGTGACAAAGTTGGCTGAATCGTCACTTGGAAGTTATCGTTCCCACTGTGAAGAATAACCTCTAGATATCGTCATTCATATACAGTTGAATGAAATATGGAACAGACGTATATAATTTCAATGTTAAGAATTTTGGGATCTTAGATATAGATAAACTGAGTCCACAGACTGTTAGCATTGAGGTGTGTATATTGTTTTATATCAACTTTCATGGAAATGATAGTACGTAATGCGGTCTGTTAACCACGGAGGTCAGAGTAGGTCTGTGTTCTTAGAAACAGTGTTCAGGAAAACCTTCGTATGTGACCTTGTCGTCGGCTTCAGGGGTGGACAGGAAGGTGTTTCCAACATGTGGCGTACCAGTAGTAGCGGCTGACTGGAGAGAAAGCAGGACGTTTCGTTGTCTGTGGTAGGCCCATGGGACCACAATGGTCTACAGTAGGACAGTCTTTCCTGGTGGTCCAGCAAGGCCCTCTCTCCCGACTCATACCATGGGTACTTCAAGCACGTCATCGGCTATTGCAGAGGTTCCGAGCGACTCAGGACGAAGAGAGACATCGCTGGGGAGGTTCTCAGGGTAGCCATCAGTCGCTCCTTCAAGCCTGCGGGTCCAGTTCCTCGAATATGGAACATCACGAATGAAAGATGGGGTGAGGAACCGAAGAATCAGAGTCCTAGATACACCAGACTGATACAAGACCAGAGTCCTACACATTCGAGATGCCAAAGTCCTTTACTAAACGGCCCGCTGGGTCCAGGGCGAGATATAGGAGGAAAATTCACAAGAATCAATAGTCCTCGGCTGAAAATCAGGGGCCATAAACTACAGGAGAGTAGCCCTAGGCTACGCAGGGTGACCGGTCGAGAGAGCCCCAGGCTACGTAGGGCAAATGGTCGGGAGAGCCCCAGGCTTCACATGGGTAGTCCCAACACGCGTCTGGGGCCTGGAAAGGATAGCCCTCGTCTAGCTGGTCGCGTCCACAAGCCAGCCCGGAGGCCTAAGAAGAGTGTCCACTGGAAGACCAACATTGCCACTTGGATCCAAATGACCGCGAAGAACTCGAGTGTCTCCATGTCGGAGGTGTCCAACTGCAGCGACGACGACTGGGGTTGTGAGGCCGACGCCGATGTGAACGAGAAGGAGAACGAGACGAGCGACGATGATGGAACGATGAGATTCAACACGGCTGGAAAGAGCACCTGTGTCGGATCCAGTACCAAAGAAGATGAATCTTCAGATTTCGAGTACACAGACTTCGCCGAAGTGAACAGCAAAGGAAACAAAGAAACCAGAAGCTTTGGAAACCATGCCTTTGATAACCCTATCGTCGACGGCTTACGTTCTAAGGCCTTCCCTTCAGATCCTCCTCCTCCTCCTGTTCCAGGGATGAGGAAGCCCTTACCACCGCCTCCTCTACCACCTCCTCCCGATGATCCGGAGTCTCACTACTACAGCGAACTGAACTGTTCGTGCGGCTGTCAAGGGAGCATAAACTCCTCCCTCCACACCTACGAAGATGTTGATGATGTTGGCCGTGATAGCCTCACTGATGGTGATTCCAGACGTAGGCACAGCAGCAGCAGTAGTGGCTGCAGTAGGAGCAGTAGGAGCAGTAGGGGCAGCAGCATCACCACCACAAGCAGTAGTCACACCTACTGTGAGATAACTCAGGTGGGTCGAGGTTCCAAACCCGAAGTTCTTGGTTCACTGCTTCGGAACGACCGTCGTCTCGAAGCACTGAAATCTACGTTAGTGCACGTGTTACCCAAGGACGACATCACGTCCACGACCCTGCTGGCCTGTCGCCTGGGAGACCTGGAGTACTTACAAGACCTGGACAAACAGAGTCGTATGGATGCACGTGCCCAGGACCTCCAGGGCGCCACGTGCATGCATTACGCCGCACGTGGAGGCCACATCCACGTGCTTCGCTTCTTGCTGGAGGATCAGGGCGAGCGTGGTGTGATGCGCTGCGAGGTAGGGGCGACGCCCTGCACGATGCAGCCGCCCTGGGCCACCTCTCCAGCCTCAAGTACCTCAGCAAGTACTCGAAGCACACACTCGACCTCAAAGACAAAGATGGCGCCACTGTGCTCCACGTAGCTGCAAGGTTAGTGTTAATGATACATACAGTTGTCTACTGGTCACAACTGGGAGGGTTGTAAGAAACCGAAGTGACCCATAAAATATTCATTTCGAGACGACTCGTTAGACAGACAGACAGACGACAGATACACTCGTGATGTGGCACCGAGGCTGGTCCACTATTTATAGAAATTACCCGTTCATACATGTATGCGATATGTATTCATATGCGGGAGATTCTGATTTCTGTATTCATTATCATGTGGATATGCATTTCAAAGGCGTACTAATATATATATATATATATATATATATTTTTTTTTTTTTTTTTTTATACTTTGTCGCTGTCTCCCGCGTCTGCGAGGTAGCGCAAGGAAACAGACGAAAGAAATGGCCCCCCCCCCCCCCCCCCATACACATGTACATACACCTGTCCACACACGTGTATACATACCTACACAGCTTTCCATGGTCCACCCCAGACGCCTCACATGCCTTGATTCACTCCACTGACAGCACGTCAACCCCTGTATACCACATCGCTCCAATTCACTCTATTCCTTGCCCTCCTTACACCCTCCTGCATGTTCAGGCCCCGATCACACAAAATCTTTTTCACTCCATCTTTCCACCTCCAATTTGGTCTCCCTCTTCTCCTCGTTCCCTCCACCTCCGACACATATATCCTCTTGGTCAATCTTTCCTCACTCATTCTCTCCATGTGCCCAAACCATTTCAAAACACCCTCTTCTGCTCTCTCAACCACGCTCTTTTTATTTCCACACATCTCTCTTACCCTTACGTTACTTACTCGATCAAACCACCTCACACCACACATTGTCCTCAAACATCTCATTTCCAGCACATCCATCCTCCTGCGCACAACTCTATCCATAGCCCACGCCTCGCAACGATACAACATTGTTGGAACCACTATTCCTTCAAACATACCCATTTTTGCTTTCCGAGATAATGTTCTCGACTTCCACACATTTTTCAAGGCTCCCAAAATTTTCGCCCCCTCCCCCACCCTATGATCCACTTCCGCTTCCATGGTTCCATCCGCTGACAGATCCACTCCCAGATATCTAAAACACTTCACTTCCTCCAGTTTTTCTCCATTCAAACTTACCTCCCAATTGACTTGACCCTCAACCCTACTGTACCTAATAACCTTGCTCTTATTCACATTTACTCTTAACTTTCTTCTTCCACACACTTTACCAAACTCAGTCACCAGCTTCTGCAGTTTCTCACATGAATCAGCCACCAGCGCTGTATCATCAGCGAACAACAACTGACTCACTTCCCAGGCTCTCTCATCCCCAACAGACTTCATACTTGCCCCTCTTTCCAGGACTCTTGCATTCACCTCCCTAACAACCCCATCCATAAACAAATTAAACAACCATGGAGACATCACACACCCCTGCCGCAAACCTACATTCACTGAGAACCAATCACTTTCCTCTCTTCCTACACGTACACATGCCTTACATCCTCGATAAAAACTTTTCACTGCTTCTAACAACTTGCCTCCCACACCATATATTCTTAATACCTTCCACAGAGCATCTCTATCAACTCTATCATATGCCTTCTCCAGATCCATAAATGCTACATACAAATCCATTTGCTTTTCTAAGTATTTCTCACATACATTCTTCAAATGTATGTGAGAAAAAAAAAAAAAAATATATATATATATATATATATATATATCAACCATCTTAACTTTGCTTAAGAAAAAGAAAATAATTTGAAATTCTAATAAATGGCGACGAGAATGGTTATATCTGAAATATTTGCTGAGTTTTCAACGCTGAGTTTCTGACCGATTGTTTTATATGATTCATCTTAACGTTACGGGTCGAGCGAGGTTCGACATGTTATGTAACTTCATTGTGTCAGAGACACTTCCAGGATTTCAAAGAAATCTATATTGTCTTTGTGACTACCAGAAATGTTCCGCTCTGGAAATCATTATATAAATGGAGAGTAAATTTGGAACAATTGCAGATGTTAATCTTTCTAAAGTTAAGTATATTAAGATTTTAAGGTGTTTGAATACACGGTATGTGGTCTTACAATTATCCTTGACCTGAAGAAGGTGTTAGAGATTTTCCAGTTGGTGGACGTAGCTTACGTTGATGGCCTTAATGACCCTGGCTGTTGACTGGCCTATAATCCAAACAACCAACCAACTAACCAAACAACCAACCAGGTTTTCAGGAAGAGCATTCGCTCTCCCGAACACTGGGCGACTTCTTACACAATTATTTTTTCTCTCCACGAAATTAGAGTTTCCTGTGTGTAGTGCAAGCGCGTAGTCTTGCCCATCAAGATGTATGATTACGATGAAATAATGAGGAACGAGAGACAGTGGAATGAACACAATGGATGAAAATGAACACTTTACAATCAAGAATCATTCCATTTTCTCACAGTATTCCATTCTGGACCACAGAAATATTTCCGTTACAGTCGAAAGTTCTCGTCATAAAGGAGTTCAATTTTCCCAGCTACAGATGATTAATCTGTTAGATCTATACTGATATAAAGGCTACATTCCCGCATGGTTTCGGTGGTCCAACAAAACACAGCGGAGGATGATATGCAAATTAGTAAGACAGAAAGGTTCCATATGTTGTCGCGCTCACAGCTGACGACCGTGTTGTCTTCGCCTCTTTGTATACTAACACCATGACCCATAAACCAACATTACATGTGTCGGTGCGCGCGCGCGCGCGTGCGTGTGTGTATGTATCCATAGTAAGAGAGAGAGTTCTACACTGGTGGGTCCCCGTCTCTTGCAATTATTGTAAAATTAAGGCAAAATATAATGTATTTTTTGTAGAACGCCTTCCATTGTTTCAATACGAAGTGAAATATGAATCATTGTGTTTAAATTCATTATGACAATGTCTAAAATATAGAGAAATATAAACGCAAATGCACGCACACGCAAATGCACGCACACACACACACACACACACACACACACACACACACACACACACACACACACCATCCGATAACAAAAATGTTTATTCAACAGATTCTATATTCATATAGTTTGTATAAACAAAGACTGGACTAAGTACATGCATGGAGGAGATAAGTGCCTTTCTCAGCCATGACTATGTCTCTGTGGACATAATTTTCGTTTGTACATATCTATATCTCTATATATTTACACCAATGTGGATTTTTTTGTATTTATGTTTGCACATGTTCAAGTCTGTGTGATTGTGTATGATCATGTCTACATTTACCAAAGTTGATTTTTTTGTGTAATTTTGTGACTGTGTATAGTCATTTCTGTGCATTTTTGAGTCTGTTCACGTGTCTGTGTTCATTTGTGTGTATGTTAATTTCTGTCTGTGAATATTTTGAGGTTTTGTTCACTTCTTTGTGATAACTTCTCTATGAACATTCGTGAATGTCTGTGAACATTTGTGGCTGTACATTCGTGTTTGAGAACATTCGTGTCTGTGCGTGTCACATTTACGAAATAGAATGTCGGTGTTTGTGTATGTCTTCGTAATTCCGTAGGTTGAATGAGGAGATTAACTAACGTTACTGTAATGTTACATGTTATCATGAACCTCACACCAGTTTGCATCTCTGTATGAACGTTTGTGTCGTCATATGTGATCGTTGTATTTCCGTGTCTTGTCTCCATGCGGAAGAATTATGATATTTAGTTATTAACAGAGAAGGAAGTATATTTAAACTTTCACAACCTCGAAAGTCTGTTGTTATATATTTCATTTAAAACGTTTCTCAGAGAACATTTCTAAGGTCATGTTAACGTTGTGCACCTGTGGGAAGCACCGTTTTCCTACTTCTTTGTTCATGAAGTCGTAAAAAGGATTGTAATTATAGTACCATCAACTGCTTTCTCTCATCCCCTTACAAGTATGACCGATATACCTATAACGCATTTATCTTTGTCTATAACCTTTATTTACACATTTATCGATTCTATAACCAGTAAAGTTCTCCCGCTTCACAACACTATACTGGTCTCCGAAGACTCAGACCTATACTGTAGCACTACTGATTTCCTAAGACTGGCACCGTCCAATCATGCGTGGCGCTTTCGTCATTACGTTGGTTTTAGGGAAACTAAGTGTACTTCCTGTTGTCTTTCATACGGTTAGTGAACAGTCTCTGGTTAATGAACCAGTGGTACCAGACTGCTTCATTAAAGGGGTTACTCAAAGGTTTAGTTTCGTCATGAATGACAGCGACATACAGCAGTGTTTGGTAGTTCCATGGAACTTGTGTGTTGATGGTCTGCTTTGGGGGAGAGTGAAGTCTTTTCTGTGTTTTATTCTCGTTTTATTATTTGTCTATCTTTCAAACTATAGTTTAATGGGAAAATAAACTTAGGGTTCATAAGAAAAAATATTTCATGTGGATTTTATTTCAAAGGAGAAAAAAAAGTTCAAGTCGTATTGAGGTTTTCAAAGATAAGTTTCACTTCTCACTAAATTCTCTCTCTCTCTCTCTCTCTCTCTCTCTCTCTCTCTCTCTCTCTCTCTCTCTCTCTCTCTCTCTCTCTCTCTCTTTCCATTCTTGCTCTTGTCTTCGGTTAAACAAAATATTCGTAAGTAAGATTTGAAAAATCGTCTATGCATTTTTGATATGTTGATAAGTATCCTAGATATTCGGCCATCTATTTAACTTAGCATCTATATAATCATTCCTCATATTTTCAAGAAATCTGAAAAGAGGCGAGTAAAGACTGTAGTAAAGATAGACTGACAAGTAAAGACAGTAGTAAAGATAGACTGACAAGTAAAGACAGTAGTAAAGATTGACTGACCTTGACCTAGAACTCTACTGTGCTAATACGACTGTGGTCAAACATTTCCTCAGACTCGTTCTGTTGCTTTACCATCCAAGTGAGGCAAATTACCGGAAAATCTAAACACGAGGGAAGTTCTCACCATAGAGGCTCATTTAACCTAGAAACGTACTGGGGTCTTAAACCTTACAACACCCAGGTTTTCCCATAGCAAAACATAGCACTAACCTCCCCCTCCCTCCCCCTTTTTTTTTGCCAGACAAATGTTCACTTACGGATATAAGTATGAGCTGGCTCTCAGCGACGCCATACTGGTTGGTATGTATTATTTTCTCCACTGCTTTTCCCGCCATAAGAGACTGTGTCACGACAGAAGACGATTTCAGCTTTTTCCCTTCCTCAGCAAAACCGGAAATAGTCGAGAGGAGGTACCAACAGATGTGTGTGTGTGTGTGTGTGTGTGTGTGTGTGTGTGGTGTGGTGTGTGTGTGTGTGTGTGTGTGTGTGTGTGTGTGTGTGTAAATTGACTATATGAAAATCATAATTTCAGTCATGTGTTTACATTTATATTTGGCTTACTCGGGAACCATTCAACAGCCGGAGAGAGAGAGAGAGAGAGAGAGAGAGAGAGAGAGAGAGAGAGAGAGAGAGAGAGAGAGAGAGAGGGGGGTGGAAGAGGTCCTCTCGCCGTGCCTCACCTGCTTGATGTATAGCGACACACGTTGCCTGCGACACATGTGGCACCATTGTAAGTGATCTATGACGCTGCCAAGACTCTCTCTCTCTCTCTCTCTCTCTCTCTCTCTCTCTCTCTCTCTCTCTCTCTCTCTCTCTCTTGTATTCTCTGTTTCTAAATCGTAAAGTGATAAGTTTTACATGATGAAGTTGGATATTCCTCCTTTTGGAATACATATGCTGTATACTCGTATACATGCATACATATATACATATTTCTATATATAGATAAAGGATAGATAGATAGATAGATAGACAGACAGACGGACAGATAGATAGATAGATAGATAGATAGACAGACTGATAGACTGATAGATTAATCCATCCATCCATTCAACCATACATACGTACGTACATACGTACAGATAGATTTTTCAGTGTCACACAGTGTTGCCCATGACCACAGCTACAGTATCCGTCTCCCGTCAAGATATTGACCAAAATTTTGCAGTTCACAACACACACGTTTATGTGAAAGCATCATTTCCCACTCGCTTCGTTGCCCACCTGCTCGTTGCGGTTACTGCACACAGGTATTATGTGCTGTGGTTTATACCCGGGTGAGAAGGACAGTCTGAAGCTACATTACCTTTACTGCCGGCTTAAATTTCCCCAACAGAAGTGGAAATAATTCTGTGGTGAGACAATACCTGGTAGATCACCTCACCTCAGTCTGCTGTTTGATATATTGTATTAGTTAGATGATATGGATCTCCTTGGTGTAGCGGTTAGCGTCGCTGGCCTTGACGTATTTCACGGGCTACCCATGGTTCGAATCCTGGCTGTGGTCGTCGGTCCACAGTCAACACAGCTGTTCATCTTTCGCTAATGATTGGTCAATAAATTGGGTACATGGCTTAGGCTAAGGTATATATGTATATGAAGCAGTATCAAGATGACATTGATTAGGGCATTCAGTTGCCTCTGTCGTCTCAGCCAACAACAGCAACAAAATCACTTTCACACATCCAGTTATAATCTTCACTCGCGATTCCGTGTCAAAGGAGGAGTTTGTGCTTAACCCAACACCATCACGCCTGCTGTACACCGTGGATGGCCTGCCTCTGACGCCATCTGGCTTAAGATTTGCCTCCTGGCTACCATTGTTTTGCCTTCTTTTGTCTGTTTCTCACGTAATTCGACAAATATTATGACTTTCTTTGACCCTCTATATTCGTGCTAAGAAGCCCTAACAGCCTCTGACCCTCAAGCTGAGATCCTCTGCTTCGATGTCACTGAACACTAGAGAGACTGGCTGATGGTGGTGGCACTGCCTCATTCACGTCTCTATTCTTAATGATCTGGAGCAGAGCATCATCCACCTTGCCCACATTCCACACAGTCACAATCACTACCAACACTCTCGACCTATTTTCACCTCTCGTCCCTCACGCTGTAGCGACACAATCTCGCCCTCATTTGGTTCATCTGACGACATTCCTGTTAATGTCTCTTTATGGATCGTACCTCCTCCTTCATCTGCCCCTTCTATACGTAGATACTGGAGGCTCATTATCTTCACTGGACAACCTTACGGTTAATCTTTATTAAGTTTCCTTTGAGACATTACTGCCTTTCCCCTGGTGATGCTTCTGTCTCCTCTAAGAGTGTAGCAGAACTTAATGTTACAGAGATGGAGGCACAGATCCTATCCTAGTCTTAGCCTGCTTCTTTCAATCCATGTTCAACCATTCCTGTCCGTACGTCATTTGGCCAAAAAGTCTGGCATATTGTACCTGTAAAGTTTTCTTTTTCCGACTCGTATTCCTGTGTCACATTTACGGTTGGTCATTACACGTTTCGTTGCCCAGTGGGCGAAACGTTCCTTTGATCCAGGGAAGTGCGATGACCTCTCCTCCTCATTCCACCAAAAGGTCTTTTGGGTCTTCAACCAAAAGCATCTTCATCAATTTCTGGTTTACTACCATTGCTTCGCTTTCTTGTCCTGATGATACTATATGTGTCTCTCTCAGTGACAGAGTAACTAACATACTATAGCTGTCTCTCCTGCTGAGAGGGAAAATTGGTTTTATTCCATATTTTTCCTTCGTACTCATTCTCAGACAACCTGAACATTCCTACATCTCTGGATGCTCTTCTTTCTGATCCTATGTCGCTTCTAAGCTCTCAGTTCTCATTCACTAAAGCAGACATATAGACAAACGAGCAAACAGGCAGATAGACAGAGAAGCAGACAGAAAGTGCCCTTGGAGATAAAGGGAGCGAGACTGATCCATGTATCTCCTGTGTGTCTCGTGGGAGGTGAGCAACACGGGCGAGAGGGAGAAGGGGAGTAGTGGAAATCCTCCTGTATTACCACTTTTATCAATTTAGGAACAGAAGAACGAGCCAAATGAGGATTTTCTCCAGAAGACTAAAGTTATGTGTTCGAGATGCTGCCTCACTCGGGCTAACGAGAGGGAAGTACGGATTTATTGATTCAGAAAAAGAAAGTTCTTCTGGTGTAGCAGCTGTTGCTATGACTGAAAGCAGAGCAGGCAACAACGCCCCACACCACCAAACTTATGGACAATTGACTGTCCATTTAGCGAGTCGTAAGACTGACTTGAGTTAGTAGCTTTCACCAGTTAATCTTCGAAAGGTTTCGGTTGTTGTGTAGTGGTTGCTCCCTGCTGGGCGGGGTTCCAGGTGCTGTTATGTTAACCTTCAGGTGAAGGAATGATAAGTGGTCAGCTGATGTTAAATGAAGGCTCATTACATGTTCGAGAGATATCATAAGGTAGCGTAGCTGGTATGTGAGGAGGAGACTGTCTAGCTTGGGTCTTGTCAGTTGTTAGTAGTGAGAGTCATGCCTTTGTGATTAGAATATGACTTAGTTACCTTTACGTATTATATGATTAGTTTGGCAGGAGTTTGAAAGGATTTGTAGACAGAAGATTGGTTTGATCAAGGCTTTGGTTGAGGGTTGATAGAAGAACAGCAGATGGATGTAGGATACTAGATTGCTATTCATAACCTGGCTTCCTTTATCTGTAGAAGGACAGCATATGACTGTAGGGCTCTGTAGGATGCTGGTTAAGTCCTGGCCTACTTTATGTGGCAGACGTCTGACTTACGTAGAAGTCAAGCTGCATGTTGACAGTAGCGTAGGAATTCCTCAGTTTCGCTGGCGATCTATATCGTCTGGTCATCATTGCTGATGATAACTTTCGCTTACACTTGAGTTCCCACAGGAGGATCCTCCCGTCACCAGCTCATGAGAACGTTACAGAATACCTACCATACCTTACCTCTCTCTCCCTCTTGTCTCCATGATCAGTGGGCGTTCATTCTGGTGATACGTCAAGCTTGAGTGCGTTCATGATAATGAGACCGGTTTGGATATGTTTCATTCTGTATATCTATAGGTGTATGAATGTGTTTTGTTTTAATTGCGTCCATGGGATTTTATTTTCGTTCAAATATCTTTGAATCGTAAAGTATTTCTTGGTTTGGAAACTGTCATCTATAGTATATGGTGAAACGGAAGATTATTTCTATTGCTAACAACAGCATTTATATATTCTTAAGTCCAGGAAATTCTAGTTCACGATCAAAATGATCACCAAGTCCCGTGTCGTCCTGAGAGAATATGAAATTAGAAAACGGTTGACCGTCTGAGCACAAAATTTATTTGTTTATAGTGAAGATGATGATGAGTGGGTTGTTGTGTACTGTGAGGACGATCTCGCCTCCTCACGAGGAAGATCTGGACATCATAACTGGATCTCAGCCTCCGAAAGTAGATCAAACACTGCACCCAACCAACACTAGCAGATATCATTTACTCCAACATGTGGGAAAGTGTGTGATAGCGTATGGTGTCAATGTATGATGAGTCTTCATACGTGTATGCAAGAATTGTACAAATGTATGTATTCGTATGTGTTTGTATATGTGTGTACGCGACCGTGTGTGCCTGTTACAATTTCCTTACACACACGTGTTTGTGTGTGTGTGTGTGTGTGTGTGTGTGTGTGTGTGTGTGTGTGTGTGTGTGTGTGTGTGTGTGTGTGTGTGTGTGTGTGTGTGTGTGTGTGTGTGTGTGTTTCCCACACTACTCATGGCCCTACTGGCCTCCCATTACCCCACCCATGGGACATAATGACCCTTCCTCACACCGTGTCTACAAAAAGAAGGTGTAGTGTTGACCATGGCAAACCATAAAGTGAAATGTGTTCTAATATCGAGGATTTTTCTTGGGACGTCATCAGTCTGAACACTGTGTTATGTAGCCTTCAGCTGGAACGCTCTGCTCCCGACCCATCAAACACAACTCTTCTCCTTTTCCTTTTTCCTGTTTCATGGTAAAATGTTTACGAATTGCCCTTGTTATATGTCCTTTATAAACAAGATTCACTGGCTCGTCTTATGTCATATCATGTTATGTTTTAACGTATATTCTCTAACCGCGTGTTGATACTAATGTCTTATCTTGATCAACATCAGTTGTATCACAATAGAGAATCTCAGGACTTACAAAAAATGTTTATTTTGTTTTTATAGATGTATGTGTGATACAACATGGTGTATGTGTGATACAACATATTGTATTTTTTTCGGCTGTATCTTTTTCATCGCCAGTTTTTGAGAAGAGTTTTACGTGCGCAGACGTATTGTATTTCATATATACTCTACATACTTAGCCATACTGACAAGAAATACATTACAGAACAGCTTAGAGTATCTTAAGATGTATACCGATGCGACGTACCTTAAGGAAATTGAAATGAAAAAATTGCAGCATTACAGCGAAACAGACCACTTCGCCTCACTCCCATACTTCGAAAGTGAACGATTTTGTACGCAATTGATACTATGGTCACAGATGGCGGTGGTCCCAGTGAAAAGAAAATGGTCTTCACGCCTTTAATAGTGGAGTGAGTAGAGAGGAAACAGTTGGATGTAACGGAGGCATTCTCGACCTGGTCACAGCGCCTATGTGGTCACCAGGGGTCACACGTGGTAACGTGTGACTGGCTACAGGACTCTGACTGTGCAGGGACGTTGCACTGTGAGTACCCGTGATCTCTTGTGCTTTGAAATAATTATCAACACTGGTCTATTATCTCATCAGAGTTCTGTATCTCACTGCTCCTTTCGTAATGAATGGTTTTATTCGGTATATCTTTATAAGTGTTATCAACATCAATACACAGAAATCTTAGCATCAATTATTTCCGCTCGAATAAACAGTTTAGTCAGACAGAAGCTTACGCGTCAGTGTGCGCGCCTTCCATTGTTGTCCAACTCGTGAGAAATCCAAGGCATCGGCGTCGTCATGATGGCCGGGGTAATGGGTGATTCCCCGAGCCACAAACTGCCGCTTACGAAGTGCCTTAAGGGGCGAAAGTTGGACCACCTCTGTCGTTGGACATAGTACTCCTGCAGAGCAGCGCCATCTGTTTACATCTAATGCACTGACTTCTAAACAGCAACGTATATATATATATATATATATATACATATATATATATATATATATATATATATATATATATATATATATATATATATATATATATATATATATTCAATGGCTTAACGTGGCACTTAGTAACGGTGAAGGTCTAAGAGAACTTACTCCTCACTCGCTCTCCTTAGCAGACAAGTCAGTCATAGCTCGTTATAAAGACGTAACATTAAAGTACTTGCAAGTCAGAAGACAGAACAAGGAATGAGGAATTATGATGAGATGCGTAGTAAGTATAAAATGTCACGAAGACGTTACTTGATGATAACATTCTCATGTGACAAACTATGGTGGGAGATTCATGTTTCAAAGTTGTTTTCTGTTAGAGAATCAAACTAAAGTCCTAATAGGAACCTAAGATGATATAGCGATTTGACAGAAGGTAACTGCAGCGAAAAAATTCCACCTGAACATAATCAATAGATTATATTTCACATGCATTAAAAGAAATAAAAAATCCTTGCATGACTTCCCCCCAAAATACAAATTCTATAAAAGTTTCATAGTAATGGGGTCAATCCTTAAGCAGGACCCTGATTTATGGAAGATAACCACTTCCACACCGAGGGCCTTCCTTGCCTCCTATTTCCTAGTTCCGCTCCACCATCCCGTACACCACTCCTGCAGAGTAATGACATGCAGTCAGACACACCACATCTCCATAGACCACAGTCTGGCTGGCTGTGTGCTCCAGCCCAAAGAGCGAGTGTTCGGGTGTCGTGTTGTCATCTTCATCATCCGCCAATAATAACATCTTGTCTTGTATACCGATGTCTTACGCGATTATTAAAGAATAATCTTCATTTTCTGTTCTCATGTGTCAGGCTGAAGCATTTCTGTATCCAGATGTTGGAATTTCAGCTGATAACAGCTCCTACCTAACCTTCATCACTTCAACTTAGAAGCCTTTGCTGATTTATGAATCATTACGAGTTATCACGCTGACAAATGACCTTAACTGCTAGATTGCTGAACGTCCTAAAGCTGTTAAACCCACCAGTTAGTCGACTGCCAGTAGTCTGAAATCTGTAGTTGCCTCAGCATGCAAATCTTAGGGACCCCTTGCGTCTGGTTAGTGTTAGTGAATGAACAACAGGCGGGTGTGGGATGCACAAGAATCTAACGCAGTGAGTTGGTGTCCTGCTTTTCGACGTATCTAATCTTCAGTTCCTCTGTTGTCATCTTGTATTATCACTACACTGCTTTCAAGTATTTCCTTGCATGTTTTGTCGCTTTTTCTTTTACATGTCTCATTCATTATCCCATTTCTCTTTGCTCTTGTCACCTTGGATGGTTTTCGCAATTGTCAACAGAACTGCAACGTAACCAGCACTTGTACTCTCCTAACTGCCCCAGATTCTCGAACTATTGTACTATAATTATCAGAGGCGACGTCGGCAGCTGTAATGTTACCAACCATTTTGGCGACTTGATCACACTGTGTCTGTCTTCCGTCGGCACACATAGTCTCTCTGTCCGTGATCGGTACACACGTTGTCTCTGTCCGTGATCGGTACACACGTTGCTTCTGTACGTGGTTGGTGCTTATAGCGTCCGTTACCTTTATCATCACATATCCTTAAGTGTCGAGGTGTCCATGATAACAGTTCGCTCGGCAAGTACGTGCTTATGAACCTCATAAAATCCACACTCATTCTGAACACGAATCCTAAGCCTCTCTACAAATGATGCTCACAAAGATCATTCAAGAGAGAGAGCAAAACACAACTCACATCCCTCTTAATGAGAGCAGCAGAAGCAGCAACGGTTGTAGAATTTGCGGTCATATTCCTCAGAATGTGAGATGAGAGGAGCCGTCTGGCAGAGCTCACCTTACACCATCTCCCATCCTCATTGTTAAGGTAATGTACTCGTGGCTCAGTTACCCCTACATCACCCGTATGGAAGTTGTGGCGAAGCGCTTACCATATGTCATGGTTGATGGAGGAGGAAGGAGCCAGGCTGAGGCTATGGAACCAGGAGGAGGGAAAGAAGAGGAAGGAAAATCAAGAAGTAATAGATTGTTGGATTGGAAAGACATTTCTGCGGTCTATGGCATAGAACTGTTTTGCCTGACCACAGGTATCGTCTCCAGGAAAGACATTAGGTCCATATTTAACTTTGTTTGCATATAGCTACCGGCTCCGATTTCCATAAAGAATAGATCATGCGTCCTCTGCAAGTTCCCAGCGTTCAACTTTGTGAGCGAACGAGAAACGTGGCTCTTTCATGAGCAAATAAACTCACCAATGAATCAGTGGCTGAACTTTGTGAATAGATGGGTTATTTAAGCTAGTATTTTGTTGGGTAGTTGGTCTTACATATTACACACTTATTCACTTGATTTAATCATCCTTGTAGATCACTGTTGCATAGCTTTGTTGTCTTCGTTCAACAAGAATTTTACTAATGGTTTGGGACTTGATTGATTTGTTGACAATATTTGAGAAAGCTTACGAATAAATGTCATTCTAGAATTATTAAGACGAAAGTAAAACTAAGGTCACCAGCATATGGAATCTATTAGAGAAAGACCATTTGAAACATATCACTCTTAGATTTCTCATATACAGTATACAAATTTGATCTATGACGGTCGGCATTTAAATTTCTACAGAAGTAAATCATTATCACCTGGTTTACAGACAGACAGGAACAAACGTACAGACTTACTGACACACAGAAATGGCTGTATCAAGCGTGGTAGATTTAGAAAATTTCCTTAGCCCAGTCATTCTGTACCTTTCTTGTTCTCGTGTCGTCATGTCATTAAGAGGAAAGTACATCACAGATGGCTCGAGTCATTTGGCTTTAAATGAAGTCAATTAGTTTCTCAGAATTGTGAGGTCAATTACGCACCACACGTCACCGTTTTCTATTGCGTGTTATCCTGTACACCTTATGATAGATCTTATGGCGTAGTGGTCGTTCCTTTTAGCCTGTTGCTATGTTCCTTGCAACACACACACACACACACACACACACACACACACACAAGAGTAAAGAAGTTGCATATCAATAGAGAATGTTCAAGGGATGGGGCCCCACCAATATAAAACTCCCTCCCGTACAGTGCAAATAGGGAGCTCCATGAATGTAACCCCGCCAATGTACGGCGCAAATAGGCAATTACGCACAGCCAAATTGTCACCTCGCCACATCAGCCTTTCCTCCTCCTCCTCCTCCTCCTTCTCCTCCGTCATTCATTGTTTACAGTGATTATTGGTCTGATTGCTGTGTCATTCCTCAGCGACCGTCGTCCAGTGTCGCTCGTTCTCTGGGTCACAGACTTGACCACACAATCCCGTTGGCGACAAGGCTCCCGGATGTATCGCATCGCTCCACCCTTCTCCTCCTCCACTAGGGCGTCTCTTCCGTACACTGAGCGTAACTTCCTAGTAATCTAGCGTAGGTCTCTAATGGCATTTCTGCTTTTCCTGATCCTTTATGGATCTGTTCTCCATGTTCATCTTTATCGTTTATTTCTGTGTTCTGTCTTTGATTCTTGGTTGATATTCAAGTTCTTTTCACCTTTATCAAATGGTTGATGCTTTCCTGTGTGTTGCTCTGTGGGTTTCCCTTCACTTCGCCTCTGCTTCTGATCTATGTTCCTCCAGTGGGCTGTACTACCAACCACCTTTCAACAGGTCCTCCCCACTGTGGGCAGTGGAAAGAACACGGACAGCCACGGTTAGCCGTAAACAGAAACTTTATGATCCTCCATGATATACGAGAGTAACATTTGTGGTGTCGGATTATACTGTGTGTGGTGGAGACCTAGGAATATTGTTTGGGACGACTGTGTCTATAGAATTTCTACTTTTTTTTTCACTCCTTGATGAAGAGGGGGGAAAAGAATGCTACTTACGTATCTCCTGCATATAGTAAAGCTATTTGCAAATCTCCTGCAGGAGATACGCAGGAGAGAGAGAGAGAGAGAGAGAGAGAGAGAGAGAGAGAGAGAGAGAGAGAGAGAGAGAGAGAGATGACATCATCTTTCATTCTGGAACACATTATCCATTCGATTAACCTTTTCCCCAGTAGGAATTCCTCCATAACTCGGCACGATACCATCGTTATATTAGGATATTAACTTTCATATTGGATATTACTTACCTCCAGTGCCCATTATGCAAGTGCACCCCAAATCAATGATCATCCGCCCTCCATAAATGTAGTGTTCACCCATTATCTTCCCATTCTCTCTCAATCTGTCGACCACTCAACCTCTATTAGCCCCAATTTCTTTCCAGGTTGATATCATTACTTTGTAATAAAAACAATTCTCCTGAAACTGTGTCGTCCCCACAAGAGTAAAACGACTTTCTATTTGCATCTGTTTATGAACGAAGCTTTTAACGAAGCTTAAAGCGAAGCTTTTTGAATGAAGCTTTAAGCGAAGCTCCTAATGAAGCCTCGGAGTTTTCCGAGGAAGATTAAAAATACGAGCCTTAATCTCTTGCCTTCGCCTTCAGTGTTCTTTGTATTACTGGGTCATATCGAGGTCATTGGCGAGGATGGAATAGACGTATTTAGTATTCACTTCATCTTTTACATTCATCTTTAAAACTTTCCGGATGTTGACCTTAAAGTCTTGTGAGAAACAGTGTCAGTGATCACACCTGCTCAAGATTTGAGAGAGAAGGCGAGAGTCAGGAAGAGTCTTTGCACTCGAAGTCTTCGTGTTCTGAGTCATTATCGTGTGCAGTACCTGAACCATCGTACACAAAAACAAAATACTGTGTTCAACTCGTCACCACAATCTTGCCCACATTTTCATTAACAACGAATGTAAAGACATTCCCTTCCACAAACCTATGAATTATGCGTCGAAAAAACTGACCGCAATATAATAAATGTTGTGGCCCAGTTGTTTGTCCTCATATTACCGATTTCACAAAGTGTGCATATGTTGCAGAGGTGAAGAGAGAAGTATGAAAATACACAGGACGTTTCAGAATCGTTTACGAATAATTTTGCAGAAAATTTCTCTTTTCTCTCTTTCCTTCCATCTGTTTACTTATAACTCGACGATCGTGTGGAAGAGACTAGTTATTACCATTAGATGATTGTGTGGGGACGTCTGCATTATTACCATTAGATGATTGTGTGGGTACGTCTGCATTATAAACCTCTTCAACCATTATTGTTTGAGGTTCAGGGGAATAATCAGACTCATACATAGTAATTCTTGTGAATTTTTCTTGTACCTGACTCGTGATAACATTGTTTTATTCATTTCTTAGAATTATAATCATCCTTTTTTTGCTTTTGCTAAACTGCTAAGCTTATCATCAGCTTACTAGAGAAGGAGACAGAGAGTGAAAAGTTAGAGATATGCCTTCAAGATATGAGTCCTTTGACCTCTTCCAAGGGCTACTTCCAGTAAAGTAGAAAAACAAATGAGTAAACTGAATAACGAAATATCTATTCATTTGATCTATTTCACCCAGGAAGAGTAGTGAGCGACAGTAAGTGACACAAGATCATCAGCAATGTTGATCATAAAGACAAGAAAAGGGCAACGCTTTGTTGTAAATTAAATCGAATTATGATAATAAATTACATTCCTATAGAAAAAACTTATTTACGTACCAAAACCAAAAAGCAAAACCACTCAAGATACGACGCAGTAAATTCGTCGATTAAACGCAACAAAAACCATCAAGTTTCATAAGAAATATCGTCAGAAGTGACCAAGTCGTTGTGGCCATAAGCTCTGTAATTCAAGTCAGTGGGCATTGTATCAGAGGCTCTTGAAGCCTCGGGTTAAATGTCATAACCTTTCTTTAAGGTTTACTGGCTCACAAGTTTCGAAACAATATGCTTCATATTGATTACAGAGTTGCAAACTATATCTCTGGATCTAGACGTACGTATAACTGTAGGGATTGAAGACTAATGACAGTAGATCGTTGCGTCTATACTGACGGAGGAGAAACGTCATATGATCCCTCAGGATCATGTTAGCTGAAGTCATAGCTTGATATCCTATGTTGTTCCTATCAGCATAAATCGTTTTATGCCCATAATAATGCGACTCATTTTTGCCGTTGCAGCGTTGATTTTACACTAGAGTTCAGGTGGGGGGCGCGAAGATCACCCAGAGAAAGTTGTATTCCGCTCCCTCAAACCTTAGGTGTCGTCACCCCAACACTGGAAATATCATGGCCTGAGACACCACACAGTCCACCAGACACTCAGGAAAGGTCTTGTAGGATGTGAAGTAAACAACCATCCACCACCTCTTCCCTCTCTCACTCCCCTCCTACAAGGCTTTCTGAGGCCGCCCCCCCCCCACCCCCTCAGGCGATGGGGCCATCTGGTCATCGTTAGCGCCTAACCACACAGCTGGCCGTTACCTAGTTAGCCATTTAGCTCAAGGTAAAACTAAACACCGACCTCCATTTTCTTCAACCACTGTGGTATATTCACATTTCTCTCGGTTTCCAGTTTCTTCCAAGAAAAGTCACCAAATAACGTTCAGTGTCAGTCCTTCCCCAACAACGCCAACCTATAACGCTGAGGATGCGTTGAATGCTGATAATATTCTACTTGTGGATGCATTAAGGAGAGCCTTAATGTGCCCACCAGTCAGAATATCATCAACATTCAACGCATATGATTAGACGTGTGTCTTCCACCAACTCTCAGCGCCAGAGATTAGACATCATTATATATCCAACAATCTACGAATCAGACATGAACACCAGGTCAACATTCAACACCAAATTCAAACTTTACTCGACGTACACATAATCAACATTCAAGGATAAGGATATGAATAGTATCTAAAGACATCATTCAACATCATGGTACCAAGACTTCGCTTTGACATTATGTTCTCCATAAGGCATCTCTCAAAGTCTGCAGTGAGAACTTTGAAGCTAAGGGAAATTTTGAGAAATCGCCCAGCCACCTGGCGCATGGGAAACAATGACAGCAAATTCTAATGAATGACAGGCATTAGTATGAAAGAATGTCGATGAATGACCAGTTCTAATGCAGACAAATGTAATAATTAACCAGTCAATTAAGAACAATGAATGAAGAACTGTAGTACCGGTGTGTGTGATGAATGACTTCTTGCAGTATCCGTTTGAAGTATTGATGAATTTAATGAATGACGTAACATAGGTAAATAATGAACTATAAATTGTCCTTGTATAAGGAAATGGTGTGATTGATTGGCCATAATGATGGTAATAGATGAAGCTCCAGTGATGGTATAGTAACTTTGGTGATGGTATAGTAACTTTGGTGATGGTATAGTAGTCTGAGTATAGGCAAGTAGTTCCCTGGATATGTATCAGTGTGGGTAACCTTGTGGTAGATCTGGTCATGTTTCTGTGGTTATGATGTTGTTGTGGCAAGTTCTGGTGATATTATGGTCGGAGTTCCGGTGATGCGGCAGTTCTAGTGATGTGTTGGTAGTTCGAGGGATGCTATGGTAGTTTGATGGGTGCTATGGTAGTTCTGGTAATGTTGTTGTTGCTATGGTAGTTCAAGTAATGCTATGGTAGTTCTGGTAAAGTTGCTATGGTAGTTATAATGATGCTGTGGTAGTTAAGATAACGTTGTCGTCGTCTCAGTGATGGTTGTGGTAGTTCCGATGATGTTTTGATGGTGGTAATGGTATGATTGCTCTGTTGGTTTTATGGTACACGTAGTTCTGATGATGTGGTGGTAGTTCAGGTGATAGTGGAGTACTTCTGCTAGTTCTGGCAGTGTTGTGTTTGTATGTGTTGGTAGCTATGATTGACCTTTCCATTTTGGATACTTCTTCTCGCGACATTTGGTAGTCCATCCTCATGATTTCCCTATCACTAGATTGTACTGAATTCTGCCCTGGACTTACCTGTCTTGGTTTCAATATGGATTTTTCCTTAAAGAACATCTTGAGCTCTTATTCCAACTCCCGATAAAAAGGTAACATATAATATATTCTTGATGATTTCAACACTAACACAAGTAGTAATCTTATTACAATATAATTCAGTGACTTCAACGCTAAATCAAATAGTGATCTTTCCGCAAATATATCAAAGATAACTTTAACGTTTAAATATATATATATATATTCTACCTCTGTGCATACTAACCGTGTTACCTTTGTTAGTGCAGGTGATTAAGGAAGCGAATTGAAATAGACTTGGATAATGTTAATACAGCAGGTGCATATAATAACTTTTCATTTTGACTTTTCAAATTTGATTTAATT
>NC_092243.1:2012500-2097500 GCF_036320965.1 Panulirus ornatus | reverse complement strand
CAGCAGACCGGAAGAGGAAGGAGGAAGCCGCCGGGGGAGGCAGAGGGGAGTGGGAGGGGAAGGGAGGAGGAGGAGGAGGAGGGGGAGCAAAGAGGGGGCGGATGGCAACCTACACGTAAGATAAAATAAAGAGAAATTGAGTGAAAGAAAATGGAGGTGGGGAAAAGAGAAAATGGGAGAGAAGATGGTCAGAATTGCAGAGGAAAACAAGAAGTATATTGTCTTACCATTGCACAATTCTGGTTAGATAAAATGTTCAAGGTGTATTGTTTGTGGCGGTAAAGCTCCAGACTTTAAGAAAAGATATATTTCAGGTCACTTTCATTATTATCTCTCTCTCTCTCTCTCTCTCTCTCTCTCTCTCTCTCTCTCTCTCTCTCTCTCTCTCTCTCTCTCTCTCTCTCTGACCCACTCTCCCTCCTCGAAGTGTCACTTTACTGACGACGCCCCAAACTCGGTGGAAGGCCACAGCGGGTGACCTCACCTGACCTAGTCATCCCCAGCGAAATGAGTTCAGTGGCCCAGCTTACGGCCTCACCTGGGGTGTTAACCCGTGACATCCATACTCGATTATTACAGATGATCTGACCTTTTCCATGAGAGGAGCTACTGGAAGGCCACTAGCATGGAGAGAGCATGTGACACTAGGCTTGCACGACCTGATCTTCCTGCCTCGTATATACCCGGCCATCACTGGAGTCA
This sequence comes from Panulirus ornatus, assembly GCF_036320965.1. NCBI lineage: Eukaryota > Metazoa > Arthropoda > Malacostraca > Decapoda > Palinuridae > Panulirus > Panulirus ornatus. Next base: position 2,096,798 of record NC_092243.1, on the reverse strand, counting down.
GGCAGATGACTCGCTCTAAGACATTTATTGTACCACTCCAATACCTGAAGTCTCGGCCATGTGACTCGAGACTTGAACCGCCCTTAAGGCGTCTCCTTCGTCAGTAGAAGTCCCAGCGTGGCTCCTGACGTGTTATCTTCCTTGCAGGGTTCATTGTGGTGCCTCATCTCTGACGTCCGCCGTCGGCAGGCCCGGCGTGGGAGAGACATCACCTACGCCCGTCAGGAGCAGCTGCTGTAACAAGGAGGGAGCTACGGCTACGCCCGCGGCACTCCTGCCTCCCTAGCGCCTCTTCAGAAGCCTCCTGTAACCACAGCACAACCCGGCAGTCGTAGCCGCACACTTCAACAGTCGCGAAAAATGTCAAAATACTAAAAGGTAATACCAAAAATTGAAGGTACTTTTTTTTTCACGAAAATTTTTGTTTTGAAATTGAAATATGACATAATGAAAGGATAGTATACTTGCAATGATCATGGGAAACATATTCTTATGCTCCCATGACCCACAGATAACCAATATACCCAAAACTAATAGTAAAAAAAAAAAAGTCTTTCAAACATGAAAGTATCTAAATGCTTAATTACAGGACTTAATCACCCATAAACAGCATTTCAATCCTAGATTCTTATTGAGCAAGAAAAGTAGTCCTTATTCTGAGGGTTTCAAGGAAACACATGTAACCATCTCTCTCTCTCTCTCTCCTCTCTCTCTCTCTCTCTCTCTCTCTCTCTCTCTCTCTCTCTCTCTCTCTCTCTCTCTCTCTCTCTCTCTCTCTCTCTTAATGTAGTGACCCACTCTCCCTCCTCGAAGTGTCACTTTACTGACGACGCCCCAAACTCGGTGGAAGGCCACAGCGGGTGACCTCACCTGACCTAGTCATCCCCAGCGAAATGAGTTCAGTGGCCCAGCTTACGGCCTCACCTGGGGTGTTAACCCGTGACATACATACTCGATTATTACAGATGATCTGACCTTTTCCATGAGAGGAGCTACTGGAAGGCCACCAGCATGGAGAGAGCATGTGACACTAGGCTTGCACGACCTGATCTTCCTGCCTCGTATATACCCGGCCATCACTGGAGTCAGGCAGATGCCTCGCTCTAAGACATTTATTGTACCACTCCAATACCTGAAGTCTCGGCCATGTGACTCGAGACTTGAACCGCCCTTAAGGCGTCTCCTTCGTCAGTAGAAGTCCCAGCGTGGCTCCTGACGTGTTATCTTCCTTGCAGGGTTCATTGTGGTGCCTCATCTCTGACGTCCGCCGTCGGCAGGCCCCGCGTGGGAGAGACATCACCTACGCCCGTCAGGAGCAGCTGCTGTAACAAGGAGGGAGCTACGGCTACGCCCGCGGCACTCCTGCCTCCCTAGCGCCTCTTCAGAAGCCTCCTGTAACCACAGCACAACCCGGCAGTCGTAGCCGCACACTTCAACAGTCGCGAAAAATGTCAAAATACTAAAAGGTAATACCAAAAATTGAAGGGTACTTTTTTTTTTCACGAAAATTTTTGTTTTGAAATTGAAATATGACATAATGAAAGGATAGTATACTTGCAATGATCATGGGAAACATATTCTTATGCTCCCATGACCCACAGATAACCAATATACCCAAAACTAATAGTAAAAAAAAAAGTCTTTCAAACATGAAAGTATCTAAATGCTTAATTACAGGACTTAATCACCCATAAACAGCATTTCAATCCTAGATTCTTATTGAGCAAGAAAAGTAGTCCTTATTCTGAGGGTTTCAAGGAAACACATGTAACCATCTCTCTCTCTCTCTCTCTCTCTGATCATCATGTATTCCTTTCTCTTCCGCCCAATTTCTTATTTCATATTCCTGGCTTCACATGGAGAGACAGACCCACTCAGGAAGATTTAGAATGTAGTCTATCAGTCAAGTCTTGCCCTCCACTCTTCTCCTTCCTAACGTTACTCTTGATCTGTTTTTGTTTACACAGATGTATTCATTAATTTTGTATTTTCAAGATTGTGTTTCTTGATCTGTATCTTAATTCAAGATAGTGTTGCTTTGTTTCTTGTTTTGATACAAGTTTGTGTGTCCTCATTTTGTTTTGATGATGGAGGGTCGTGTTTCTTTGTTGTAAGTTCAAGGTTGTGTCTTTACGTGTCCTGTTGACACAAGGTAATGTTCTCTTTTTTCTGTTGATTCAAGGTTGTCTCTTTGCTCGTTATGTTATATTTTAGAGTTGCGTTCCTTTATCAGTTTTACAAGTTCAAGATTGCATTGTCATGAGTTCTATGACTGACTGCTGACATATCCTGAAGGGGAGCTGGTTATACCACCGTGGCCAGGCATGGAAAATATATCCGGTTCGTATACAATGAGTCTGTTGGCAGTATATCCCAATATTTGGTCTGCGATAAATAAAATCTTTTTAGTACACGTGGGTTCGCGGAAATTAGAAGATGAGGGTAAATGTTCATATTAGCTTTTAGCGAAGTAAGTCTTATACTAACCGAGTCGGACCCTGCAGGCCTCGCTGGTTTGGAGAGCTACTGACTAGCTGGCTTTTGATCTTTGGACTCGTACTTGAGAGGATATATCCATTTCAATTTCACTAAGTCCAGTTAGGTGGCGGGAGAGCTCATCTCTATCATCATCTTGAAGTCTAGTTAAAGTGTTGGGATGAAATAGTCAGACTACTTGACCTTTCCTGACCCCAATAAGGATAAACGACTCACAGACTCTTGCTCGCTTCACGTATCTAAGAAAACAACATCGAGAATATATTCACTGGTCGGCAGTTTAAAGTTTGACTTTCTGGTGTCAAAAAAAAAAAAAACCGGCAAAAAAGACAAGTTTGATTGCAAGGTATCAGTGACTGTGTTACATTCCTCCCTGATCCTGGTTGTAGGCATCCATCTCAACACGAGCAAATCAACTACTCAGACTGCATGATGGAGTTACATTTATGGATTACATTTTCATACGATCACTGAAATAAACAATGTTCTACACATCACATGAGGCGTGTGTTTGAGTGTGTATAGATACGTAAGAATAAAGACATGGTATATGTATACACATGGTGAAGAGACGGGGTAACACGAGTGTAGAACTCTCACCCAGTAACACAGACACACACAGACACACACACACACACACACGCACACACAGACACAGACACTCACACACACACACACACACACACACACACACACACACACACACACACACACACACACACACACACACACACAAACACACACTCACACACTCGTCAATATTATGTAACAGGAAACTTGATTAATCAGAATATGTCGTATGAAAGCAGCGATAACGGAAAGCAATGATATTTACGACCCTGATAAAGGAAACAGCCATTTATCTGGGTCGCATCATGTACTTTTTTGTCTACGTAATGAGGGGAAGTGCCACCTGCCACCCATACAATGTTTTACACCTGTTGGATACTTTCATTCAGGTCTAATTACCGAAAAAAGTAGTTCGGAGAAATCCGCTTTGAAAAAAAAAAAAAAAAAACTGGAACAAATCGCTTGTCATCTGTTGCCAGTAAAAGGGATTACAAATTTTTAATCATTAAATAATTCCTCTTATTTCTAATAGTCTGAGGTAAAGAGGAGAGAGAACGTTTTCGTTTTATTCACATTAAACATATCAAAGGATTTGATACTCTATTCGGTGAGGTCCGGAATTACTGGAAAGAGAATAAAATGGAATATCTGGAGTGCACACGAGGTGTATTATTATAACATTTGGTTCCAGTTTTACGTATGAGGAAAAAAGGGTTTATTGTGGTCATTCGTTGTTTCTCTAACGTTGCATAATGGCCGTAAAGGCGCTTTTGTTCTTAAGTCTTACGATGGCAGCGGCGGGCACCGTCATCATGCTCGACCTACACGCTGATGGAGGCGTGATTCAGAGGAAGACCTTCAGCACGGACCAGAGTAAGGCCCTCGGCACGGACCAGAGGAGGGCCCTCAGTACGGGCCAGAGGAGGCACTCAGCACGGACCAGAGGAGGGCCCTCAGCACGGACCAGAGGAGGGCCCTCAGTACGGACCAGAGGAAGACCTCCAGCACGTACCATCTGAAGGGTAAGCAGCTGGTGTACGTACGTAACGCAGCAGCACACAGGGAAAGAACTTCCAGCGGCCCGTTGGTCTAGGGGTATGATTCCTGCTTTGGGTGCAGGAGGTCCCGGGTTCAAATCCCGGACGGGCCCGTTGATGGCTTTTTCATGTTCATCCGGAGAGAGAGAGAGAGAGAGAGAGAGAGAGAGAGAGAGAGAGAGAGAGAGAGAGAGAGAGAGAGAGAGAGAGAGAGAGAGAGAGAGAGTAATTGATAGTGAAAGTCAGAGAGAGAAAGGTGGAGAGAGGCAAAAACTGAAAAGAGTGAGAGTAAGAGAGGAACTTAAGTGAGAGTGCGAGAAAGAGAGAGTGAGACAAGAGGAGAGTGGAAGTTAAGATAACAGGGGTCTTGCTCCAAGAGGATGCCCAGAGGCGCCAGTGTGTTGCAATAAACTGAGTTGATCACGGTAGGTGAAGGTCAAGCGATATGAGCCAGATGCAAGCATCGTACAATGTTCTTATGTGACCCTGAAATTACTCTAACTTTGGTTGAAAGCTGATATGTCGCTTTACTATGCTGTTATTGCTGTCTTTAACATTATATTGTAGGTCAGAATGTGAGTCTGTCTTCTCAAATCTTACAAAAATAATCTTTGATGTAATCTATACATAGTTTACCATTGAATCAAACGTATATATTTATTGTATGTGTTTAAGAACAGAGGTACAGACTCTGAAGATTGGATGAAAACATTTCGTGATGTTGACCTCTTGATGATCATGGTGCAGTCCTTGAGTGTCACAACCTGACGTTTGATCTGACCCATAAGGGTTAGGTCAAAGGTCAGTCCATCAGTGGTAAACAAATTCTCTCTCTGACAAGCATAAACAACCATTCACACAGACAAATATACATATATACGAAACAGATACATACATACCTACATACATACATGAATGCTACAAGGAGTAAAGACATGGCAGATATACATACAAGGTTAAGAGACAGGGCAACACGAGCGCAAAACTCTCCCCATAACTCACAAGAAGCAATGGTAAAATACATTCGTACAAACATACACGCACATGATCATTTATGAACAAGCAACACAAGGACTCATATATGTAATGGCCCGTTGGTCTAGGGGTATGATTCCTGCTTTGGGTGCAGGAGGTCCCGGGTTCAAATCCCGGACGGGCCCGTGTTATTTAGTGGTAATTCGTTGTTTAGGAGTGAAAGTAACGAAAGCAGGGAGAGAAAAGAATGATAGATAGATAGATAGATAGATAGAGAGAGAGAGAGTAAGGAAGAGGAGAATTGAAAGTGGAATGAAGGAGAGTGAAGAAGAACTCATGCGGCAGGGTACGTATGCAGATATATACATCACGAGGCTATTTACCAGAGAACAACAACAGGAGTTATAGACATCTCTCGTTATCAGCATATCAACAGAGCAGAGATCACAACAGGGTGACGGGTGTGAGAGACACTCACACGGCGCGTATTCTGAACACGTCATGTGATCATGAGACGGCTCAGTACATCTTCAAACTTGCCTTCTGACTGGAAGGTGGATGTATTCAGAATAAGAAAACTTCACTCATTATCAATGCACAAACACACACACACACACACACACACACACATATATATATATATATATATATATATATATATATATATATATATATATATATATATATATTCAAAATCCCCATTTCTTTGTACCTTCGAACTCTACTGTAAAATGCTGTCCCCCAAGTACTGTATTAAGTGTATATCTGAGATCAAAGAAGTGAGTCCACAGTGTACAGTCGACTTCGATGATGGTCCTGGAAATAGAAAGAAACAAAAAAGTAAACTAAATCTATGCATATCGAGATTCGTGTCCACGATCGTCACGAACACTGCCGAAGACACGAACGTAAACTAGATGTCTCACAGTAGTTCAACTGACGAAGGTATAGTCATACCCCAGCTTGCCTACATACCCAGAGTCAAGTGTAACCATGTAGGGTAACCCAGATCTCTTTTCTTTCTCTCACCTCTCTTTATATTCACTTTTTCTTATCTATTCTCTTCAGGTATAGGTTAAGAACTGGTAACTGCAGGAAATCAACAAAGAAAAGTAATAAAGTCTATTGAAGTTAGAAAGAGTCATGAAAAGAAAAGTTATTCTTCACGTCACGCTATAAATAAAGATCAATATAGATGCATTACAGACTATATACAGCAGCTGGTCAACACCAACAACACGCGACCTTAACTTGTAACCCAGAGAGGAAAGCACTTTGGCCTCACAGGATGTACAAGTTTGTATCCCATTGAACGTAAGGACATAAATAATATGCTTTGTACCCAAAAAAATCGATTGCGACATCTGGTGCTAGAATGCGGCAAGAGAGGTGATGCTCTGTATCTAAACCGATCGATAGACTAATCTGATAGGATTTGAGCTATCTAATTCTATATGTATGAATGAACAACTCCTATTGTACATCATCTGTGTGTGTGTATGAAAAGATCAAGATAACAACACAACCAATTGGATTTATGGCCGGAAATACGCTGGCAAGAACGTAAACACTATACTCGAGAGTGATGCTTTGTGTAGAGGGACATTAACAAAGTAAAGGGGAGCATAAAACTAGAGCAGTGACTGACAGATAGCAAATGAATAAATAAAAAGATTTAGGACTAAGATTGCTCGTGTGGTGAAGGCCTTGAATGGTGGCGACCCGGGTATGACGTCACATGGCAACGGGCAGGTGTTTCTGTTTACAGGTGGTCCTGCTGGGTAGTTACCAGGAGTCGCAACCTAACTAACTCACAACCCTCAGAAACTTTTCCAATAAAGTATTCTAAAGTCATTCTCCTGATCCATGCAGTCTGAAGTGTATATGAATGATTCAGAAGATTCGGGGATGATACAAATGTCTCAAGAATCTTATAATTCACCTCAGTGAATCATAGCTGGTATCTACGTCAGAAAAAGAAGAAAAAAACTATTGAACATAATAATTCATGTTCTTACGTTGACGAACTTTTATATAGTGAAGTATGATCTACCCAAACCTTAAGCATTTATTAGGAAAATGGATAGAAATAAGTTTTGACATTTAGATAGAGGAATAAACTTTTACTCTTGGTTAAGTTGAGTGTGTAAACTGATGGAGGAAAACGGACCTATGTGTAAGTGGTGGTGGTGGTGGTGAGTGGGGGGGGGACGGGTGGTGGCGGTGCCAGCAGAGAGGCCCTCATGCTCAGTGATATCGTGGCGGTGTTGTCGTAAGGAAAGTTTTAGTACAGGAGGGGAAGTGTGCGCGTGTGTGTGTGCGTGTGTGTATCTCTCCTGTACACACCTCCTGATGTGGCCTCTGTTATATGGTGAACAAGGAGAGGTGAACATACGTTGTGATGTCGGTCGTGAGAACAACTCCATACACTAAGGTTCCGTGATGAAGAGCAGTTATCTCTGATGCGATGGATTACATGGAACATACACACGTGTCTTATGGTGACTCCAGGCAACACCGACGTGTGGAACACTGGAAGATATGGGCATGTGTTGCGGTGACGAGAGAATAATTACTCACATAGTGTTATTAAAGGGAAATCCTTTATGAATGGACACAGTAACTACTGACACAGAGATGAATGATGAAAAAAAATGCAAAACGGATTGAGTGAATCATGAAGAACAAATAAAAGGAATCTAATAGTCTTTCGGACGTTATTCCATGATCATCAGTAACTTAATCCTATACAAAGTGATGGAGACAGTTCACTCAAGGTGAACACTACGTTTCGTTCTCTTTCAGGGAAGGCCAAGCTGTCCCTCATTATAAGGATGGAACATGACACATTATACGTCCAAGGAAAGACCATGAACTGAGAGTCATTAAGGCCCAACCTTAATGACGTCGTTGCGGGGCAACGACTATCAAAAGGACATAAAATCTATGGCGGATAAAGACGGTAAAAGAACCGCTAGATCAAGTGAAAAATGATTTGGACGGGCTGGAAGGTGTCAGGGCTGAACATGTTCAGCTTTAAGGCATATGAACGATCCTAGATTCGGACAGATCGATAAACAGATTAATCTATATCCTAAAAGTTAGAAAAGCAATGCTAAAATTGCACCGATTAGATGATTGGTTTAAATGGATTATGATTACTGTGTATCGGCAAGTTTTTTGTTGCTCTGCATTACCAGCATTTGAACACTTTCTGAAAAATAAGACTTACATAGGACTTACATAAACTTGATACGTTCGTAGAGACATTAAGAACGTACAGTGAGGAAGGCAGCTGAGCCCAGGGACGCCTCAGTGTCTAATGAACCCCCACAGTGATCTCAGAGGCGATTCTCAAAATACAGTAAGCTGAATCTACAAATTCGTCCAAGATATCTTTAGTGGTATCTCACGAGCAAACAACAGAGGACATAAAGGGGCTCGATACTGTTAACGTTTGGTGAAATCCCGGTGTCGATTAAGGTATAACTGTTGACGGAATTGATCAAGACACCGTTGGCTAGACTGAACAAGACACTGTTGGCTTTATTGATCAACAGAGAGAGTGATATTGATCAAGGCGCCGTTGTAAGTATCAATCTAGACTACGTTGGCAATATTGATCAAAATAACCTTGAGCAGTAGGAACCATATGGACAGGAACGATATTGAACGGAGCATAATTAGTGACTTCTGGTTCATATCAACAACAGCAATATTCACCATATTGGCAACATATTGTTGTCTGCGGCATCGGTACCGGCAACACATATAGACCTCTGGACAACATGGACGAGGAAGATGAGGAACGGATTAGCAATTGTGGGACAGAGTGACAGTTCAGTCAGAAACAGTGACGCAGAAACTTCCCCTGAAACTTTACCAACTTTGAGGTAGAATTCGCCCTTTTTTATGCGAGTGTATGTTCTCCTTCGACTCGTGTCGTCTGGTACAGTAGCATGGGTGGCTGGTCCAGCAGCAGGGGTGTTCTCGTGTCGTCTGGCCCAGCAGCAACGGTGTCTGGGGTGTCGAAGGTCAAACACAGGTATCTATCAAAAAGTGTTGACTCGGTGTGTTTGGCTTGTGAGGGAGAATCCCTCTTCGTTTGGGTTTCCTCAGGTGCTTGTCTACAAGACCCTGTCCGAAACCTTGATTTAGTTCATTGTTAAGACTGTCTTACTGGAGAGAGAATAATGCCACAGGTCCAGCGTTGATGTAAATCCACAGTGTAAATTGATTTTGTGGAGATTGTCACAATAAATACTGAAACAACAAAGAATAAGAAAACAGTGTCTCTAAGAATAGAGTGGCATTAGTGCGGTACATTACGTCCTTGTGGTTATTACAGATCTTTCGCATCTTCTTGAAGAACACGCCACGGCAGAAGAACATGAAAAGATTTCTGCCATGAACAAATGTGATGATCTGTATACAAAGTGTGTGTCTGTGTTGTGAAGGGAATGAAACAGATGTGGCCGCAAAGGGCTAAGCCAGTGGTTCCCGGAACATTCAAATCAAAACCGATTGTTTATGAGTTCCGTTTTAACGTGCGATGTAAAAGAGTTTGAATATAACACTTAATCAGAGGCACTGAGAGGTCACTTCTTTCACATACTGGTAAGAATCATTAAGACCTCAATCATATCAATACTTTTGATTTTATGGAATATCCGACTTTTCCTCATACCTTCTCCACACCTTCAGTTACAACATATTTCGCTGGCAATCATCATGATTACTCTTGACACTTTTACTCCTGTAACAGTAGCTGTTAATTTTTTAAAGTGGTCTGGAGCCTTTTAAAGGTCTTGTATCCACTGTACGGTATCCTCAGACCTTTGAAGAGCTGATACTATTCCATGTAAGACACTCTAGGAACCTTCAAAAGATCTTATAATCATTTTGAAACATCTGAAGTCCTTCATTAGTTATCAAAACTTCTTTCAGGCAAGTTAAAGACTTTCGACTACTGTCATAGTCATTTTGAAGCATATCAGATACGCATATCGATACTTCATTAGCAAGCATAACTCCTGAGAGAGACCATAACACTCTGCGGCAGCTGTCATAACCTCTTGTAGCCGCCTCAGGATCCTTCAGCAGCTAACATAACCCAGTGAAACATCCCTGAAGTCCTTAGGCAAATACCATAACCCCCGTCAGAGTAGTAGCAGCTGCTTAAGCTTCTTCGAGGGGTACCAGAATCCTTCAGTCACAAGTGCCAAAAACGACCCACGATTCCCCATCCAGCACCATGTCTCGCCACCTGCAGATGCCAGAGGGCAAGAGGATCCACATGTACAGGAGTGGAGACACCTTCTACAAGGGCGTCTCCATGGTCGTTAATCCTAAGTACGTCAAGAACATCGACAATCTGCTCTCCGAAGTCACTACTAAGGTTAGTGGGGAAAGTGGTTGCAGCTTCTGTTTGGGAGTTCTACAACTTCCTGTTGTAAGCAGTAACAGTTGAAGTAATGGAATCGTATGAGTGAGAATCATCGAGTGTGAGAAGTGAAGGTTGTGAGAGAGTCATAAAGATAGAAGGGACTCCTGGAGTGAGAATTAAGCTTAATATATATATCATTATTGGAAATTAGTAACTTCATTAAATTCTTGAACTTACAGTTTTCATGATGGCTTCTATAATATGCATACCAGTACACCGTAAATCTTCCTTTATCATGTTATCACAATTTGCAATGGATTTTTTTCTGAACGTAAAATACTTCTCGTGAGATATAATCTAATTTGGCACAGATTAAATTCTTCCGCTAAATTTATAATCTTCGAGTCAGGATTTCCCAGGGCTGTTGGCCTACGGGTATTTGTTAGTCTTAGAATGTTTCTTTCCGAAATAGTAGTTGAACGATGGCATGACCTTTGACCTGGCCCTTAAGATTCAGGTAAAATGTAAGGTCTTGATAACCAAGGATCGTACCGCCGTGTTCAAGGGCTGTACCGCTGTGTTAAAGAGGTTAAGATTATTGGAATGAGTTTCAAATATCTATGTTCAATAACCTCCCCTAAATACTTGTAAAAATTCTCAGGGCAGAACTCAGTACTTAACCTAACCTACAGCCAACCAGACATACAGAAACCCACACTAAAGAATAATGTGAGAGTGCATGTTCAGGTATACAGACGGATATAAAAAAGATTAGATAGAGAGACAGGTGGTGGGGAGGACCAGGAGAGATGGTATCTCTCTTGGGGTTTTATCCCCATGTCATCTGATACCATCAGTAAACTATATATTAGTAAACAAAACAAATTTATTATTTCTCACAACTGAACTCGAGTATGTCGCCTCCACACCTTCATATGTGGCTTCTGTGGAGTTCGCTTGCTTTTCTGTATTTCAATTCTGCTGATCGCGTTCGCACATTCATGTGTGTGTGTGTGTGTGTGTGTGTGTGTGTGTGTGTGTGTGTGTGTGTGTTGGCTATGGCGTATGACCGTCAGTATATTTGCATGTTATCAGGTTTGCCACGTTGTATGCGTGTCTGTGGTTGTGTGTGTGTGTGTGTGTGTGTGTGTGTGTGTGTGTGTGTGTGTGTGTGTGTGTGTATGATCGTACTGTTGCTATTGTTGGTGTGTGTGTGTGTGTGTGTGTGTGTGTGTATGATCGTACTGTTGCTATTGTTGGAGAGGAAGGTAAACGACCCAGCTATTGATTTACAGCACCGACCAGAGGAGGAGGAGGAGACTGAGAGCTGCTGGGTGAAACATGACGGTGCTGGGAGGACGAACCTCAGGCCATGACAAACTAAATCGGGAGATGGTTTTGGACCAGGTTGTAAGTGAAGGTTGTAGGGAAATGATAATGAATGGAGATATTGTTTTGCTGAAATTTGTAAGGAGTGGCTGTAATGGAGAGAGAGAGAGAGAGAGAGAGAGAGAGAGAGAGAGAGAGAGAGAGAGAGAGAGAGAGAGAGAGAGAGAGAGAGAGAGAGAGAGAGGTTGTTTAGATGTTTGTAGAAGAGGTTTTAAGGGCATGTTGTGGACGGGGATTGTAATGAGAAGTTTAAAAAATTCTTGGGAAACGTTTTAAGGGAAAGTTATGCGAGAAGTCCAATAGCGATGTTGTGGGGAAAAGTTATGAAGGGAAGTTACAAGGTGAGACTGTGGGAAGAGCTTTTAGAAAGAGGTTGTAAGCTAGGTTATGGGTAAGTTGTAGGCGAGAGGTTGTAGAGAGTGGCTATAGGGGAAAGATGGAGAGGAGATAATTCATATGAGGGATTGTTGTAACTGGCGTTGTGTTAGGACTGGTTGTAGAGACTTACTCCAGGTGAAGTAGCAAGAGGAATGCTTAGAGGCAGGTTGTATGGCAAGCAGCAGAGAGTTGTAAGTGAAGGTTATACAGAGGGAGGTAGTAGTGATGGTTTTGCGCACAGGTTGTAGAGATGTACCGTGAAGGAAGAGTTACGGAGGGGAGCTGCCGTGAGAGTTATGACGGGCGGTGGGAATGTTATAGTGAAAGCTAATAGCATTCTGTTATTCAAGGAGGCGGAGGAGGATGTGTGGTGAGAAAACTGGAGTAGATAAGGTGACACAAGACACGTCGGAGACATACGCTGGACCACTGAAGCTTTCATACTGTGTCCTTTAGGGGGTAGTGAGGGGCTTGATGACGTACTAGATAATGAAGGAACGCGGACGACTCACCTTCCATCACTAACTAAGGTGTTCAGGATTGCGAGGAATCATAGGAGATATAGGTTTCTAAACTATAAGAGAGAAGGTTAGGAAGTCTGTCAGAGTCAGGGAAAAGAAGATGGATGTTTTGAGAAACATTGTCGTGTTGATGAAATGTGTGCCACTGGATAGACAACTTAAGGGAATTCTCATGAGTGTTTGTCCAACAGATCTGGCAGGAAGGTATCAAAGAATGTGCTGAAGGTGCTGAGGACAGCAGTTCATTGAAAAGAAAAATGTAGAAGGACTTTTCTTTTTCTCTTGAGTGACGGCAAAGCCATTAGTGTTCTTTGGTTAAGGCTGAGGCAGGGGAGGTGTTTCCTTTGATCATCTGGCAATTCCACGTCTAAAGAGAGGGAGAAGTTAGGTCATTAGAGGTAACAGAAGACGGATGTAGGATGTAGTGTCAGGATATTGCAGGGACAGGATACCTTACGAATGGGTGTAAACTGCAAAGGAACTGAAGGACTCTGTGAAGGAATCAGGAGGAGAGTGCACAGAAAGGCTGGCGAAGGAGAATGATAGTAATTGGAAAGTGGTGGTATATGAGAAGGAGTTAGAGATTGAAAAGGACTTAGGGATCGAGAAGGAGTGAACGATAAGAAAGGGGACAGAGATAGAGAAGGGGTTACAGATACAGAAAGAGTGAGATAACAGATATCTAGAAAGTATTTCTTCAAAAGCCAGGACAGTGGACGCTGAAATATCCGACAACGTGTGAATGGAAATGGAACAAGTAAATGAGATGAAAAGGAGAGAAGAACATGTTCACGAAGACGAAGTTTTACGATTTAGTCGTGCACTCAGCACTGGACAGAGAGAGAGAGAGAGAGAGAGAGAGAGAGAGAGAGAGAGAGAGAGAGAGAGAGAGAGAGAGAGAGAGAGAGAGAGAGAGAGAGAGAGAGAGAGAGAGAGAGAGAGAGAGAGAGAGAGAGAGAGAGAGGACATATATGGGGAGGAGATGGAATTGTTAGAAAAAAAAAAGAGCGTTGCAATTATGAGATGGTTCAGTATATAGAGGGAAATCTAACTGAAATGATAATGTGGTTGACACATATGAATGTGATGAAGATCAGAAAAATATGAAGCCGGACAGAGATGGAAGGAGTGAGTGGAGTGGACGGGGAAGGTGATGGCGTGTAGGAATGTATCGAGTTGCGTTGTGAGTGAGATGCATGATGGCCAGTCAGTAAGGGCAGCCTGCCTAGTGCTGGCAGAACTATACTGAACACACACACACACACACACACACACACACACACACACACACACACACACACACACACACACACACACACACAGGACTGAGAGGTTTAGGGACAGTCAGCAAAAGAACTAGACGAGGGGAACCTTCAATATCCATAGTTGTTACGACCACTGAGACGAACGGTAAGTGGGAAAAGTGTGTCCTCTTAAATGTCAAGACAGAGGAGCCGTCTCTCTCTCTCCCAGGGTGCCACGCTGTGGTGATCATATCTTCCATCCTCTCCACCACTGCACCTTCGTCTGGTGGAGGAATATCTTCGCCACTCCACATTCGTCTGGTGGAGGGACGTACATATGGTTAAAAAAAGTATCTTATCATTTTTTGTGTGATATGATGTGACAATACGGACGAAGGATTTTGAGAAATGCCTATTTGGTCTAGGCCTCACACTGGCAACGCTGCTTCCGAGATGTTGTCATGGATCGATTGCTAGAGACATTTCTTGTCATTCGCCTTATTGAATGTTATATCAATTTCATATCCCGATGGATATGACTATGTAGTGGGGCTGCAATGATTATTAGGAAATTTGTCTCAAATTTCAGCTCACCAACACCTACCGTCACCACACGAATCGAACTGATCAATTCGAAATTCATCGGAACTATCAGGGAAGATACTTTTTTTGCCATGTGTGCTTCAGCATATTGTCTGCCTGACGTACCACCACTTATCACTTCACTGAGTTACCTCATCTTGTCCTCTGGTTGAGGTAGCGCCCCTCATCATTTGGTTGAGGTACCGTCGAGCCCTTGCTGTCTGACCGAGCTACCCCATCCTCGCCTGGTTAGACAAATACCACACTATTTACCTTGTCAGCGGGCTGATTACCTCATCCTCTTGACTGTGCTGACACCAACCCTCTTTCCCGAGGGCTGGCTGACACTCTCCCCTCTCCCTCGCCTCTCTCCTGACACCACGCCAGCCTCTCTGGTCTGCTTGACTACTCATAATACCCCATGGCCTTCCCTCACACTCCAGCTAAGACACTTATCTCCCTCATACAGCCTGTCGCCTCATGGACGCCTGAGTGAGGACATAATTATGATGCCCTTACCAAGTTTTCATGGGCGTCGCTAGGTGTCCAAAGTTTTCCTTGGGATTTTTGGGTGTCCACAATTTTCCTGGGAAGCGCTGAGTGTCTCAGCCTTTTACAATGATACATCTACTAATTCTATAAGACTTTATAATATAATGACAAAAATTGCCAAAAAACAAGGCAATTTGTCTAACAACAACAATTCAACCAAAGCAACAGACAACAAATGCAGCAACAACCAAAAGGTGGACTATGAAAAGATTAACCAAAACAAATAAATTCCAAAACAGATACAACCACAAGACGTAAACCAAAGCGGCAACAACAGAACAACAACAACCCATCAACAAATAAGATGGCATGAAGCAAGTTTGTCTTTCTCTGTTCTGATCAGGAGTTCCATATCTCTCATCTTGATACTCATTACCTTACCTTCCCATCAACATGACCTTGATCAGGATATAACTTTCCCCAGACCATGTCGCCTGCATAAAAGAAAGACATCAACTGATGCAGTAGCAATCCAGATCAACATCAACCTCATCAACCAAGACAACCACAGGGCCAGCCACAACCATCCACCACCACCACCACCACACTAACTTCCCCGCCTCTCTCTCTCTCTCTCTCTCCCCACCACAGGTGGACCCGGTATGGGGTGCAGTCCGCAGCATCCACACCCCCAACACGGGCACCTCCATAGACGACCTTCAGCACCTCAGTCGCCAGGGTGTGTACGTGGCCGCCGGCCCCAGGGGGTTCATCAGCGTTCCCGGAGGGTGAGTCTTGTGGTACACTGCAGGTGTCGTGGTTTATGTTGCATGTTGTGGTTTATGTAAGCATGGTTGACTGTTGTGGTTTATTATACGTAGAACTGTTGGGTGTTGTAGTTTATGTAGGGAGGATGTGTCCCAGTGTTACTTTTAATGTAGGAAGGATGCGTCCCAGTGTTACGTTTTATATAGGATGACTAAACATTGTGCTTTAAGTGTACGGATTTGAGTGTAGAGTGATTCAGAGAGTGAGTGTACCATTGCAATCTGTCGATACTATGCGGAGCCAAAGCCTTTTTGTGTCTTAAGCGAGTGAAAGAATTGATAGATATACTGTTTATTGAGTATGATGTGAGTTTTATATATTGTATTCATGGTGAATGCAATTCATTCCATGAAATATGTTCTGTGTCTAATATACGATTAATGTTATGTGATTTTTGTGAAGCTGAAATGAATTTAACGTTACATAGAGAGGTGATGCAGCGTGTGGTGGCCGGGGGAGACATACAGGATCCTTTGGTTGTCTGATTTTTGAAATTATCTAAAACTAATTGATGAAACTGGGACGTCTCAGAGATCTAGTCTGGGTGTGACGTGTTTTCAGTCGTGTTTGAAAATCTCGGGTCATTGGTTCGAGATTCTGAATTGGTAAGAGACATTTCACTGCGAACTGTAGGTGACTTACCACTTTAGTGTCCGTCAACAGTGAACATAATACGTAAAAGAACACTGTTCGAATCAACAGTGAAGTTGTCACGGAATTGAAGGCAGTGTAACGGTGCCTTCACTGCTGCCCCTCCGTTGCTATTTGTCATTTGTGCTGAGCCGGGGGCGCGCCAGGCCACCTTCACCTACCTCACTGATGCAATCTTCACCCACCAGACGTTCATCAATATTCTCCGCCATGTCATCAATATGCAAATAATGCTCCAATATTTGCCCTGGTAGATAGAGTAGGTGATTAATGTGAGGAACTTGGTACCTGGTGTATAAATCGTTCGTATGGTAACCTCCTTTGTTGAATCTTTTCCTGTTTTTGTTATGGTAATACCAAGACAGCGGGGGTGAGGGCCCCTGGAAGCTGAAGAATGTCTTATGCTCACCTTGTGACGTGACAATATTGTGAGACGAGGAAAGTATGATTTGGGAATATTGTGGGCTGGAAATATCGTCAGTTGGGAATACTGTGCGTTGGGAATACTGTGAGCTTGAAACAGTATTAATGGGAAATCTATGAGTGTTTCATTTTTTTCACGTTATTTATGTTTCTAGTTTGAATGAACTGGTGGGAGAGAAGTCAAACATTTGTTCGTCTGAACTGTGGTGGGAACTCTGGTGAAGTTGATCGCCACGTTAGGGTGGATCACACGCCCAGTGTGACAGCTGGTCATGCTTGAGCAATCTAACACATACTCATTCTCGCTCATACTAGCTTACTTTCTCACTCACTCAACCTTCACACACACACACACACACACACACACACACACACACACACACACACGTGAAGCCAAAAATTACACGTTTCCACGAGAGAGAGAGAGAGAGAGAGAGAGAGAGAGAGAGAGAGAGAGAGAGAGAGAGAGAGAGAGAGAGAGAGAGAGAGAGAGAGAGCTCATCTTTAAAAGAAATCGATAAAATGACGAATTTCTTCTAATCTAACGTAAACCACAATCTTGAAGGCATTCGCTCGCTCCATCTGCGTAACTTCATTCACTCCATACACCGTACGTCATTCATTCCATATGCATAACTTCGTTCACTCTATACACCTAATCTCATTCACCCCACAAACCCTAACATCATTTGCGCCATACACCTAGTTTCAGTCATTCCACATACCTGACTTCTTTCACTCTACATACCTAACTTCAGTCACTCAGTATGCATAAATTCTTTCGCTCCATAAACCTAACTTCAGCAGAGCCCTTGTCCTGAATGCCGGTGATGCAGCCGTCCTAACTGTGGATATGTCTTTAGTATACGACAAATTTACGACCAATATATATATGTTCGGAGTGTTTGGCCAGGACGCCTGGCTGTTCTTATCTCTCATATGCAGGATGGGAAGGACGGCAGGGGATATGAGAGATGAGGGGAGGATGAGGAGACAGAAGGGATGAAGAGAAAGGAAGAATAGGACAGGGAGAAATGAGGGGCGTACTTATGGGAATGCATAGTGGAACAGATAACAGAAGGCCTGATGGTCCATGACAAGGTTATCTGCTGTAGGATAGTACGTGGGAAGAACAGATAACAGAAGACGTGGTGACCCCTGAGTTACACAGACAACTATGCACGGAGCGACATGTCCTATTAGCATGAGCTCCCAATGTGGTTATCTGTTATCTTGTTCGAGATTGTAGTAGAAACAGTATGACAAAGCAGAGATGTAGGTGTGTGTGTGGCTGGGATGTAGCGTGGGCAGCAGGTATGTGTGTGGGGCTGGGTTGTATCGTGGGTAGCAGGTACGTGTGTGGTATATGTGTGTAGGTGATAAGCTGTGGTGTGTTCATGTAGGATCCTGAGGTGTGGGATGTGTGGCCAGTGATATATTCTGCGTGAACATCAAGAGCAAGAACTGTTACCTTGCATCAGAGAATCACCAGGAACCTTGGTGACCCACACGCCTAGCTGGTGACCACAGCCCCAGCCACAGGTGTGTGTGTGTGTGTGTGTGTGTGTGTGTGTGTGTGTGTGTACCACCTTGCACAGGCAACCCCCACCAGGACCTTGGTCAAGCACTCGACCTGTTCTCAGGAGGCGGGTTGCTTGTCATGCTTGGTGGATGCCTGAGGTGATGATACCTCCACTTCACCTTGTTCGGTGACCTGGTATCCAAGCGATCACTATGTTGCCTCGTGTGCTTGCAAGGACTTGCCTGAACGTCTGGATAGTCGCCATTAGTTTTTTCGTCGTCTTGAGTGCTAGTCTGGGAGCTACAGTGTTAAGTACTCACTACAACGAGCATGTTAGGTACTAGGTGATCAGCCCAACGATACATTCAAGCATTAGTTACTCAAATGTTCACAACCTTGAGAGCTGTTTCACTTGACTTTGGCTTCAATGTCATTTTCTGTTCGTTGCTCTCTTAAAGTGTGCACGGCCCCCACTGTGATGTGCTGTATTGATGGAAACATTGTACTTTGCTGGTCACAAGAGCGTTCTTTCTCTTGTTCTGTTCTTCCTTTTTCCGTGTGTGAAAGATTCGTCTGGCACGAAAGTGGATTTTATGGGGTTATTAGACGAACTTCTGAAGTACGACAGGAGTTTATTGTTCATGAGATGATTTAATGATATCTTTGAAAGGGGAATACTAAAGGATACAGTTTAACGAAGTCCACAGTTTATGTACACCTTCCCCCTTCTCTCTCTCTCTCTCTCTCTCTCTCTCTCTCTCTCTCTCTCTCTCTCTCTCTCTCTCTCTCTCTCTCTCCACACAAGAACAACCACTACAAGAGGGACGTTACCGTACCCCCGATCATTAAAGACTCAAGTCCTGGAATCTACTCCTGATTTTGACCTTGAATTTTGACCTAGTTTTTGCGTTCAAGAAAAAAAGAAAAGTGAATGATTGAAATATAGAGTGAGAATGATGGAAAATATAATAGAGAATAGAGACAGAAAAAGCAAGGCAAGAAAATTAGAAGTTGTGAGGCAAAAGTCCTCTATCTTACAATAAGTCCAGTAAGACGGACAAGCAAGCATACAAGTAACTGCTCTGCTAAGCAACCATATCTTCAGACAAGCAAGCAAGCAATCGATGAAGATGACAGGCAGTCAACACAAGAGAGAGGCCGTTGTCAAAGCAATGAGCCAGCATGGCCGACGTAGCGGTAAAGGACACACCACAGCCACACGCCATCGCTCGCCAACTCGCTAAATTTAATGCATCTCGCCAAATCCAACAATGACTCACTCGCCAAGTCTAATGATGATAAGATGATAAGATGATCCCTATGGGTAGCCAATATAACATGCCTAAGGTTATAAAGAGAAGACGGAATCATTGCATTATTAACGAGTGGTGTTGAATAATTAACTGTGGAAGTGTGATGATCCTTGAAATCCGATAATTCGATATCTACCTATGAGCACTCTCCTGTTCAGGTTAATCTTTCTCTGGTTATGGATAACATGCATACTGGGTAATTCACCGTAATTAGGCCTCCTCATATTTACAGAATGACTTACCAAGAAGCAGTCGATAACTCAAAACAATCACCCGGTGTTACACTACATATACAGGCCACCCGCCCAGTGGATGCGACTGCCTTTCCAAGCGCTACAATTACCCCCGTGGAAGGGGGTCCAGACCACTCGATAATCCATCATAATCTCTCAGGAACTTGTATCATCACATAGGAATACGTCATGGACATCTGAGAACTCGGTATCATATCTAACACAATCGCTACGGGATCAATAAATTGCCGAGAACGTCTTGAAAACTACTCACAATAATCCTACAAATGGCTGTGAAAAACTTTGCTATGGAAATGCGCCAATACGTCCGAGTCACGTCATAGGTCTGCAACGGGACTTACAAAGTCGTCATGGCTACCAGCTGGTACGCTGGCCAAACAAGACCTAACCCTGACACGTATAGTTGTACCTGGAGAACAACAACACGAGGACCAGCACGAACGACCTACCAGTGACGCTCTTGATTCGTATCTAAGAAAGACTACGTCATGGGAGGTGGTGGAGGGGGGACGATGAGTGAGGGAAATGATCGCAGGGATAAGGGGACTTAGCGTGAAGGTAGCTGTTTTTTGAGGGAGGGGAGAACAGGACGTCTTAACAGGTATAAAAGGGTAATGGTCATTAGAGTAGTTGGTCAGAAGAGCGCGTGTTTTGTGGTAGTTCCACTGAGGGAGTTTAACGATGTTTGGGGTTAGTCTAATGTTGGAGGAAAACGTCTCGGTGCATCTAGGGTGTTGCCAGCGTCCAGGAGTGCAGGGGGAAGAGATGGAAGTGTGAAGTGTGATGGGTAGAAGTATGGAGGCAGGTGGGTTCTGGTGTGAAGAGAGGTGGAGGGAGTAATTTCTATGCGTTTTGCCGTCTGGAATGAAGAACAGAAGGTAGAAGTATAGAGGGAATTGGTCCCTGGAGTAGTGAGGAAATACAGAAGTGGAAGTGGGACTCGAGGAAGGAGGATATACGAGATGACACACTAATGTATGAAATATATGTATTAGTGTATGTCTAAAATACACCTGCTATTGCATCCTACGTTAATAAACCTTATGGGAGGTGACTCAATATATAAGACTCTTGTTCTGACGTTAGCGTGCGGCTGGGAGATATAGGGGAGAGGGGCGCAGAGAGAGAGAGAGAGAGAGAGAGAGAGAGAGAGAGAGAGAGAGAGAGAGAGAGAGAGAGAGAGAGAGAGAGAGAGAGAGAGAGAGAGAGAGAGAGAGAGAGTAGGTAGGTACTGTAGGCAAAGAAGATTACTCATAAGGACACACAACCTCTTGAGCTTACGCATGAAAAGTATTTTTTTTTCTCTATCTTCCTCTGTAGTGAGGGAGTTGAGATAGACATGCAACATAGATGTGTAATGCCTCTGTGTCTGTCATAACTTTCCCTAGATGGAGGTAGTGATGTCGTCATATATATCAAGAAAGGAAAGTCAAGGAAGGTGAGACGGAGTTGATAGAATATGGAAATGGCATGTATGGATGGCGCTCTGCCTCAACACAGTCTGGAATAGGAC
This sequence comes from Panulirus ornatus, assembly GCF_036320965.1. Taxonomy (NCBI): domain Eukaryota; kingdom Metazoa; phylum Arthropoda; class Malacostraca; order Decapoda; family Palinuridae; genus Panulirus; species Panulirus ornatus. The sequence goes on along the minus strand of NC_092243.1, from coordinate 2,075,224 downwards.
TGCTGGCCAGTGGGAGGACGTATGAGGGAGTTACGTTCCAGGAAATATTTGAGGAACTCCAGGCCTGTGATGAAATATAGCCTGGAGGTCGGTGGGGCTGGAAGGATGGGAGCTCCAGATATTTAGGGAGGACATGAACTGGGCAGACGACGGACGGAGGGGAGGGTGTGGGCTGATGGGAATCCTGGGATGCTGTCACGCCGCTGGTGCCTCGGGGGTATGTGAGGAGGAGAGGAAGACGTCAGCCTGAGGGGCGTGACGGGGTGCGTGTTGGGGAGGGCGGCGCGGGTGTTGTACCAGGCGTGGCTGGGCTTATAGAGAGAGAGAGAGAGAGAGAGAGAGAGAGAGAGAGAGAGAGAGAGAGAGAGAGAGAGAGAGAGAGAGAGAGAGAGAGAGGTAATTTTCAGTTTCATCTTTTGTCCTGGTCAGGGTTTCCATCCCTGGCTTGGCTCAGTGGTCAGCGATGGGCAACTTAATTGGTCATCATTACCAGCGGTCACATGTAGAGTACTGCGTCCTGAACATGTCCACACCGTTACAGGCATCCTGTTCTACCATCATTAAAGATATTATGAGCATCGAACTAATTGCGCGATCAGTCTTGGTGAAGGTTCACCAGCTGAGAAACTAGGATATATGAACACCCAACAAAAAAAAAAATATCTTTTCATATTTGTCGAAAACAATATGACACAACGGACGAAGAATCTTGACAAATGCTCTAGGATCTTGCCTCACGTTGGTAGCCCTGCTTTCCTTATGTAGATTTCTGAATGTGTGCAAAACAAACAACACAGTGCGAAATATACTATATGCATACGGTTGTAATTCATCTTATATATTTTGTTATATCTAGAGAAATGAATGATTATCCAAACTAGCTACCAAAATAATTGAGAAATCTGACTCGCAGTCGCGCTTAACAACCGTATCAAAGCAATAGGCTTCGTAATATTCATTGTGAAATACATTGGACGCAACCGTGAAGATAATTTCTTTGTTAAGTGTACAGTTTGTGTGAATACATATGCATATGGATATAGACTTTAACCGATATACTGGTATTCATAACTTCTGTAATTATAGTCTTAAACGAATTTCTCGGCATTTAGAACTTCTCTAATTAATGACTCTCTATGCTAACTGACCTTGTGAATGAGAGAACCAACCGCCAACACTTGGTGATCAGAGGGTTGAGAAATCATTTTCATCCATGTGAAGGTCAGTGCGTCTAGTGGTCTGATACAAGATGTAACTCTAACATCAACAGTTATTACATTCATGGTAATGATAACTCTTAAAGTGAAAAGAAAAGGTAATACAAAATGAAGCATATTTGTATCATGGCTTTGTTTAAAGCCTTGTGGATTCTCATTATCAAAGTTGAATCCTTTAAGTTTAAGATCATATTTTTACCAGTACATGAAACTTCTTGTGGCACGAAAGCCTTTGGGATTTAGTGTAACATTACGCCTCCATAACCTCACATGAAGACCTCTTTCCCAGGAGTTTTGCTGCAGACACTGGAAGGAATATTTCATGGAAGTTTAAAATTGCGTTATCCAGGTATTTTTGGTCTTGGGACTACTGAGCTTCAGACGAGAGTTCAAACGGGTCTTGGCTCCTGGACCTCACTAGTTCTGGATTCTGGAAAGATTTATGGGTTCTGGAATTTACGAGTTTATGGATGTTGGAAGAGGTTATGCCTCACGGAAGGGTAGTCATGGAAAGAAGGGTTGTGGCTTGTGATCATTACGGTGCAAGGAGGCCAAGAAATCTCGGGGTGAACTGTGCATGAATCTGATATTTATAGCACACTGGACCGGTTGAGACTGGAAAGGGAGGAGTGAGTGGGAGGAGGAGAGTGAGGGGTCACATACGTGGACGATCATTAGTGGGGCGAGTGAGGTCGAGAGAGGTCGTGGATGATGTAGGCAATTACGGGAACTGAGAAACTATAATTAAAAAAGAATGCACAGAAGTTAGGGGGAAAAATTCAATTTCTCTCTCTCTCTCTCTCTCTCTCTCTCTCTCTCTCTCTCTCTCTCTCTCTCTCTCTCTCTCTCTCTCTCTCTCTCTCTCTCTCTCTCTCTCTCTCTCTCTCTCTCTCAGTTCAGTTCATTGCAGTCTGGTTGAAAGTCACTGTGTCCCAGCAACCCAATTTCATGTTATTAACTCCTCAGTAAGTAACATTGGTGGCAGTCTCCCCCCCTCCCTTCCCCCTTACTTCCAAGAGTGGTGTTGGGAGGAATGAAGAAAGTCTTGCCTGTGCGGGAGTCACGATTGTATGTCTGCATATCCTTGACCCTTGACCTTTTGACCTTGCAGTCAATAGAGACTCACCTCAGGCCACAGGTAATAACACCTGAGTGAGCCTAATTGGAAATTTCATCCAGACCAGAATGTGAGGCCACACCCTCACATTGCACCTTGCTTCTCTTCCTCCACTGAATATTCCTGACCTGTCTGAGGTAACCTCTCCTAATGTCTTCTGATATTTGCCATCTGACGATATTCTATACTCGATCTTCCATCGACCTCTCACCTCTGATGAATACCTCCAGGGAAGTGCTCCTTGTTTGCAAGTTCTCGGGTCTGTGTAAGTTCCTCACGGTTGCAAAACATGGAACTTTGTGTGGTCATCACTGGTCTTCCGTCCGTGTCTTAACTCTACCCACCAAGTGTCTTCGTGAGGAGCTGAGGTGTTACTTCATGGCTCTCATTTAGAGCAATTAATAAGAGAAATCTCCACACGAAACTGGAAAAGAAAGAAGCTCTATATTTAGGGACAGACGATTAACTCATCAGCAATTAGCGAAGGTGGAGTTGAGCGGTTAATTACTCATTAATCAGCTAAAAGTATGAACAAATGACTTGTATATGAGTATTTCAATCGAGAGGTGAGGATACAGATATTTTCGTAGCCAGATTGAAAAAGTTATGTACCGTTTTCTGAAGTCTTAACAGGAAGGGAAACTGTATTTGTCATGTATCGAGAGTCTATGATCCATTGAATTATTGCAGCACATCTTCATATTTCATATACAAATGGTATTAACTGGTCTGTTTGAACAATATTTTGCTGGTTTATGTAAAAAGGAAAATGAAAGATTTTTCAGGATTTAGATAAATGATAATTGTAAAATAAAGATTTGAGAAAAACATGGAGAAGCTCATTATATTTTCAGTTAACGCTCTTTATTTTTATTTGCCTATTGTCTCTTCATGGGTTCGATGATATGTCTCCAAACCAAACGTTTTTAAAATATATAAATCAACCATTAGATTCTTCCATCAGTTCTGTTGCTGTGAGTCTGTCTACCAACAACATTACAGAATTTGGGAAACTATGAACCCTGGCTTTAGATATGATCTCATAAAAGTCTCCCAGTGTCTCACAGTCTTCGTCTCATAGTGTTCGTCTCACAGTGTTCGTCTCATAGTGTTCGTCTCACAGTGTTCGTCTTATAGTGTTCGTCTCACAGTGTTCGTCTCATAGTGTTCGTCTCACAGTGTTCGTCTCATAGTGTTCGTCTCACAGTGTTCGTCTTATAGTGTTCGTCTCACAGTGTTCGTCTCATAGTGTTCGTCTCACAGTGTTCGTCTCATAGTGTTCGTCTCACAGTGTTCGCCTCTTAGTGTTCGTCTCACAGTGTTCGTCACATAGTGTTCGTCTCACAGTGTTCGTCTCATTGTGTTCGTCTCACAGTGTTCGTCTCATAGTGTTCGTCTCACAGTGTTCGTCTCATAGTGTTCGTCTCACAGTGTTCGTCTCATTGTGTTCGTCTCACAGTCTTCGTCTCATAGTGTTCGTCTCACAGAGTTCGAAATGACACCCAGAATATTTTCTCCGCCACTGTGCTCAATTTTCGGCCTCGGTGGGCTTAAATGATCTCATTAATCATCATTAGTGAGAATTTCTTCCTGAACTGTGAATAGTTCTCTTTCTAATATTCTAATATTTCTTCTCTTGATCTCACTTTCTTCTCGTAGCACAGAGAACGAACACACACACACACACACACACACACACACACACACCAGGCCAGGAGAGGTGTGCTGGGTTCACCCTCACAATAGGATGACTTATAATGCCTCACTGGGTCCCTTTGTGTGTGTTTGTTCGTGTGTTCAGTAATAGCGGGTACCTGGTAGTTACCAGGTGTTAATTTAAGATAATTAGATTCATTGTATGTGAGGTAATTAAATGAAGCAACATTGTACAGCCAGTTTATAGTACTATAAATCAGCGAGGTGCAATTACCTTTGATACAATTTGGAGTGAAATAATCAATTGGAAATGAACAAATAGGAGAGGGATCATGTTCCTATTTCTATATACGTACATTATGATGAATTGTTTAATTCGTTTTATCTATTGATTCTCACCTTTGTGTGGAAGGTCTTCCTCTTTCATGAACTTACGGTTAAACAAAGTCACCCTCTGTTTTCGGATATAACAAAGTCTTCTGATGTTGTGATCTTGCGATATAACAAAGTCTTCCTTGCAAGACGTGCATGACAGACTCGAGGCTGATTGTAAGCTAATGATATGACTTGAGTCTGACATTCAGCTTCTGACATGACCCAAATTCTGACGTGAATCTTCTGACATGACTCAGCATCCACGGTGATGACATGACTCCGATTCTGCAGCTAAGCTTACTGTATGACCCCTGAGTCTACTCTCAAGCTGCAAACCTCGACACAACACCCAGAACTTTTAAGCTTCGAAACTAATAATTAGTCGAGCCATTTCAAGTTTCCTCCTCATTAAAACTTTCAGCGTAAGTTTTTTCCTTTGATGCTTTATATATTTTTTTTCTTGAAGTCCAGGGAGTAATACGCTGCTGCTCTGGGATTTGTGATTAGCCAGTCAGTGTTAATGATCCCAGCGCGGGGAGAGAAGAGTATTCAAGACGTCTCGGTGTAGATCTCATTTCACTTATGTTGTTGATTGATTCATTTATACAATTCTTGTCTTGCTTTGAGACGTAGGGCTTGTATAAGTATCCCTGATGAGGTAAATGGCCTGCTCAACCATACATAAGTATATCTAAGGAACAGTTGACATAAAAAGACATCCTGAACTTTTCCTATCAAGAACTGGGTAGATCGCTGGTCCTGGGATGGACGCACGCCTGGCCAGATTCCCCATTCACAGTGATCAGCCTAAACTCACTGACGTAAACTTTCCTGGAGAACAAGTTTACAGCTCCAGAATGTAGACTACGTTCCAGCTGGTGATGGCAGCTGGCAAAATTGTCCAATGCGACTTTATGTTGTTGTAAAGGTAACTAGTAAACACACCAGAGAAGATAAAAAGCGATGGGCCACATATCTCATGTTGACCTTACCATATCTCATGTTGACCTTACCATATCTCATGTTGACCTTACCATATCTCATGTTGACCTTTATTGTACCTGTATCTGCCTCTCTGCTGCTGTTTGTATAAACTTTATTCTTAAGATTTTACGTAAAAAATACAAATGATTTCAAAAAATTTAATCAACGCATCTAACAAGATTTTTTTATCGTGATTTTCATATATATATATATATATATATATATATATATATATATATATATATATATATATATATATATATATATATATATATATATGCCTTGCAGCTGTTCCAGAGTTCATTCAGGAGTAGAGAAAGCTGTGGAGGAGTTTCCTACCCAAGGGAGGGTCGCAGGCCGACAGAAAACAGCCATTACAATCGCCATTCATCCCTTGAATACACCAAAAGGCTATTCATAAGGTTGCCTCCGTGTGAGCTCTCGCCTCACTGCTGGAGTACAGGTGCTCAGCATACGGGATGGGACTACAGGGAGACAGCCTAGCCAGCCTCCTAGCCAGCCAGCCTAGCCAGGCAGCATCAGGGTGTAGGAGGGCGATGGTGTCCGGGTCTGTGATCTCATTCCATCTTCCAGTGTGAGGACTTGCTCCTCCTGCTTGGTGCGGTTGATGAAGACACGAGAGGCTTTTCCGATGAGCTGAAAATTGGTGATTAGTCTGTGACTAATTACATGGACACATCCTGTCCATAAACCTACTAATATATATATATGATATGATGTAAAACACACACACACACACACACACACACACACACACACACACACACACATATATATATATATATATATATATATATATATATATGTATATATATATATATATATATATATATATATATATATATATATATATATATATATATATATATATATATATATATACATGTGTGTGTGTGTGTGTGTGTGTGTGTGTGTGTGTGTGTGTGTATAAAACGGTCCATGATCAAACTACTTCCTTCTGTATCAAAGTCGTCCCTCATATAACACGTCTTGTCTATATTACAGGTATGAGAACATTGGTAAACCTGGAAATAAGAAGAAACAGACGACCCCACCCAAGGTCAGTGTTGCCACTATCCCTGTAAACAAGGCTAGTCTGTGTTGCCACTATCCCTGTAAACAAAGTGTGTCAGTATTGCCACTATTCCTGCAAACAAGTCTCTTAATCTTATCATCCCAACAGTAAACAATTTACCACTAATGTAAACATTATAATGATAATAATGATAATGATGATAATGATAATGATAGCTGTAACAAATACAATGATGAAATACATCAGCGATATATATATATATATATATATATATATATATATATATATATATATATATATATATATATATATATATATATATATATATATATATATATATATATATATATATATCCTGAACACAAAAATAACTACATATAGAAGCACACACACACACACACACACACACACAATAGATCATCCGGGACACAATCAGGTATGACCACTGCGTTGTCAAGATGTGGAGGTCAAGCACAAGGTCCATCCTTCAAGTTCTTGCTTCCTTTTCATAACCTTTATGAATGCTGGTGGCATAGCATGGTGTTAACCCTAACGAGGTGATTACGATGAGGGTGTGGAAAGCCTCGTTACGGGGCCATTACTGACAGTTGTGGCAGATCTTGAAGGGTCATTTATTGAAGAGAGATTTATTTTTGTGCCGTGTAACATACGTCCTTATGTCATTCAACTTCATCAAACGATTACGTATATATATATATATATATATATATATATATATATATATATATATATATATATATATATATATATATATATATGCGTTTCTATATGGTTTTAGTTCATGTATTTGTGTATGAATATGTCATATCTTTCTTTGTATAACTCTTGCTGCAGAAACTTGTATGTCAACATTAGTAAAGCAAAAAAGAATAAAGAATAAAAAACCTAGAGTTTATCATAAGAAGAACCTTAACCCACATGTTTAGGGACGCTGGTGCTTGGGGCCACTGTATCTAGAACCCATTATTATGTTCGTGCCTGATCGTGCCTGGAATCCAGCGTGTCTGGAAGACGTGTGTTGGGAACCCCGTCTCTGAAGCCACAGTGTCTGCTGTCCCTCACACACTGGCTTTCCCTCCTTATCCTCATCCTGGACACAGTAGCTCTTTTGTATGACAAACTCCCCCACACTCCCAGGGATATATCTTGAGTCCTCGTTGTGTTATATGTATATACATAGCGTGAATACATCACTCCGAAGTGCTAGATATAATATATCTAATCATGGCACCTCCGCTGACCTCGGGCATGCGGTTGAATCCTCAACAGAGCGCGTTCGAAAAGTATTGAAACTCCAACACCAACTTCGATTCTCAAACAACCCAACCATCAAAATGAACTAGAAAATGCTGATATATATCATCCTTTGTCTATATTACTGAGAATCCATATAGGGTATAGTACAGAATATAGGTTCGCTATATAGACAGAATATGATATAGATTGTGTTAAGAATGCGTGTGATTCACTGAATTCACCTAAAATCTAAGAAATGTTCTTCTTGCAGACCATCCGATACCGGCCAGTACAGAAGAAAGAAATCTACAACGTCTATATTTACAAGAACGGCGACCCAGGCCAGCCGCTGCCCTTCAAGTTTACCAAAACGGATTTCACGAACTGGGACCAGGCGCTACACAGGCTCTCTGAGAAACTCCGCCTTCCTCAAGGACCTGCCAAAAGGTGGGTTGGTAGATAGTACCTCTCTGGGCTCATGATAACGAGCTTATAACGATAAGGTTTGAATAGAACTGTTATAGTATATCAATATATAATCCTGAAAGGATATAACACACAAGTCAGGGGTATGAACAGGAGAAACTGTTATGTTAAACTGAGGTACAGAATTTACCATACTGCTCTCTGGTACCGAACAAGACGTGTGACTTGGGAGGTAAGAGAGAGAGAGAGAGAGAGAGAGAGAGAGAGAGAGAGAGAGAGAGAGAGAGAGAGAGAGAGAGAGAGAGAGAGAGAGAGAGAGAAGTGGAGATAGTGAAACGAGAGGTACTGTGGCGTGCAGTGCGGCAAGCTGGTGTGTGGTAACGTGAACCCAATATAAAGGTACATAGTAAAGCTGTCTCTCTCTCCATAATATAGAAGATGGTGTGGGGAAGGGATGGCCAGGCTTTTGTTGGTGCCATAGAAGAGCTTCGACAAAAGCCATCACCCTGAGGGCACTCAAGGAAGTACTGGAGACAGTCACTGCCTCTTTAATATTTACTTTATATACGCATCCATCCTCCCCACTCTCTCTCTCTCTCTCTCTCTCTCTCTCTCTCTCTCTCTCTCTCTCTCTCTCTCTCTCTCTCTCTCTCTCTCTCTCTCTCTCTCTTCTCACTTTCATTCTTAGCTTCTCTTATGGTTTTCTCTCCTTCCTTCGACCCTCTCATATACGATATCTTTTTCCTCATTTTCGTCCAGTCTTCAGTACACAATAACATACTTAGAGCTACGTTACCAAAATGTTTCCCTGAGTGAACTGCTTTAAGGAATCATGGTTCGCATGACTAACTTTTAAGAAAATATTAAAGGCTTTGAGGTCAAAGTATAACAACTTTCACACAACTTTCACGTACGACCAAAGTTTGGGCAAAACTTGTGAAACATATTTGCATTTGGTTTGTTTCTTTTCGTTAATATCAAGATACGATATAGAGAATGTACAATGAGGCGTCACATATCGTGAAAATATTGACTGATGCATCATGGGAGAAAAAGTTGTGTTGATTGTGACATGAATCTATGATTCAAATCTGGTAATCATTCACCTGACGAAAGCTGCTGGACATATGCTAACGACTGATGTCAAATTAGAATCAAGGAGCACAGCGCTCATCATGGCTCTGATCATCAACTGTAGTAATGATAATGTACTCTGGCTCGTTAACACTTTCTCTCTCTGTATATATACTAATATGAACAAAGTGCATAATATCGTGCTCTTTCATAGAACATACAAACCTCCAACAGCCAGGATCGAACCCGGGACTCCTGTGCAACAGGCGGGAGCGCTACCGCTAGGCTATGATCGCCCCTAATGGGGAAATGACTATTCGAATACCCTGGCTGTTGGAGGTTTTTATGATATACATATATATAAAGTCACTTATTCACGAAGGAGGTCGTTAAGGAAATGTTGTTAGATTTTCCTTTCTTTTCTATAGATGTAAACAATATGATTGTTAACTAAACTGAATAAACTTAGATAAACTATACAATAAAACATTAATGTTCACTTAACGTCATCATCTGTTATACGACATTCCATCCCTAATTGGGAGGGCAATTAACATACACACACACACACACACACACACACACACGGGGGAACCTGGGAACCACCTTCTAGATATATCTCACTATTGCCATGACTTCAGCCAAAACTAGATATCTAGGAATTAAAAGCATAAGATAACGAAACGTAGAGCCACCTATTAACTTGGGGAAATACCTGCACGCTGTTGCTTATGACAGGCGGGGAAAAATACTAGGAATGTGGACAGCACTGTCCTGGCTATGACAGCCAGGGCTTGTAATCACCTCGACGTAAAGCCCCAGCCATCACGAGGGTGTCTGACTTGTGTGCAGGTGAACATCTATTTTCGATGTTCTGAGCTGAAGAATGCAGTTCGTCGGGGGAAGCGAATAAAAAGTAAATATACAGAAAGAAATACAATTTCTTTTTCTTCTTCAGCTAATTGTTACTGTGAGGGGTTATGGCGCCATTTCTTAACCAAGCAGTCCTGGTTGGCAACTTTAAATATTTTTTGTCATATGACGTCACATCTTGACGTCACATGCCTGTCGGAGAATCGGAAACAAATTCACATTATTCATGTAGGGTAGGATAAGGCACTTCTCATGGCTAGTTAGAGGTGTCTCAATAGCAGAAGATTCGAACAGTATCCACTACATCTGCTTAAGTAGAAGTAGATTGCTAAGAGTGTCAATTTAAGCCCTTTCAATAGTAGTAGATAGACAGACATGTAAGCAGTTGGGTAGGTGTGTCGACTTAAGCTGTTTCAATAACACTAAATGGACGGATGCGTCTGTCAGAGCTGTGTCAACAGCATCTATATCACCCCTCCCCAGCACCAGGACCATCAGCTGATGGACTCCTCATCTACAGCTTAATCTCCCCACCTTCGGGTGATGAAGGGGAGAAAATATCAGAAATGATGGTGTTTTTCGTAGGTGGCGCCCCATCTGGACGGTGTGAGGCTTCCCTGTTAAAGGTCTTCTCAGATGATCTCTGTTAATCTTCCCCTTAGCCTCTCCTCAGGTTCCTTTCCTGGACGTTCGTGCCATTGCGCTATCTGCTGGTGGTGGAGGTGGTAGTGGCAAATTAGAAGGCAACCTCCTCCTCACGCTGCTCATGTAACGTCACCACAAGGTCAACTCTCCTTCAGAAGAGTAATGGAGGTCATGACCTTGGATGCTATTCCTGCTTCCCCGTTACAATACATCACCTGTGTGACTATCCTTCACCCATACTTATTGTGAATGATCGTTCGGTAATGGTGTCTCAGAGTCTTTGAAAAGATGACTGGAATCAAAGTTCGTTTCATATATCTATTACGTGATTCCTTCTTTTCGTTCCTCCTTCCTCCTGCGCAACCCGACCCTCTGAGATTTCTCACTAATCTCTAATTCCCATTCCCCTCATCCATCCTGCCCACAGGATCTACCACCTCAGTGGGAAGATCCTTAAGAACCCAAGTGAGCTGGTCCACAGCGGGTCCTACGTCGCAGCGACCTCGAACGAACTCTTCCGTCGGGTCGACTACGACAGCTCCAGCACCGCCACCCTCCAGCCAAGAGTGGACTACAGAGGTGAGGCGGTAGCCTGGTGGTATGAGGTCCAGTGTGTGTGTGTGTGTGTGTGTGTGTGTGCGTGCTGTTGTGAAAGGAATGTGTAGGTTCAATTAATGAGTAAATATACATATCGATATGAGGAGTATGCTCACCCTTCCCTCTCCCCCCTGAATCCATCAGGTAACTCAGTGTCATCCTCACTGCCAAGTTTCTTTGACACTCTACCTCCCCATCCAGCTTTGCACGACGCTTCTTTCAGGTTATTGATGATACCCATTTCACGCAATGATTTAACCCGTTCCCCCCAGCTGGCCACTGCGGGTACCTCAATCGTAGAACGTGATACATCTCGAAATTGAATATATCCATCATCACACTGGCCACTTCAGTTCTTATACCCTTTAAGGACTTATGCAGAATCTCAGAAAGGGAAAGCAATAACTTAGTAAAATTCCATAAGCAAAACTGCAGTGTCCAGCTTTATCTTTCTGAATATCTCTCATTTCCTATTGGTTCAAAAGACTAAAATGCTGGATATAACTATAGCTTGTGCTCAATCTTGGAAACCAAAGACATTGAAAAACTTAACCTCGGCATCAAGAAACTAAGGAAGTTGTATAAGTGTTGTAATTATTTTACTTATTTCAGAGTGACTTCTGTTATAGTTTGAGAGAAATGGGAAACCTTCTGCCTAATCATATCTCATGTTATCACTATTCTTCCTGTCTTTAACCATCCCGTTACGTCCACTATAAACTTGTTGTCGTCTCTCTCTCTCTCTCTCTCTCTCTCTCTTCTACAAGTATCATTTCGGCCATTTGCGCAGGTGAGCTGTCTATGTATGTCCTAGCCATTAAGGCTTGGATCAAGTGCACTCGTTGTGCGTCAGGCTGCTGCTTCCCATAGTTTTAGTGTAGAAAGCAGCCACATGGGGATTGACCGTCATGATACCTCCGTTCCTTGAAGAGCCAAGCTGTAGTTATACAAGCTTCTTTACCTTTTCCTATAATCTTTCCACCTTTGAGAGTCGGATCTATGAACAATTGAGGAGACAAAATCAATTTCTATATCTATTTCTTATACTCTTCACTTTTCCTTTCATCTGAGATGACACGAATGGGCCATGTTTTTGCCAGTGCCATGTCGGCTACCAACAGAGGAGAGATACATGTGATCAAGTAGATAGCGTGTTTACCACATATAGCCAGACAGTAACCCCACTACATATACTGATGGATCTTACAGGCAGGTGGTGAAGGCTGAGCAGCTTATGATGTCTATATCACCAACAACATCATTCAATCCCAGCACGGAAAACTTACCAGTTGGTTCAACATCTCCCACCGTGAAGTTTACAGTGTTCTCATAACACTGAGGTCCGTTGTCCAACTCCCAGCTCAACTCCAATTCACCTTTTAGAACGTTCTCAGGAGAGACTCCTCAGCAAGAAAATGTCTTCAGAACTTGTTGAAGTCTGAGATAATGATCAAGATATTTCTCTGTAGACCTTCACATGTTGGACAAGAGCGTCATGCGCATGATGATAAATCTTGTTCAAACTGTCTGCTTGCTGTGATCCCCTCCCAACCAGCCCCTTCCGTCGGACTTTGTCTAATTAGAGACATAATCCACATCAGCCCACAAGGATTAGAAACCTCGGAAGAAACACTCTGAAATAATTGTAACTGTTGTATTAAACATCGAGATTGTACCAAGCTATGTATTACAGTCACTGCCAAAATGTATTTAGGTTACAAATGTATCTAGAAAGTTACAGCAAATTATGGTTCTGAAAATTCGAAGTATCAGCTCTGTTCTGCATCTGAGAGACATACACTTGAATACTGTACACCTGAAAGTCTCAAGGGACTGAGACATACAGAAATTTTAGATTATTTCACTGATTTTGTTGTTTTTGAGGATATTTTCCTGACACATACTAAGTTTGCCATCACCAGAACAATACCTGCGTATTGTAACTTGTCACATGAAACCATCACTATGTCTCCTGTGTGATATACACCTTGCATGTATTCTGAACCTCTTATGTATAATTACCACTGTCTGTATCTTCTGTTTATTGCATGTCTTATATCTGATGTACACTGCATGTCCCCTGTATGGTTATCAACGTTAAATATACCATATTCTGTCAGCCATTAGTTTTAATCTGAATAATCTCTGACACTCTGTACGTATACGTCTGTTTTAAGGTGGTTTGGTCCTCCTTTTTATCATTAATGATGACAGTAACATCCCTGTCTCTTTCCCCCGGGGTGACGTGGGCCCTCTGGGCCACTGGGCCCCACTCGGGCCCACCTGTCATCCTCAAATGTCGATATACCGTACCCACACTATGCTTGCCTCCACCTGCCCCCCACCCGCTGTGTACCTTCACTCACGATATTAAAGAAATGTTTTGTCTTTGTATATCTAGAACAACAAAGTCTTTATTACGAAAACGTACACACACACACACACACACACACATATATAACTGTGGCAAGGAGCCAGCTGCTGTATGTGTACATTCCAGCCAGCGAGTACGCAGTGGTCGGGCAGAGAGACAGAGAGAGAGGACGAAGGGGATCAGAGGAGGACAGTGGTGCTGGCGAAGAGTGGAGTGGGGAGGAGGTGGAGGAGGAGACGAGGACGACGACGACAGTGGAAAGTGGATATAGAAGTAGGGAGGAAGAGGGTGAGGAAGGTAGAGGGTATGAGGACGATGAGGAGGACAACAACACAACGCAAGCAGCAAGACTGACGAGAACCATCACCACCATGAGGTGAGAGTGGCTCTCTCTCTCTCTCTCTCTCTCTCTCTCTCTCTCTCTCTCTATATATATATATATATATATATATATATATATATATATATATATATATATATATATATGCAATTGTATTGATATATTTATATATTCATATATGCTTATATTTATGTACAATGTTTGCATTAAGTTAGTATTACAGAACTATTATAAGAATTTTAAATTATAGTGTTATATGGTGTCCTGTAATTTATATATCCTGCACAAAGATTATATTAGAGTTCCTCTTGTGGTGGAGCTTGTGCTAAAGCTGTCTTGCTTTATGTGATATTCAGGACACAGTCTGGTCCCAGCCATACCTTTTTCCTCCACGCTTTATGATGCTAATTTTCTGGTGAGTGCTTAACTCCGCACACTTCCACGTTGTGCTGCTTCCCAACGAAACTGTCGACACACGAACAACTGTTTTTAGTCGACATTGTGATGGGATGTCTTTGATTTCTGTAATCCATAAAGCGCTGATATTGAATGTTATCCAGTAGTTTTTAGCTGGAGGGAAAGCTACCTAAGAAGTTGAGAATATATAATAGAATTGTATGTTAAGCTTTAGATAACCTTTTTTTATTCTAATGATACCTTTACAGATGAGGAGAGAGAAAAGGTGGTGGATAGATAAGTGGGTAAAAAGAAGTAGATACGTAGATAGTTAGACAGGTAATGATGATAGAAGGATGGAACCAGATAGACAGAAATGTAAGTATTGCTCATATAGATAGTCAGACGACCACATCAGCAACTCTGATAGCCATGAGAAACATATTTCCTTCCCCAGGACTCCCACCGTCATGTCCTCCAGGATCAGGGCGACACACCCCGCACCCAGCGGCAGGTCCGGGCATGAAGCTGGTTTTTCCTCCTCCCAGAGAAGTCCCACGCGTCCATCCACCCAGCCATCTCCGGAATTACGGACAGAATCTCCTGAAGGCGGCACTAACCGCTCGTACCCCGGGAGATACTCCAAGGTCAAGCAGCCATCGGCTCTGGAATCCACCAGGGTGCCTCACAACCTCCCGAGCCGGATTCCTGAGGGTGATCTATCCAACGTGGACTACCTGAACCTACGCTCACACCAAGGGACGCCTCAGCAGTCGCCACACGAGACGCCCCTTAGTTCGAGGCTTTCCAGCCCGCAGACCCTCCTCAGCCATCGAAGTCGGGGAGACTCTGTTCTCTCATTCCAGGAACCGATCCCGGAAGAATGTGAGGAGGGACATGTAACCTCGTCGGGCCGCCAGCGGGTTGACAGGGGTCTCAGGTCCGAGTCCCGACTCTCTCTGTATGACAGTGGCCACGCCTCCCTACTCAGTGATGAGGAAAGACCCGACAGCGTCTTCAGGGCCAAGAGCAGGGTTGGTGGAGACGTCTGTGTGTGTGTGTGTGTGTGC
This sequence comes from Panulirus ornatus, assembly GCF_036320965.1. Taxonomy (NCBI): domain Eukaryota; kingdom Metazoa; phylum Arthropoda; class Malacostraca; order Decapoda; family Palinuridae; genus Panulirus; species Panulirus ornatus. The sequence continues at coordinate 2,059,766 of NC_092243.1, read as the reverse complement.
GTGTGGAATAGGAATATGATGATACTAGCATTCTGAAGAGATGTCTATTGATGCTACTCTGAATTCTAAGAAGAAACTTTTTTAACTTTTTTACGTATGATTTATACTGTCAGTTTTGCATGAACGGAGACAGGGTATTGAATGCTGTTCATGTGGAAAAAGTAGAAAGAAGATGACAATGCTAACCCACGTTTTTCAGAGTACAGCTCGGAACAAGAGTAAAACCAGCCCAAAAAATATCTCTGTATGGAATATCAGTAGAATGAAAGAAAATAAGTGAAAGAATTAAGATAGAAATGGCTTAACTGAGACGGGGTCAAGGAAGGAACGATGGGTCAAACTGACTAAGGGTAGGGTGTATGGGGAAGGGTGACAAAGAGGTATATGGTTTAGAAAGTAGAGAGTAACGGGTCATTAGAGTGTTGTGAAGGAGAGGACACAAAGGACACTAACGTATCCTCTCTGCCTTTCACAGTCGCTCACTTCACCCTCCTGATTATCCCAGGATTCTCATTCATTCTTTGTTCCCAAATCCTCTAGAAGGGACTCCTCTCTCTTCCGGCTGGGACCTTAGTGTAAGACTAATGAACGTTGGTCTTATGGACCTCCTGATGAGCCTTTAAGAGTCTGTCTTGCCGCTGGCCGATCCTGCCTCACACCACAGTACAGACATCTTCCCTCCAGCTCACCCGTGCAAGGTCCTCCTCTCGTGGGTATTCCCTTATTCAGTCATTACATTCTACTTTTATCGTCACCGGTTTTAACTGTATTGCGAATAGGTCTTTCACTGTCGTGTATGACAGTGAACGACCACAATGATCACTGTACATAGTATCACTGCAACACTGCCGATCCAGAAGCTCGTTACTGGGGTTCGATAAGGTGACCCTGAGGCTGCCACTTCACAACTTGAACCATTACGCAACCGTAACTATTATAATTTACCTTCTTTTGTTTATCATAGAATCGTTTACACATACACCCTCCTACTCAAGTCGTTTTCAGTTTTCAGCTGCATGACAAATTCTGGATAAATTTTCATTTTATTTTAACGAATTTATCCTTTTTCCTGTTTTCCTTCGCAGTCTCCAGTGTGGTCCCTTGTCTAATTTTCTTTCGTACTTTCACATGTTTTTCCTCAGGGTTGCGGGATATATATGCAGGTATTTGCCAGGATTGGGAGATATATAGGGAGGTAATTTTCCAGGGATGAGGGGTGGGTGGGGGGGGGGGGGTGATATAGTGAAGTATTTTCTGATGATCTGAGGGATGATATAGGCAGGTATTTCCTAAGGGTTTGGGGGTAGATAAAGAGAGAGGTTTTTATGATTTTTCTATATATTGTAAAATCTTACAATTTCATTCAACTGCATTTTGACTCAGAATTTTCCCTCCCGTCTCCGCCAAGTTTGAGGTCCCAGTCTACATTAATTAGTCTGTTGATCCTCTTCCCTCGTTAATGAGGTGAAGCTTATACTTGTTTCTAATTATTTTTCGTCCATATTAAAATGGGAACACTTAATTAAACCTAACTAAATGAAGTATATTGTGCTATAAACACAAGATGGCTCTTTCTCCAGTGATATTTCCAACAGGTTCTGGGTGATCGAAACACTAAGAAAACTGATTATAACATTTGGGCATTCTGGAAATCTAAAGAGGAAGGATTTCACCGAGAGGCTTGTACCATAATTTTTCGTCGGAATTATTAAATTTACGAAAAAGAATGCCTCTATATCCCCCTTGAGTAAAGAAAGGTTAATTAGGTTTCATGAGATGAGTGTGTGTGTGTGTGTGTGTGTGTGTGTGTGTGTGTGTGTGTGTGTGTGTGTGTGTGTCAGGTCCCTTGATACGGGTTTGTGGCGCTACTGTTGATATAGGTCAGAGGTCAAGATCTTGTGTCTCCTCTCACTCCTTATGCCTTGATCTCACCCCCCAGTCTAACCCTCTGTTCCTCTTCCATCTGCCCTGATAACCCTCTTCCATGCACCCCTTCTACCCTCATCTTCCTTTTTATCTGTCTCCCTCTCTCTCTCTTTTCTTCTGTTCCTCTCTCGTACTCAGCTTAAGCTTCTCTTCCAACCACCTTCTACTTCCACCCTCTTCACCTCCTCTCCCTTTCCCACTCACCAGCCATCACCACGTCACCTTCCTTACACCCTTTCTCAATCTATTCCACCATTACTTCCTCTCTCTTTTACACACTCTATCTGTCGAGCATTATTTTATTTCCTTCAGTCCTCCTCTCTTCGTAAGTCTCTCACCCCCTTTCCCCCGCAGCTCTCACCTCCTCTCCCCCGCAGCTCTCACCTCCTCTCTCTCCCAGCAGCTCTCACCTTCTCTCTCTCCCAGCAGCTCTCCCGGCCCGTGACCCAGGCCAGGGAGGTAGACTACGACACGGACGACGGAGGCATCTACAGGGCCAAGACGAGGGCCGACTACTCCCGCGGCGCGAAGGAGGTCCTCGACTCGTCAGACACCAACATCGAACTCCCCATCGACATGATCGACGCTGCTGAGGTCCAGGTACAGAGGGAAGGGGGTGTCTGTGATGGTGTTTGTGGTGGGGCTGGTGGTCGTGCCTGTGATGGTTTGTAAGTGGTGGTGGTGTTGGTGGTGGTGTGGACTGGGTCTGGAGATGATGGTAAGGGGTTTTGAGTTTTTGCTTACAAGTTACGATTGGAGGATTATCATTATTATTATTAGCATTATGATTATAATTATCATTAGTAGTAATAGCATTAGTATTTCATATTTCGTCATTTCCTTTGTTACCAAGATAGCGTCAGGGACAGATGAAGAAAGGCCACAGCTCCCTTTGCATATCCAGGCCACACAAATCTTTTTAGAATATCAGGCTACCTACTCTCGCCAACACTGTGTGTGTGTGTGTGTGTGTGTGTGTGTGTGTGTGTGCGTGTGTGTGTGTGTGTGTGTGCGCGCGCTATAGGAGTTCACTATCAATGACATGTTCTTGTGTTTCAGGAGGAGGTTTACGCCACGTGATTGTGCATGGCAGCCCCGCTGAGGAGCCTGGCCATGAGCTGATGTGTTCTACACAGCCAAGATACTGACGACAGGCACGTCCTGGGAGACAGACACACTGCGTCAGAGAGAGAGAGAGAGAGAGAGAGAGAGAGAGAGAGAGAGAGAGAGAGAGAGAGAGAGAGAGAGAGAGAGAGAGAGAGAGAGAGAGAGAGAGAGAGAGGTCGAACTGTTTAAAAGAAAATCAGGTATCATAAAGGGGCATTTGTGTTCCTTTAAGAAAATATGAGACTTCTTTAAGAAATCCATGTACTTCTATTTAAGCCTTAAGTATCCTTACGAAAGATGAGGTCTTCGAGAAGGTCTGACTGTGTTCTCAAAACAGAAAGTGCCTTTGATAAGATAAGTAATCTTTAAGACCACTTAAGGGACGTGAGCAAGAGAATGTGAGTGACAGAACAATTCCTAGTATAGATGATGTGATCCAGTGATAAGATCACATCAGACAAACCAAAGAGTTTGGTTGTACACTTATGATAGAAGTACATCTCGTACACAACAGTTTCTGTTTACATATGTGGATATCCGGACTTTGTGTATAGCAAATGGGAATTGAAAATACTCAAACATGGCTTCCTTGGTTTTGCCAAAATGAACATTGTACAAAAGTGAAAATGTTTCTTGGAGTTACTCCTATATACATAGGTGTTCCATTGGATTGAATATCTTGGTTCATACTTTATCCTATGTAATCACATGTAATCATATAGTGTACAGTGTAAGCTTCATCATATTTAGCTTTTGCAATGAAAGATTCCTAATATATTGAGTATCATAGGATCTAATGTAATTTCTTCTTCCCAAATCATGTGCCTTAAATCATTTTTGTAGCGAGTAATTTTTTCCCACCGGCCATATCGTCTTGTGTCTTTCCTTATTTGTTTTATAGTATTATTTTGACTGGTTCACATCTCTACTGCCTAATCAGTGAAATCTAGATCTAGAGTTCAAAGTTACGGTTATCAAACCTTTTTCTAAAAGAAAATGATCTATCAAAAGTCTTAGTAATTTTCCCTCTAAAAAAGTGTATATATCAAGCCGATCTGAACCTTTTCTTACGTTGGCTATCCAGTTTTTTCCGTCTCGTGTTGTTTGGTTGAGTAAGGATTGTGTGAATCACTTGTTATGATGGCAAAACAAGACTCATTCAAGAGGAGAGTAGACGTTTTCTATGGTCTGAGTTAAATATGATATTGGTGTTCCTTTCTTTTATCTTCTAAACAACTGAAGACGATATACATATCTATCTTCTTATCAGTATATCTCGTCTTCCATATATATAAGTCATTATATGATAACGTATATGTCATCCAATACATGAGTATTATAGAATGGTGTTTCTAAAAAGATAGATAGCTGGATAGACAGTCATACGTGCGCTGACAATTTTACTAAGTATTTGAACGGAACTCTTGAAATACCTTCAAGATTTTCTCATCAGCTGCTAAGTGGCTACGGGAGAACCTATATGTATATAACCTCCAACACCGCCACCCAGGGAGTTGATCAGCAGGTCAGGTTGGCTTTACGTCTCATGAACAGACCTTTCCCTCTACCATCCTAGGAATAATGTTTTATTATGAATCTTCGACAATCGGTGTCTCATTGTGAACCTATGGAAATATCCCTCCAGTTCTTCAATAAGGCTAAGACGATTCACACAACTTTGGACAAGTATGTGTCTAATTGCAAGAGGAAATCTTTTTTATCTCTTGGATTAAAGACAATCTAGTTCCATGAGTGTTGCTGCTGCCTTGCAATATGCCTTGGAACATCCGACTCGATCTAGAGGTTTTTACTTTACAGAAATTTCTGTCCGTAGTCTGTGGATCGTGTTAGTGCCCTCGGCCAGGGTCAGCAAACACATGCTGAGGACAGGGGAAGAACATCCCTTGCTCCTGATCCCAGACCTTCATGTGATTCACCCAGGACACCCCACTGGGTTCGAACAGCCTCATATGATACACTCTTACTTCAGGTTATACAACAATGTGGAGGATAATGTAAAGTAGGACTTATTTTCTGCTGCTCCACACTTTGGTATACCAACGTATAATAAACCATATCATGCATTAGGCTCGAGTACAGAGCTGACTGTGATACACGCTACATCAAGGCATATTAACTAATTTGTCTATTTATTAGTTAGATTGTTCACACATCAATGTGAGCAGATAAAGAACGGAATGTAAAGAAAATATGGATGCTCTTTCAAACAGACCTTTGATTATCTTTACATTTTCATCAAAATCTTCACAAAAATTTTCTCTTCCTGTTATTCAGAAAATAATTCTGTTTCTTGAGCACTTTCACAGGCGTTAACAATGACCCAGCCTCATGATGATAGTGAATATATGTAACAATAAGCGAGCAAGAAAACTAGGACCGAAATGGCCCCAGTTGAATGTAACCCAAATATAATGCTTCAAATGGCCTCTGGTAGCCGGAATCCCTAGTGTGATATCGGTATTATATGTCCAGATTATTCCGCTGCACTCGGGTCAGGGCGGGAGGGAGACCTAAAGCTGGGTCAGGGACGGAGAAGGACCTGCAGCTGGGACAGAGAGGAGGAGGACCTTCAGCTGGACCAGGGAGCGAGGAGGAGGAGCAGCATCTGTGCCAGGGAGGGAAGGAGGGAACACCTGTGGGTGTGCCAGGGAGGGAGAGGGACCTACAGCTGGGCTAGTGAGGGGGAGAGGCCACGCCGTCCTGTTTGATTGCCATAATGGTACCCCCGGGGTCTTCACAGCTCCGATAATACAGCGTTCACAAATGAATGGAACTCGTCCTGACCCACCAGGGAGGAGAGGCGGGTGACGCAGGGAGGAGGAGGAGGCCTGGTGGAGGGTGAGAGGGAGGAGGAGCATGATAGAGGGTGTAGAAAAAAGGAAAAATAGGTTAAGAAATGAGAGGGAAAATGAAGAGGGAGGCAAAAGGTTACAGAAGAAGAAGACAAAATGTATAAGAGATGAGGTTTGTTGACCCGCTGTAGAATGCCAACACTTGTGAACCTATATTTACAATGGAAAAGCTAAATAATGGCACTTAGATGTTGACGAAAATCTAATGCATTCACTAATACTCACTGAGGCCACCTGACATCCTGGTGTAGTTGTACCACCTACGAGTTGAGGTATACTACCTCACATTGGTGTAAGCGACCATCTATCTCCATTCTTACTATCTATTCAGCTTGCATCATTGCACCCTACTGTAGAAGTATATGAAATGCTCACAAATTTCCAGTGGAACATGAGTACATTAAATGCAATAGGAGTACATAAAATCCTACATTTCAAGAAGTTAACGAGGCAAAGACTAGACCCCCTGCGACGGAATCCAAAAACAAACTCCAATAGACTAAATCTATCCTACCCCTGAGCCTCGGCCTGCGGCGGTACACGGTGAAAAGAGCCATAAAGATAAACACAATCAAAATAATGCATCAAAAAATGCAGGAAGAAGAACCCAATATCAACTGAATTGTGCGCCCAGCCTCTCACACCGTTCTTTGATGGGAAGCCTTGGGGAAATCCTGGCGTATATTGCCTGAGGCTTTGAGGTCTGGATATTTCTAACCTGGAAATAAAAGCATCACCGCTGGTGCTGTGTTTCATACGTCTCCGACCACATGAGATGACACGGGTATTTGTTTATTTGGGGCCGGGAGGAACGGGAGAAACGAAGAGCCGTAGGGTATATCTGGTAAGAGAGAGAGAGAGAGAGAGAGAGAGAGAGAGAGAGAGAGAGAGAGAGAGAGAGAGAGAGAGAGAGAGAGAGAGAGAGAGAGAGATCGACTGGTAAATGAAAAAGATGTATATGAGAGACAGATAAGTAGAGAGTAAGGGAAGAGACCGACAGACAGAGAGACAGATGGACAGACACACACACATACAAATGCACATACATATATTCATATATTTGTTTATAATTACCCCAGGACCAATTCTTATGAAAGACTCTTCATTCCAAAGCTGTGTTACTGCCAGAGGGAATGATACAGCCTTGTCAAAAGTGACTTTTCACTTTTATATGTGTGTGTGTGTGTGTGTGTGTGTGTGTATGTGTGTGTGTATGTGTGTGTGTGTGTGTGGGTGTGTGTGTGTATGTGTGTGTATGTGTGTATGTGTGTGTGTGTGTGTGTGTGTATGTGTGTGTGTGGAATTACCTATATTCCTTCACTTACAATGCTCTGAGCTGTAAATACCGTGTGTTATGTGCCGTGTGTTGCAGGTGACTTCAGGAAAGTACTACAGTGCCTGGCCCTCACTACACCCAGACTCCTGTACGTACCTGTAGCCAAGGATGACTGTGATGTATACATCCTGACAGTCGAGCTGAATGCATCGTTATCTACTGTATGATCTTTCATTCATGTGTGCCACCCACCCACCTTCCTCATCTACACAACTACGTCACTGATCTATCCTCCTACATGGTTCTTACATGGTATAGCTTCGCCGTCGTCATCTGCTACACTGTCATCCTTGCCTTAACAAAGACTTTCTTCTGGAAACCATTTCAGCCAAAGTCTTCGTCCTCCAGTAACACTGATCATCTTTAGCTCATCATCGCCTCTCGTCCTCACGTTTGATCTCAAAAGGAAAAAAATATAATTAAAGTCATAAACAAGAGACAACTGAGGATTTTCTCCTGAGACTTGGCTACGTCATTGGTGACCATAATTTTGTTTATACCGAATATTCAATTCCCGGGATCCGGATAACAATGGGACCTGATTCTTTTGTACCTTCTTAACCGGATCAGTTACGCTTGTTTAACCGGTTGCGAGAGGAAGGTTTGCTGGACAAAGCCTTTTATGCCGACACAAAGGAACTTCACACAAGGAACACTCAACACGGTATCCGTCTTTGAATACTCTCCTTTAACCGGACTGTAGGAACCTCGCTTAACTGGATTATGGGAAATGTTATGAACTACTTTAACAATTTTGTTGTGTATACCAGAGAAAGGGTTACCCTCCAGACCAAATGTGAATGACAAATGGAGAAGACTTGGCCTCCAATTCATCGCTACGCAACCTCTCTCTCTCTCTCTCTCTCTCTCTCTCTCTCTCTCTCTCTCTCTCTCTCTCTCTCTCTCTCTCTCTCTCTCTCTCTCTCTCTCTCTCTCCTTAATTCACATCATTCTCCCTCCTGCGTCTCACCACATCACCCATTTCCTTTCGTCCAATGCCTCTTATCCCTCCCCCACCTGCCTCCAACCCTCACCTCGCTCCTCGCACTCTCATCCCTTGCTCCAAGGTTGACTCAATATCTACTTACCCTGAGTCCCTAACTTCCACTTTATAGTTACTAAGTGGCTTTCGTTGTACATCCCTGCAACATAAACAGTACAGAATACCTCCACTTTGAAAACATTTACTTAATATATCCATCTCAGAGCACACTACTAATTAGAGGAAAGAATAATCGTGTAGGATACTTCCACTTACATCAAACGAAACCTAAACAGGATTAATCCAGTTTCATAACCCAACTCTTAGCCTTACGTAACAACACCACTTACATTAATTAATCCCAGTGTTAAGGGTTAGGCTTGAACCAACCTGTTCTCCACGGCTGGCCAAATAAGATTACACCTCCGACAAGAATTGGTTTCATCAACCCTCGGCTAAAATCCAGAGTCCCTCCTGGAACGCGTATCCAAATTAGCTTCCACTGGAAGGCTGTAACACGGGTTTCAGATGAACTTGTCTGGTTTACCGCGTATGGTTTTATTAGTTTACCTGTATAGTTTACTATGAATGCTATTGTTTACTTACCTGTTTATGGTTTATCTTGATATATACCAAACACTTACTTGATTTCCCAGGAATAACTCCCCTCTGGACCCTGGGATCACATCAAAGTTCATTTATAGTTTTATCTGAAAATACGAACAGGCAAATATAGGTATTTAAAGTTAAGGGATAAAAGGTCACAAATATGACGCATACTTTATATACATTACTTACGTATGTTATAGTATCCACATACGTTATGTATGGCATCTTCAGAATATCTGTATCTCACATTTAAATGTCAGGCATTTGGAGGAGACCAGGTGATGGACGTCAGAGACTCATGGTAAGTGGGTCTTGATCCATTACACTTGAGTCACATACTCGTAGTGTGTGACTCGTGTATAATGGAGTCTGTCTGTGGTTATGTCATAACTTGAACTGGCAGTTCAAAGTGACCCGTCTATACCTCACATGTTTACCTAATGTTTGAGATCTGTCAAAGTCCTTCTGAAATTCTACAATACATGTAGAAAGTCTTCTTTAAGAGCTTTTTCTTTGTACTCTATATTAGTCCAACAGTTTCCTTTTTTTTCTTTTTGAAGTTTGACTTTGTTCGTGAAGACTTTTGAATTGTTGACGGTATTTCTCGAGAAAGAATCTTTACTCCATAGGATTCGACACCCAGGGTCTTGAGTTACTAACCCAAGGTTATGTTACCACACAGCCACCGCCACCATTAACACAGGGAATAGGAAAATACAGAGTAATACTTCACAGAGATATTTTCATTGTTTTTATTTCAAATTATAACATCCTCTGGGTCACAAAACACTCAGTGATTATACACTTCTCTCTTCTTTTTTTCCGTGATGAAACGTACGTAGAGTTCTTAGTTTGTGCTGAGGGAAGAGTGGACACTTGATGAACACACCTGAAGCTCATCCTCCTCATACCACATGTAGATCCTCGAGTAATTGGCTCTCACATCCTTCAAGTCAGAGGACAGATGGAGCTGATGGTTTCATCAAGGACGCTCACTTCCATCACTCACTATGAGAGCGAGAGAGTGAACAAAAACACCTACATATAAAAATAGTTTGAACAAATAAGATCCAAGAAAAGAACAGTACAGCTCTCTACTATAATGAACAAATCACAAAAGCAAAAATACAATACAGTAAAGATATAGGAGTTTGTTCTTCAAGCCACAGAGAACACGTGGACATTTGCCCTTAGTCATATTTTTTTTCTGTTGATAACATATAAACATATAAATCAGTGGCCACTGAAGACAATGAGAATAGAAGAGACAGCCAAGTAAACTGTCTGTAAGTTACAAAAATACAGAAGCGCAAAGTTGATGAAAAAGAATATTGAAGATTTGAGCGAATCATCTTTTTTATTCTAAGATTTCATGTTCTTCTAATGAATTTTTGATCCAATGAATAGTTTGATTATTCAGAAATCTTAGACAACTCATTATTCTTTCATATCATCATATTATATATATATATATATATATATATATATATATATATATATATATATATATATATATATGAAACGTCTGTATGGGGGTAGATTATAACATTCTTCTGAAAGAAAAAACACAAAAATATTCCCTTTTCTCCTTATTTCCTTGACCCAGGTAATGACCATCTTAGACGACTAAAATATAGCATAAAAAACGTATGATGGTAAGAAAATACTTAGCATATCAAATGAAATATATTTCAGATTTCTAGCGACTGAATATTTCACAAAAGACATATTCCTGAACTAACTTCAGATCTGATGGTAGGTTATTCGTCTCAAAATGTTACATCACCTTATCACACTTCATTTATAAACTTTTGGCCTCATTGACTTTCATATTAGACTAATGGTAGTTAGCAATCAAGGAGAAAACATGATCACATGATCTATCATCTATTCACAACATGGGTAAATAAATACATCTGAATGGACATAAGACTTATGACCCCAGCACACGTCAATAATCTCACGAACACCAAACTCAACATAGAAACTTTGGATCAACAACACACTTACAGACACACACTCATCTTTCTGTGACACGAGCCAATAGGAAACACTAATCACACAACCACTTATATTACTATGATGACACTCATTACTGATATGATTGTTATACTTTATCATGATCATGATTACTCTCATTCTGAGTCATCATGATTTAGGGTAATGATTCTATTTATTGACACAGTAAAGCGATTCGATTGCCTCGTGTGGTCTATGGCAGGAAGACTCACAAAAAGGCCCTTAGGGTTGGGTTGGGAAGGGGTGTTAATCGTCTCACTAAGGAAGGAAGGAAGGGAGAAGGGAGGAGGTAGATGGAATAGGGAAGGAGGTAGGAAAGGATGGAGGTGTGTGGGGTCAGGGAGAGTAAGGAGTATGAGGGAGAGGGATCGAGATATTTAGAGATAATCAGCTTTCCTGATGCCTGGGAATTTCATTTGTGTTTACCATCTCTAACCTCCTTTTGTATCGTTCGTCGACTACAGAAAGGAAAGAAATAAGTAATCATATAAAATCAGAAGTTGAAATAGCAAGAGAATTTTCGATCCATGTTATTTCAGTATAACTACACCATATGATTAACATACCCTCTGTGTGGGTAGATGTTGGGTCTATGACCATTTGGATAACATGAAGTTCGTCGATAAACAGAATGATCATTGTTGAGCATTACTGAAGGTACGAAATAATTAGTCTCAGAAAAAGTTTTTAGTAATCTTTTTTAGTTTATGAGTAATTAACGATGCAATTTCATTTTGTTCAGTCTTTTGGTCCTTCCTTGCTGTGGCATACACCTATATGCCTCCATATACTCGAACAGTTGATTTTGTTGAAACAGATCTTCAGACGAGGCCCTGGAGTGCTCAGATAGACGATAGTCACAACCCTCTCCTCTAGGAATTCAACTTTGTTTACACTTAGTGTTTACACAGTGAACACCGGCCCTCACACAGCATGTGGTCATGTGAGGGACAATGATCCACACTCAGTGTCTGATCACAAGATGGACAAAGATCCATAACAATCTACCACAATCGACCTATATTTCGGCCATCATGACGACAACCAGATCATCGGAAAGAAACGAAATACGTAAACGTACACCCAACTCATGGAATTGCTAATCAAACGAAATACCTTAATTACGTTCACAGTACAGAGATACGTTATCAACTTTGAGCTTAATTACGCTGTCGACAATGGACATGTAAATTTACATACGGCTGTAGGGAAGGAATTGTGTGTTGCAATATTATTAGCCTTTCTGGTGTATAAATCTTATTATTCTTCCCGAATTTGAATGAAAGTTATCATGGGATGCCACACAATACACTACGCCATTAATGTGAAGGAAGTAAGAGCTTTGAAATGAATGCCTGCATCCCTGAGTGTCTGAAATTTACAAAAAGGCTCCGGAATTATGAGTGATAGATGTACCTCTATAATGAAACATTTAAAGCAGAGATACTAATAGATAGACACACATATACAACAACACTAGGAAGACCATCGAAATTAATGCACGTTAGGATATAGATCATAACCAATTTGACCAGCGTTAGGTTAGGGTTCATAACCAATTTGACCAGCGTTAGGTTAGGGTTCATAACCAATTTGACCAGCGTTAGATAGTACAGTATGACTGGTGTATTAAGTAATAGAAACACTGTCTCACAAATCTAAAATATGTTACAAAATGTTACATAACCAATTCAACTTATTGTGAAATTTACAGTAATACCAATCTTACATATCAGGAGTTACAGAATTACCAAACTATACAGAAACAGTTGTGTGTAACGACCAATATAGACATACCTGTATCATACCAGTCAGTAATGACCTCTCATGACAGTCATCCTACACTATCAGTTATCTCTTCACAAGTGAGTTTACTTCATACATACATGAAAGATACCTTATCTATGAGGTAGCAGTGAGTACATGTGGAGAGACAGCTCACATCTCTCCTCCCACCCAGCACACACGTCTGTGTGTGGTGTCACATTACCTAAACATTCCAAACATCAAAGCGAAACAGAAATTTTTATGTTAACATCATTGAAGCAACTTATGCCATGATCATTTGTAAATCAAGTGTTTTTGATGATATCCACAACAGAATTACATTTATGTACACACACACACACACACACACACACGGATGGAAATCAAAGACCTCAGACCTCTCTCCTCCTACTGTATACATAAGTAAATAAACAGGTAAATACATACAGACATACACACGCACGTAAATCTATTTTTCATGTCAAAAACGTTTGGATTAATAGACACAAAGTAGAGCCTTACAGTTGATTATCCTATTGACTGTACAACCCCCAAGCCTACCTATTCCATACAAACCCACCTAATTACACTAATACTTAACAAAAATGAAAAGAAAATCCTATGAAAGGAAATCTCTTCACAACGCATATCTATATGCAAATGACCCTTCATAATTTATACATGGGTCTTAATAGGAAATTTTCAACCTTGTTATAACTTTGGAATCTAGTAGAGGGCATAGGTTGTAGAGAAGCGTGGCTCTGGTCCAACATGGAGCTCTTGGTTCGTATCCAGCTAAGGGGATACCATGAATGCTCCACTGCGTCTCCCTGAAGCGGACATTTGAACCAGCCGCTTGACCGAACGTTAAGGTATGGAGGGAGAGAGAGGAGGTTCCAGTGACCCGATGAAAATGAATCCCGAACTACTGTCATGACCGCTGTAAATGTAAAGTGTAACAGAAACATTGTTTAACCATTGTAAATAAGGAGGATGAAATTCATAATAGGAAATGTTCCAACCTATTATGTTGCTTGTATTATGGATCATATAATTATTCACTCTAGCGTTGTTGAGGTTCATTGATTCGAAGGAGTTCGAACATAGGAGTCAAACAGGTCATGGCCAGTGGGCTATGTGATTGTTATATCAACCAGACGCTATCATTTGTAGTAGTAACAGAAAAGAAATGGTTCTAAAGTCGACATGAGTCTAGGACATATCAACACACAATGAGGTTGACTTCCAGGGAAAATGTTCAGCGTTGAGTACAGAGCATCTCAAGAGGCCATGGTGTATTTCATGTGTTCCTTCCTCAATAGATATTTTTCTTTTAGTTTCGTTCATTATTGTTGAAGTTTGAGTTTTGAGTAGGAATGAATCTCATAAGATATCTGTGTACGAGTGTCGATTTGTTCTGCATATCTTTTTTATATATTTTTCATTTTTCCCTTGATCAGAGATGCCACGATTTGGGGTGTGTTTACCCATGCGATGTTGGCTACTGTTAGGAATTCGTGTATTCCTATATCATGGAACGAGTTCCATAGAATGTCAGTACACATCAGATATTGAAATTGTCAAAAGCTTTCACATTTTCATCACTAAACACCCAATACCCAATATACCTTCGAGGGCTCCTGTGTGTGGACATGATATTAGCCAACTGTCTCACAGGATCTGTCGGGATTTGAACAAAGGATTGTGCGCTAAGACAGATCTCAAATCCTGCTTCATTTTGATCTGAAATCTTTTAATGCTCAATCCTTGGTGTCCTGAGACGTAAATTTGTCGTAATCATATTTCATATCTACATTTATATGTCCTCCTGGGGAGCTTAGATGGCTTACACACTTCGTGATATGCTCAAACCGAGTATGAAAATTTTTTTGACTTTGAGAGACAAAATTCACAAATTTGATGATGACTTTAGATACTAGAACTGAATATGAATCGGAAGGAAGTTATGGTCACCATGATTCAACTCACAGATGTTCTTTCGATAACAAGATTCATCGTCTGTAATGCCTAATGTTTTGAAGAGGAAGGATTGTCTTCTGGTCGTTTTTGAATAGTCGATCTTGAGAGTATGGAGGGTCATGAGTCTTATCCCGTCCTCCAGTCACCTGCTCCTCGATGGAGAAGGTGGCAAACACACTCCTTATCCAGGCTATCATGTATTTCTTACTGGCATTGTAAACTGATTCAGGAATACTCAAACAAATTGAAGTGGACAGGTTTAAAGTAAGTGCCTAAAGTCTGTTCCTGGGATCTACCTCAAGGATATGTCTCAAGTGCTAGTCCTGAGGGCCCGTTTCAAGGGTTCCTTAAGAAACTGTCCCTATGGTTTGTTCCAAGGGTCTGCCGTAAGGGTCTATCCCAAGGGTATAATACATCGAGGATCGGTCCAAACGTATGATAAGAATAGACAGAAGATAAGGCGGTCACTGATACTAATGACTTATATACTGGATGATATAATGACAAACATGTTGGCAGAAAATCTTTCCCCTCTTATAACTGAATCCGTCAACAAAAGAAAATCTAGATGCTCATACAGGGATCCGGAATCTGTTCATCTCACACGGGAGAAGGGCCAGTTGACCCTATTGTAAGTGTAGAAACAAGTGAATGGATAAACCAAGTTCCAGTCAATTATGATTATCATCCCGCGTCTGTATAGCCTTAGCCAGACACAGGAGAGATGAGATATGTCACTTATAAACATTAAGGAAATCGTGTTCTATATGTCGCCCCAAAGAACATGTCAAGCTTGTTCTTTACTGCTGATTGCAACGTGGAAATTTGTGTGTTGTATATCTGAATGTAATATCCGAAATTGAAGTGCAAATTTTCCGAATTGGTAACGAATATAGTGAGAAGAAGAGAGGTCTTCGCACACTGTATCCACTGTCCGTATATCGTCATAAGACATAAATATAAGCGTTATTCAGATAAATGAAAAAATAACACGAGTCAGGAATATTTTGGTAGCCATATGGAAAATGAGACACAAAGATCCAAGCGCTTTCGTGAGTATTCGCTGTATCCCTGATGATGAGAATACTCATGACAGCGTTCGGATCTCTCTCCTTCATCTATGTGGCTACCGACATATACATGTGTTATTATGACGTTTTCCTGATGCTTAGTTGGCCATACCTTATGACTCTGTTGAAATAAGAGTGATGAAGGTGGAGTACCCATCTTGGATTAACACTAACACTACAAGTGTGTTGGAGTGAAGGATCATCAACGCTTCATGTGTCAGGTATAAACGACGGGACAGGCGTCGGGGAAGGGAGCTCCCTCCTCAAATCTTAGTACAAATCCTGAGTCGTATACTGGATTAGGTGCCAACAGTCCGACTAGCATACGTTATCCAGGCTGAGTCTGTACCACAGATGTATATATATATATATATATATATATATATATATATATATATATATATATATATATATATATATATATATATATATATATACACTTCAAAAAAGAACACTTCAATCAATCCGTTCACTTAGCACTCACTGATTCTTAGAGACACATATATGATGCTGTACTTGGTACAAATGTTAAGCAAAAGCTTCAGTAGGACTAGATTCTTCTATCGTACACACAATACTGAGTTTGTGGTGTGTGTGGTGCAGTGCGGGTCTGGCAGAGTCTCCTCACACTAGCCAGACACCACACAGCCCCACAACCTCCAGAAGACACGGTCCCCGGCAGAAGGTAGTGATGTCTTCCTTAATACTGACGAAGTCTTATAGATAGATACAGTACTAACTTTCAAGCACCATGAAAATATCCAAGATCCTTGAGTTTACTCGTCCTTTCTCCAGATATTTATTAAACACATAAACATACTCACAAAAGGTCCTCCTCAAGATTCATATTGTCTGGTGACTCCATAAAAACGTTTAGATCGACTTACAAACGTTTCTGAAACACGTTTCTGTATCCCGCAAGCGTCCGGAATATCATACACATTCGTCAAGATAACGTTCAGCACTACGCGTAGTGGTCACGAGACACACGTCAGCCTGACGTCTTCAGAATGTGCTCTCAGTCAGGCGTGGGGTACTGGCCAAAAGTGGGGACCCCTCGCAGGAGTCACCCGTGTCGTAGAGGATGGTCGATGGCGGTGGCAGCTCACCGAGTCCTGAGTCCGACCCCATGTCCTCTTGAGGCTCCTGTGCGGGTATGGGCGTCACCCGCAGGGAGTCCTCTCTATGGGAGGAGGAGGAGGAGGTCTCGTGGACGGACGGGACCTCGTGGGTGGTGTGGGCGTTGAGGGTGAGTGGTTTGAGGACGAGGGCGTTCTCTACGTCTCCCGCGTCAGGTGGCGCATCGTACCAGCCGGAGGCGGTGTTGGTGGTGTTGGTGTGCGCACGAGACAGGTTCTGGTGGGGGTGGCGAGGCTGCTGAAGCTCCACCACAGCTAAGCTCATCGTCACAGACAGCTGGGGACGACACCACACAAGACACCATGGTCACTAACATCATTATTAGTAATAGCTTCCACACAGTGGTATGAATAATGATATATACTCAGGATGATGAGGGGGTGGGCACTGGATAAAATGGGTTGGAGTGATGTGGTATACGGGGAGAGGGCGACATGCTATCCATAGGATGAACCAATGCAGTCAAAAGTTTAAAAACACGTTCTAGAATGATATAGATAGATATAGATATAGATCTTCCATGAACATCAACCATGGGAATGTTGCAATAAAATCTTTGAAATTAGCAGTGAAGTTGGAATTTCACATGGAAGTGTTCTGACCATCCTCCATGAGATTTGAGCAGATCTAAAGTATCTGGTTAAGGATTCTTAGGAGCCTCAGCCATCAGCATACGCAATAGAAAATTGTCTCAAGTCGTGAACTGTATGAAATCGATCCAGCTCACTTTCTTTCCCCGTCAGGTTGCAGTAATGTTGAGAGAGATTTTCCTGGTTGACTAAGAGCCGTACAGAACAGCAGTCACAGGTGACCATTACGTTGGTGTGATTCGAAAATATTGTAATATGATCATATATGTGGACAACTGAGAGACGTTAACTAAAGGCAAGAAGAGATGATCAAGGAAATAGAAGTAACTGGGGTGAAGGGAGGAGTACTGAAGAAAGAATAAAGATTCAGGATTGAGTTGGGGAGTAGGGAGTTAGGAGGAAAGATGCAAGAGTGAGTTGGGAGGAGTGGGGGAGTAATGAGGAATGGATGAGAAAGCAGGAGTGAGTGGAGGAGTTATGAATACAGTATCAGGAGGCAGGAGTGAGTGGAGGAGTTATGAATACAGTATCAGGAGGCAGGAGTGAGTGGGTGAGTTATGAGTATCAGGAAGCAGGAGTGAGTGAGGATGAGTAAGGGACGACGGACAGCTAGGGAGAAAGAGAGAGAGAGAGGGGTATCATATGTCACGTGAGGGAGGCAATATAAGCCAGTAGCATCTGGTGGGAAGCAGGCAGATGTGAGGCTCTGTAGAGATTGGTGGCACGGCAGGCTGGGTACTGCTTGTGGAGGGGGACCGTCAGAGGACAGAGGGAGAGAATGGGAGGGATAGCCACAAGATACAGAGAGGAAGGGAAGGAGGGAGGGAAAGTCACAGGACACAGGGAGGGAGGGAACTTCACAAGGAGGAGGTTGGGAGGGAAGAGAGAGTAAAGGTGGGGTTTAGGACAGTAAAAGTCAAGGCAATAGATTAAGAGAGGGAGGCAGTGTGGTAGATAAAGAGGCCAAGAATTATGGAAAAGGAAGGAAAACAGGAAAATTAAGGAAAGGAAGGTAATAAAAGGTAAGAAGAAGGAAGAGGAGACAGTAAAGATGGTAAGGAAGGAGGAGGAGGATGACTAGAGTAAGAGGATAAGGAAGAGTGGTGGAGAGAGAGAGAGAGAGAGAGAGAGAGAGAACTCGAGTAAGAAAATTATGGAGATTAGTGATTATAGTGTGTTTGTGAGAGAGAGCAAAATAAGGACACGACGCGAAGGAGCGGAGGGAGAAAAAAGAAATCTAATTTCGGAAAGGCATAAGAAAATTAGCGAAGATTGATTGCTGCCAGAGTGGAACAAAAAGGCTGAGGAAAAAAAAATGTGCAGAGGGCGCTCATCACGACGGTGGTATACAGTAAAGCAGTGTAAACCAGGGCCACGAGAGAGGCATATCACACGTCGGGGGTACTCAGTAGACCAGTGTAAATTAAGTCCATGTGTGTGTGTGTGTGTGTGTGTGTGAACTTCTTGACTTCGCCGCACATTTCAACCAATTAAAGGCAATTATAGAGTAATCATACAAGATGAAGGTCAGGCAACGTGACTGACTAGGGAGGGGAACACTGGTGGGCTGTAAACTCTTCCTGTACTGGGGCGGCAATACATGGGTATGGGAAAGTTTGGCTTTACTTACACTTTATCTATTGTTGTCAGTGACAGTGCTGCACCCCAGCCTTTTATAACTACCAACATACTTAGGTTAATCCCTTACGCACACACACGGGCCTCTGTAGTGTAGTGGTTAGCCTTACTGACCATGAGTCCGGGGTTGGGTCTGTATGGGTTCGAATGCTAGGGGGGACAGTCGGCCTACACCCAAGCTATGTGTTCATCATCCATGTTTCTCTCTCTCTCTCTCTCTCTCTCTCTCTCTCTCTCTACAACGACAGTTTCTGTGTTGATGACAAACGCCCCACTAGTGGGAGGTCCTCCCCCCCCCTCCAGTGTTATCATCAGTCACTGATCGGAAGGGTTGCTCATCTGTCACCACCGCTGATGAGGCTGTCCCTTTCACAGCATCTTGTGGGGCACAGACACAGCTCTATACAACATCTGGTGCCTTGTGGGGCACAGACACAGCTCTATACAACATCTGGTGCCTTGTGGGGCACAGACACAGCTCTATACAACATCTGGCGCTCTGTGGAAACTTTTCGTAGATTTCCAAATCTATGACTTTCCTTATCCGAAAGGCTCCTGCTGATATATGACCTCCGGGGTCCAGTGGTTAGCACTACTGCACCGTATGTACAGACCTCCCAGAGTCGAGCCCACGTGAGTTCGAATCCTGGTTGCCTCAGTCGGTCCGCAGTTCATCCGGCTGTTCATCCTCCATTCTGGATTTGGGTACTTCGTTCTAATGTGTGTGTGTGTGTATGTGTGTGTGTGTTTAATCGGAGTCGGGTAGAACTCACCTCTCTATACTATACAAAGATTAAATACACACACACACACACACACACATATGCAGACACAAACATACGCATGCACTTACGTACATAAATATTCGATATTCCTTTACCAGGTTTCCTTGGGGGAGACTAAAGTCCAAGAATTTCTCAAAAACTGAAGCGGAGGATAAATCTCTGCCAATGACACGAGTGGAAGTCAATAGACAAGGTTGAAAAAAGAAACTTTCACACGTCGAGACATTCTAAAGAAGTCTCATTCGTCTCTATTGCAGAAGTCATGCATGAAATGCTTCAGAAACACCCTCCCGTCCACCTCCTTTTCCTCCAGGTCCGCCCGTCCTCCTCCTCCTCCTCCAGGTCCTCCCGTCCTCCTCCTACTCCTCCACCAGGTTCTCCCGTCCTCCTCCTCCCCCTCTAGGTCCTCTGTGTGACCAGACTGTTGCTTCGGTAAGGCTCTTCAGGTCCATGCAAAAATCTTTTACGGCTCAGGTCTGGACACCTGAGCTCCTGCACTTCTTACGCTATTTAGCGGGCTGATGTTTGGATTCTTTCTTACATTGTTTCCTCTATTTACTTTTAAAGTTCTTAGCATTGGAGACAGACGGGCACAGTATCTTTGTCCGTCCCCTGTCTGTCTTTCTTTTAACTTTTCTCACCTTTTCTCTCTCTCTCTCTCTCTCTCTCTCTCTCTCTCTCTCTCTCTCTCTCTCTCTCTCTCTCTCTCTCTCTCTCTCTCCCTCTCCTGCTCAGGGATAAAGTGTCGGTTGCGAGTTCACAGGAAATCACATGACTCCGGGAAACGTTAACTCTAAGATGATTTTCGGATATGCATCATCATAACACAGTATGGACGGACGGACACCTCCAGATTTCTGAAAGTTACTTCAAAAAACTGATGTGAGCATGATGTATAATGCAGGCGTGTCCCAGTTCGACGAGGGAGTCAGGCAGAAGTTTTGAGCCGTTGACAAAGTTGCTCAACTCCGGGATTTGTGAAGTTAGAAATTCAAACAACAAGAGACCAACTGGCAGAGGTGTGGCACAGCTGTGAGGGATGACCAGAATGGTTCATTATTATACGAGATGTGCATCAGACAGGAAGGCCTATAGGCCTACCCTGTTGAAGCCAGTCGGGTCCTTTTGCTTACACAAAATATTTGAGAAATTTTTTCATCTTGAAAAAGTATACATAAAAGACAATGCTAATGACAAATGGGTTATGATATTTTACAACAGCTTCGTGGTTCTCGCTTACAGAGTCTCATATCTTAAATCTTGATATATTTCATTTACAGTAATAGCGAGGTACTAAACGAGGAATTATGGGACTTTTCTCTTTTGATCGTTTGAATATTTTTCTTTAGAATCTGGGACTATGAGTTGTAGTTTCGATTTTAGAGAAAAGATGTTCGGTGGGGATGAGATGGTGGCTCCACGAGCCAGATATCTACACTGAAGAATATCATCAGCAGAACCGTGTGTGGCTGGATCACAGGATCTGAGAGGAGCGTCACATGTGAACATTCCAGTTTAATTAAGTAGTAACACCTCCTGCTGGTTGGTCGATGAGATCTCCATATAATGAAACATTCCTAACGGTCATGTTCGTCGAGCAACACACACAAGAGATGCGGCCCCACGACCCTACGCAGACCTCCCTGCCCACACAGTACACAAAGGTGACTACAAGTCTGAGTCTTGGGATCAGAATTACACTGAATAGGAAAATAAACAAACCAGGCAAGAGGAAGGGAGGCCGAGCCCATAAACCTCAGTGTTCCATACATGACGTAGTGAGGGAGGGAAGACACGTCAGTGCCACTATGACATTTACTTAATGTGACGGTCCAATATGTCCTTCATAACATGAACGATAAGACGTGCAAGTTCTCGTGTTCTGATACGTCGCTCAGAGGTAATAAAAGTTAGGTGGAACACGACTCGCCTAACTGAAATGTTATATAGAATGATGAGATGACCAGGGAGTTTGGACAAATGTTTGAGAGAATGAATGTGAAAAGTTGATATGTATGAGGTCTGGCATTCATCTACGAGTGAATGCTTGACTGTGTGTTTATCAATGTGTCTGTATGACCCACAACCTCTCCTCACCACCTGTCTCTCTGTGTGACCCACAACCTCTCCTCACCACCTGTCTCTCTGTGTGAAAAGCCACACTATCAACAGACGACGAGTTTCCGTAACTATTCGGTCATCAGAACCAAACTGAAGTCCTGTAATATTTCATTTGACTCGATGCGGTGACCTATGGGAATATCGATGCTGTAGAAGTGAAGAAAAAAAAAGCGTAGAAAAGACAGACTTTTTGAAAATTAAAACAAAAAAGACAGAAAAAAGAAGAAAAGACTGAACATCTGTGTGATGTGCTTAACTGTGCCCCTGTGTTTAAAACAATGCAGTTAAACCTCGTTCCATCAGCAGTGTTGTGTAACCTTAGAAAATAGACTGAGGTTTTTGATGATATTCAGAGGACAGTGAAGAATACTCAGATATGGTACTTATAAACGAGTGCAGGAGAGAGAGACAGACCTGTTATCACCAGGGCTGTGATGTTCAGTGCCTAACAAACCGTAACTGTCATTCGATTAAGTAACTTTCAGCACATGACGACAGGCACAGCAATAGCCCTCCAGCCGTCAACACTCCGATAGAAACTTGTGACTCGCTATTGCCTGACGAAGTTATTGAGGTTCTGACTGACGAAAAATGGAAAAGTTAGAGTTATACCGGCGGTATTGGCTTTCTGGGCGAGTGTTGTAGGCGCAAGTGGAGTGGAAAAGCAGAAAACCTGCTTGAAAATTGTGGTGGATGATGCTTCTTGATTAAGTATTTTTCCGTTGGGCGATTAATTCATATGTCTATACATGGTGGATGTCTAAAGTTAGGTCGTAATCAATGTTCTGTTACTTTGGATTACACGAAATGATCTACTCATGTTTCTGAACATATTTGGTACGGGGAGAGAGAGAGAGAGAGAGAGAGAGAGAGAGAGAGAGAGAGAGAGAGAGAGAGAGAGAGAGAGAGAGAGAGAGAGAGAGAGAGAGAGAGAGAGAGGGGAATACCCAGACACATGAAGACAGTGACATACAGACGATCTCGTCCATCACTAAGTAAAGGGTTGCTCCACCTGGTTGTTCAGGTCGTTCATCTCGTCGCACATGGACTTGTCGTGGACTGAGAGGCAGGTGGTCTGGGCGGCCGAGCCGTTGATCTTGGCCGTCGTGGTAGGGAGGCTGGACGACATGCCCCGCGGGGCGACCGCCTCTGCTCTCCTTCGGCCCCCGGGGGGAATCGTCCCCTGTGTGCCCGGCCCCCTGCTGTGGGAGAGAGGCAGGGAGAGTAGGTAGTAAGAGATGGAGAATGGTAGTGATGGTGATGGGGGAAAGTGAGAATGGTGGTGATGAGAGATGAAGTAGTGGTGAGGGAGGAGGAGTGGTGGTGATGGAGGAGTGGTAGTGAGGGTAAGAGAGTCTTCATGAGAGGTGAGGAGAGAGGGGTGATGAGTGGGAGGGAGAGTGATGAGAAGACGGGATGATAAGAGTAAGAGTTGGTGATGATAAAAGAAGAGACATGATGGAGGAAATACAGAAATTACTTAAAAGAAAGTTTTTGTGAAGTGAATGAATTAAGAGAACAACGATGGAACATAAAGTATACATTGTTATTGCTTTGTGGAGGGAAAGACAGTTAGAAGATTAACATAATAAAGGATGATAATTTCTTGTCATAATATATGTAAATTTATACAAAATTCTAAAGGAAGAACCCAGCGTGACATGCTCTGTGTATCCTGCTCATGTGTTGAAGAAAAGATTACGTAAATACTGTACTGAAAGCTGCTGGAATATACAGATTGAAATGGATTACTTTTCATCCAATCTGTGAGAAATTTGAAACTATGAATTATTAGATATTTAAGACTAGCAATCCACAACAAGTGACTGCTGGGAGGGAATAGACAGCAGAACGTACCTGAAGTAAGGAAGCAGAGGAGAAGGATAATGATTAAATGTGCCACATGCCTGACTTGTGTACTATGGTCCGCTCCAGGATAACACGGTCCGTGTGGCACTCTTGGCCCTCCTGTACGGCACTCCAGCCTCGCACACACACCCTGCGTGGCACTAGCCTCCCTGTGTTGCCACACACTACACTAACCCCGTCTTTGATAGCATCAAGGTAAGTGTACGAGGTATAGCATCATGTTTACACTCTGGTAAATAGTAAGGGTGCGTGCGCGCGCGCGCGTACGTGTGTGTGTGTGTGTGTGTGTGTGTGTGTGTGTGTGTGTGTGTGTGTGTGTGTCCGTTCACAGACCCACCTCTCCCCTTCCCTTCCTCTCAGACTTTGTAAATCAATTCTCCTTATTTACCCACACATTTACCCACAGGCCGGATTACTTTATTTTCTCTTCTTTCTTCACACACCCTCCTTCCTTCCCTTCTTTAATCACACTCTCTCTCTCTCTCTCTCTCTCTCTCTCTCTCTCTCTCTCTCTCTCTCTCTCTCTCTCTCTCTCTCTCTCTCTGGCGTGTGATAAGGGTGTTGACGATGTCATACATAATTATGTTGCTTGGCAGATCTCACTCGGTGGCAAGTTTATGGTACTGCCACGTCGCCTTCAGTTGATAAATGATAATTGAGAGTGATAACAGCAATGATAACAATAATACTAATGATGATGATAATGATAATAGATGTATATCTGAATATGATAAAAAAATAGTCTAAAATGAGTTTTCTAAGTGACCTACCGAGCAACCAGACATAAATTCGAGTTTTAAGATAGTTTTTGTGAGACTTACAAGTTAGATAATAACTTTCTGTTTGGGTTTAGGAATAGAGGGAGAGAAGATTGATGAACCGCTGCTTTGTGTCGACCAACGAGACTCTACACTTTCCCCAGGACCTCTCCCGTTCAGAGAGAGAGAGAGAGAGAGAGAGAGAGAGAGAGAGAGAGAGAGAGAGAGAGAGAGAGAGAGAGAGAGAGAGAGTCTCCGCAGTCATCCTCGAAAACTCAGATGAAAATAACTAGACGTACTCACCTCAGACTCCGTCATCAAATGGAATATCGAGCCTTACAAGTGCTCGAGTCAGAGGTACAGGACGCACTCACCTGAAGTACGTCCTCGAGTGTGAGAACGCTGAGTGGAAATTGAAGCCCTTCTCGCTCTCTTTGTTCAGTCGCCAGCGATGCCAGATCTTCCGCAGCTCTGACCTCACCTCCGCGTTCAGTAAGCAGTACAGGGTCGCCACGAAGAAACCCTGGCGAAGGGTGAGGCAGGGAATGGTGTCTGGTAAAACTGGATTACTATACAGGTTATCAAACAGAGTATCAAGTGCTTCCTACTTACTTTGAGTCTACTTAAATCTAAGTGTGTAGTGAGTTTTTCCAAAGGTTAAGGGTATCAAGTAAGGGATTCGAAACTGAATATGAAATATCTTTCATTCATGAACTGAACCAAGCAAGCAAAGACATCTTTGCATGTCTACAACTTTATTGTTAGTTGTTTTCATCTCTCTCTCTCTCTCTCTCTCTCTCTCTCTCTCCTAATGTCTACATGAGGTTTTACTGAGGTTTTACTATGTGCGTATGAGAGTCGTTAGACATGTGTATATCAATCTATTTTTATATGCATGTATATGACGTGTGTATGTATGCGTATAAGCGTATGTAAGTATGCACGTGCGTCCTAGAATGTCTCCATGTGACTGTAAAAGTATGTTAGCCATACCTCGTGTTATACGCATGCCTCTGTATTGTCATACAAATGTATATATATCTATGCACGCTATGGATCTACACAGACATAATTTATAACCATAATAACCAAGTACCACAATCCATTACCACGACTACCACAATTATGACAACTACCACAATTATGACAACTACCACAATTCCCTTACCTGGAAGGAGGCGAAGAACTGGTCGGTGAAGAGCCACATGAGTTCGATGGTATGGTTCTTACCCATGAAGTACGTGAAGCCCAGCAGGGCGGCGTAATGGACGCCGAAGAGCGGAACCAGAACCAAAGTCGATCTCGCCCACCTCCTGCACCACAGGGAGAAAGGGAGGGGCGTTAGTCCTCGAGAACTGAGAGAGAGAGAGAGAGAGAGAGAGAGAGAGAGAGAGAGAGAGAGAGAGAGAGAGAGAGAGAGAGAGAGAGAGAGAGAGAGAGAGAGAGAGAGAGAGAGAGAGAGAGAGAGAGAGAGAGAGAGAGAGAGAGAGAGAGAGAGAGAGAGAGAGAGAGACTCAAGTATGCACCTTTTGCCATTACACATTCCAGTAATACGTTAATATAAATAATTAGAAAGAATATCAGCCTACCTTACCCCTTGAGCATAATGGTACGATCCTCGAGCACAGCAGTACGACCCAAGCACATCGGCAAGACCTCGCTACGACAACTGAACACAACGATACGATCCTTGACTTAAAAAGTACGACTCTTGTTCATGAGTGTGCGACTGTAAAGTATGATGGTCTAACCTATGATTTAAAACTTCAATCAGGTCAAATACTAGGTCATCATACAAACCCAAAGGTCGTACCACCTTATTCAAAGGTCGTCAAGATGTGCACAAAGGTCATACCATCATGATGAAGGGTTTAGAGTTGATAATATACAATTAATAAATAAGATAACGGACTATCATGATTAATGAAGGGGCATTAACCCATCCATCCATGTTAGTCATTACTTTGCCACACAAGCTTGGATAGAATTATGTAAAAATATAAAACATTCCCGTCCAGAAAAACCCCGAGAATTCCTAGAATCAAACGTGACTGAAGTATTAGAACGTAAACAAAAGTTTTTTAAAGGTCATGGTGCAAAAAGTAAGGACGTTGAGATTAATGTAATTAATTAAGGAGGAGAACATGTTTTCACAATTCACTCACGTCAGTCTCTGTAAATAACTCCGTAAAATTAAATCGCTTTTTCCCCCAGTCCTTCTTGGGCTACAGCTGTTTGTGCAGTGAGTCCAAGATGGAAATTAGCCCAGAACCTTTTGGTATGACAGCAAAACGTCAACATCATATCAAAGGACAATCAGCAGATGGTTGGGGTAATGAAAGTTGATGGTCGTTATGGAAACATTGATACCTCAAAATAGTCAGACATACAAAAAGTCTGATATTTAGATGTTTTTATCATCATTATTATCAAACGATATAATACAAGGATTCTGATTATCGTTACTGATGGGAAATCTTCAAGCAAGGGAGTGTACAGCTGACCGACCATAAGGAACAAATATAAACAGTGAATACATCTCCCCTGGTGGCTGACTCGTGAACTATAAATTCCGGATAGTCGAAAAGAAACCGGATGTGGCTAGTATAAGAAAAGTCAAATTACTTGATCATGCGGTCATCCGAACATCGGATAACAGGATGTTTTAGTGTCAGACTACGTCCATACGTCATCAACATCAGCCTCACCTGTAGCGGTCACCTCGGCTCTCTGGTGTGGTGGAAGACTTCAACTTGAGGAGCAGCTCACGGGCGATGTTGAGGAAGAGCGCGAAGCTTACCTGGGGAGGGAGGGAGGGATGTTACCAGACGTCACTCAACTTTAAACTGTTGAGGAATTCCTTATCCTCGGGTCAAGACACATCCACTGGGAAATGCACCGCAGGGAATAGTTTAGAAGGTCGACAAATGCTGAGAGTCTGTCTTAAACTATCTTTGACATGGCATAGTTTATCACACAGTGATATGTCTCTTCAAGTTCATGGCATCATCTAAGACTAGTACTGTTGTGGTGTTTATTTTAGGTCGGTGATGTGGTCCAGTGTGGTGTGACCCATGGAAGGAACCTTACCTTTGCTCTGTAAAGATTTATATCACAAATTTCTCGTCATATAACATTGTTATTCCTAGAAAGAATGTTAGATTTTTGACGTCAGTGCTGATGTAATCCCTGTGTGTGTGTGTGTGTGTGTGTGTGTGTGTGTGTGTGTGTGTGTGTTTATATGTGTGTGTGTGTGTGTGTGTGTGTGTGTGTGTGTGTGTGTGTGTGTGTGTGTGTGTGTGTGTGTGTGAGCCACGCCCCTCGGATGGAGTGAGTACTGAGGAACGTGATAAAAAGTGGTCGTGTGGCATCAGGCCCTAGTCTCCACTACAGCCGGGGTTCGAACCCGAGACCTGTGCTGCAAATGGTATGCTCCGCCATGGTTCCCGGGAAAGTCACACAACTTCCTGTAATTTCAGGGGCTGGTGACCTCAGACGACTCGATTACCATCAGTAAGTTGTGGTTACAGTCTGACCTTGACCTCCTCTCACTCGGCCCTGACTCCTTCATATCCAACGTCTCGACCTATTGTGTAAACATCAAGCTCTCATGTCTGACTTTACATTTTCTATGAATAACGAAATCCCGGTATATTGTACCATTCCCAGTTGCACTCTATCATCTCTAAACATCATACGATGTGTGGAAATAGTGTTTCTGTATCCGTCTCCTGATACGACCAGATCTTGAATGTGGACGGAACATACGACCCATCTGAATTCATACCTAAAATAGCAAGGTTTATATCCTACGATCCTCCGCTAATACACACTGTATGCGTCTCACGCCGGCCAGGACCTGTCAACGTGTTAAAATTCCTGAGTTTATCATGCACATTCTGTCCTGCCACTGGCTTGGAGCTCTTCATACTCTGCCGCATATATTCAAGTCTTTTCGTACCCGCGGACACCCGAGGCTAAAAATCACACCGGTATTGCGTGGTCAAGACTTGCTGGAGACGTGGCATTACAGTCTTAAAGTCTGAGCTAGAGAGAGTCATGTGGTATATAGGCTCACAAAACATCCTGCAATTGTAGGAGGCGATACAGCCCGTCCACACAATCTGTGGCAAGACAATGTCTTGACTTTAGATCTTTTTTGTTATGTAGTTAAAGGTGATAATAACGATTTCAACCAATGAGAATAAGGTTCATCAGAATTGCTTCATTATGACTGATTCTTCTTCCTTTTTTCTTACAATGGGCGGAGTGTGTGTCCTGGCGTTCCAATTTCTATCTAAACTCTAGACGTCAGAAACAGTTAATTAGAAGCTTTAGAAAGCCCAGTGGTTAAGATCTTTCTCTAAGCCTTAACCCAAGACGTCTGTGAAGCTCCTTAACCCAGCGTATAATAGCAGTGTAATTGCATGATCTTTGGCCCACAAAATGATCATTTTTTCTAGCCGTTTTCCTCTCATGATTGGGCTATTTTTTTCCGGCGAGTTAATTAACTTCAGACCTCAGAGAAGTTCGTATGAGAATGCAATGTAAGTGACTTTCAGCTGTGCAAATCCGACGGGGAAGAGAAAATAGAAGATAAAGAGAAACTGAATGAACAATGTTTATGACCTCTGGATTCATTTTGGTCAGCAAGGTGTGTGTGTGTGTGTGTGTGTGTGTGTGTGTGTGTGTGTGTGTGTGTGTGTTTGTGTGTGTGTGTGTGTGTGTGTGTGTGTGTGTGTGTACACCATCAAGGACGGGGTAGCCAGATAACAACAGAGTCCATAGCATTCCATACCCTCACCTGCCAGCGTCTTTACTGTAGTGTTTCATCTTCCATTTCTCGTCGCCTCGTCTTCATGTTCTCTCCTGACATTCTGGTACCTTTGTCGTCTGCCTCAATCTATTTTCTTATGCATATAACTAGGTAACCCCAGTACGGAAGGATTAGAGAGAGAGAGAGAGAGAGAGAGAGAGAGAGAGAGAGAGAGAGAGAGAGAGAGAGAGAGAGAGAGAGAGAGAGAGAGAGAGAGAGAGAGAGAGAGAGAGAGAGAGAGAGAGAGAGAGAGAGAGATTTGATATAGCCTGGTCTAAGTCTGACATGACCACTCACCACACACACCGCCACCACCTACATAGCGCACCTAGACTGTAATGTGCTCACCAACTGTTGTTGTTGTTGTTGTCTTGTTCTCAGATGGCTCTTTTTCGTCCCTGTTACCACCCATTGTTCCAGCTGTCGTTGTGCCCTCAGATGGCTCCTGTCGTTCCTGATATCTTGTATCTGTTATCATCTTGTCCCTCAATTGGTTCCTGTCGTTCTTGACGCCGTCCACGACCAGGGGTGGTGTCTAGCTCGACACCCACCCACACGGCTATTGTCTTGAAACGATTTACCCATCTGATGATCATCTCTATTGTCCCATCTTCTCCAGCAACCACACTCATTACTGTCTCATCACCGGTGAAATCACCTTTCTGTTGTCTCTACGATCTTTCAGAGACTCATATATCTGTCTATCTATCTATCTATCTATCTATCTATCTATCTATCTATCTATCTATCTATCTATCTATATATATATATATATATATATATATATATATATATATATATATATATATATATATATATATATATATATATATATATATATATATAAGATAAGACCACGCCAATTTGTGGATGTAACCATGGAATCGTTTTCTGTGAGTTTCCTTCACAAATAAGCCACCTCACTCCTCAGTCGTTCGTCAGACCCAGAGCCAAATAAGAACTGGATCTCTGTGTTTTCCTACGCCTCAGTTAGTGTGAAATCTGGTGCCCTTGTGGAGTGCCTCGAAGCCTTGAGGTTTCCATGTTCGTACTCGGAGGGTGGTAATGTATTGCTCGGTCAGTTTGATTCACAAGATCATGAAGACGAAACTCGTGCAGCAGTTAGGATGTTCAGTCACCCTGTTGTATATGGATGGATCTGCCAGATGAATTGTGCCTTATTCACGAGGACGATTTCTTAGTTACACATCATCCACTTTCAAGAGTAGTAGATACTGGATTTTGAATTCAGATTAGATATGCAGTAGTGTAATAAGAACAGAATCGAGCTGTATAACCTTTTAAGACAACTTGATGATAAAGAAATTAGAAACCTGAGTTCATTAAACCGAAGCTGTTGCAAATTTTTCACACACACACACACAGACACACACACACACACACACACACACACACACACACACACACACACACACACACACACACACACACACACATACACACAGGACTCTGGTGAGGATCTCTCACTATCGTCCTCAACAGCTCTTCACTCGTAGCCTCCTCTCACTACCGGGCTCTCACACTCGGCCCTCTCCAGGAGGCCTTCACTCCCAACCCTTCCTTATGCCTCGCTCTTACTCTCACCACGGCCCCCACGCCCTCCGCTGTCCTTAGCTTCTCTCTTCTCCCACACGCCAGGGTCTGTTGCCTGATTACTCTCTCACTCTTCTGCCTCGTGCGCACACACACACACACAAACACACACACACACACACACACAAACGCACATGTGGTCGTGCCGGGCTGGTCGGGATCACTAATTGCTAACCTTCCACAGGTCGGGTTTTTTTTTCTGGCTTCTGATACCTTACATCAGGAGCCGCCAGGGCAGCACAGTAATGGCTGGCTGGGGGGGGTGCGGGGCAGAGGA
The DNA here is from genome assembly GCF_036320965.1 of Panulirus ornatus. Classification (NCBI taxonomy): domain Eukaryota; kingdom Metazoa; phylum Arthropoda; class Malacostraca; order Decapoda; family Palinuridae; genus Panulirus; species Panulirus ornatus. The sequence continues at coordinate 2,028,489 of NC_092243.1, read as the reverse complement.
AGGGTGATAGCGGGTGTGGAGAGGCTGGGATCACAGGCGGCTCCAGAAGGAAGGAAAGATGGTGGGCCCCTAAAGGAAAAAAAGTATAATGATATATTCTTTTTTTCTTTTAAACTATTCGCCATTTCCCGCATTAGCGAGGTAGCGTTAAGAACAGAGGACTGGGCCTTTGTGGAATATGCTCACCTGACCCCCCTCTGTTCCTTCTTTTGGAAAATAAAAAAAAATGAGAGGGGAGGATTTCATAATGATATATATATATATATATATATATATATATATATATATATATATATATATATATATATATATATATATATATATATATATATTTGGAATTTCCACTCAGGGGCAAAAGTCCACATCTGAGGCTTGGTGGACCTAAATGAAATGCGAAAAAGTGAATAAAGAGAGAAAAGAATAAGAAGAGAAGAAGAGAGTAACTTTAAACGTTTTAGAGATAGTAAATGATAGATTCCTTCTGAAGAATGGGCGGGACCTAGCTTTTAGGTAAGACGTGAGGGGACAACAGTTGCAGAGCTTCACAGTTTAGGGAAGGAAGGCAGATATCACAATGACCCAGCCTTGAGGGAGGGGAAAAGGAGAGAGAGAGAGAGAGAGAGAGAGAGAGAGAGAGAGAGAGAGAGAGAGAGAGAGAGAGAGAGAGAGAGAGAGAGAGAGAGAGAGAGAGAGAGAGAGAGAGAGAGAGAGAGAGAGAGAGAGAGAGAGAGAGAGAGAGAGAGAGAGAGAGAGATTATGTTTGTATGCACACACACACACACACACGCATACACATGTATATCATATATGTATATATTCTTTTTTACATGATTGTCTTTTCCGAAGTGAGCGAGATAGCGCAAGGAACAGACCAAGAAAGGCTGCATCCGCTTACACCCATTCTCTGGCAGCGAGAAAATGAACGTGTCGAAGTGAGGGAAAGAGGGAAAGCCAGGTGAAGACTTGTAGTGTGGAGTCGTCGGTGTAGGAGTGATCAGGGTCAGAGGTGGAAGAAAGGATATATGAAGAGGAGGAAGAGGAGAGGCGATGATATAGAACCCTGTGGGACGCTACTGATGACAGCTGAAGATGGAGACTCCACGTTGTTATTGACTACCACAAAGAAGCGAGTGGGAGTGGGAGTATGTAGTAGAGATACACAGAGGAACACGTGAGGCAAAAGAAAGTAGCTCGGTAGACACAGAGTTAAGCTACATCATGTTTTCTGCTTCCGATGTATCGAGCATCACGGCAAAGCAATCACCATACATCTCTTGCCTCACGAAAGCAATACTAGTGATCAGAGGAATAGCTATGGGACTCTAAGAGTTTAAGAAAGCGAAAGTCAAGCATCTTTGAGAGAGAGAGAGAGAGAGCTGGGACGACGTTTAGAAGGGTTAGAACACTTTCTTTTCTCAGGTATCAGTTGAGGTACGTTAGGCTTCCAGGAATATGGGAAACCTTGAGTTTTCAGACAGAGTCGAACTAGGCGAGGAAGGAGTACCTGAGCTGGCTCTGAGGCCCATAGAACGTAAAGAGATGCACCATCCAGACCACGAGCCTTGCTAACCTGTGGCTGGTAAACAGATGGAAGGATGTAGCAGACGGAGAACATAGAGAAGAGCACAGGATCAGTGGGAGGAGCAGTGCTGGTGGAGAGCGGACAACAAGATGGTCCACTCAAACTACATATTCTACACGAACCATCGTCCTGACATATTCCTGTCAACACTTAACCCCGGCTCAGGATGCAGATCTTCCACTCGTCTCGTACGTTCGTCTTAACTGTACGCCTCTGCTTCCCCCGAGGGAGGGCAAGGAGCTGGTAGGTGAGCGAGGAGACATGAGAACCTCTTCAATATTCACGGAGACACACGACAGATCCCCTCGCTTGGTAATGTTGTTATCGACTCATTGCTCACCACGAGTCCCACTTTATCACAGATCAGTCTCTCCTTATGTATGATTATGTATATATATATATATATATATATATATATATATATATATATATATATATATATATATATATATATATATATATATATATAAGAAAACCTGGTCCTTTATGTGCATCTTTACTTACCGTGAACTGTGACCTCTAATACCCGTCGTGAGGGCAGAACCGCTTCCTGGAAGACTTGCTCCGCTTGGCTGAACACAGAAAGGCTATCTATTCAAAAAAAAAAAAGGGGGGGGGGGGGGGGAAACTGTAGCCTCTCCGATTCAATCTTATCATACTTTTATTTTGTCGAATGTGGTTTAAGATTTGGTATAAAGATTTAGGACTTTGTAAGAGTGTGTGTGTAATTACCTACTTTGATTACTAATTCAAACAGTACAGGACAGGAAGGGCTTTATTGATGTGTGTGTGTGTGTGTGTGTGTGTGTGTTTGTGTGTGTGTGTGTGTGTGTGTGTGTGTGTGTGTGTGTGTGTGTGTGTGTGTGTGTGTGTGTGTGTGTGTGTGTGTGTATGTGTGTATGTGTGTGTTTGTGTGTATGTGTGTGTTTGTGTGTATGTTTATTAAAATCAAAGATTCTTTAATTCTGTCTTTACACCAATTTTTAGGGGATTTGTGTCACGATTAATGGCATATTTTCAAATGATAAGGAATTCAGTTTTCCATGATTATCGTATCCATCATCACTCTCCTAGTATGCCAATGTTATATCAACCCTCTCAAAATATCATATAAAGTTTAAAGTATCGAAATAGTCATTTCACTCCAAATACTTTCTTATTAGAACTCAAAGTCCTTAAAGACGAAAAGAAATATTGAGTTTGGCTAGAGTGACCCACAGAATCGAAATTCTTTCCCTGTATTAAGAATAACAACACTGTATCCTTCCTTCCACATTTGTTTTACATGAAATTCGTGAGATGTAAATGAAGTAAAAAGGAATAACAAAATCACGAATTACTCGTAAACGGTAGAGTTGGTAGATTACAATCAAGAAAACGAAAAGGCTAATGTGAATTACGAGTTAATTGGTATGTGTAAAGAGAGATACAAATTTCTCAAAGGAAAATTAAGATTCTTGCGTTTAGTCATCACTGACGGCTATGTGCATCGCCTGAAAAGGAATGGAACACTATATTGAGGATCGTAATCCCTTAGTTTGTACTTCCCCCACAGCGGGATTCCATGAGAAGATCCGGGAGATCTTTAGTTCACACTGGGGAAGATGGGTCCTCTGAAGAAGACTCCAGAGTAGTGGGGAAGGTGGAAAGAAGGGACCCCTTAGGGAGACCCAAGAAGACTGAGGAAGGTGAGAGATGGGACCTCAAACGAAGACCCCAGAGGACCATGAGGTTGTTGTACTCACCACGATGGATATGGAGATGGGACCCCTTATGAAGGTCCAGAATACCCAGGGTCTCTCGTTCGTGAACCAACACAAGGTGTTTTCCGCCGTGACCCTGGCCGTCACCCAGCCCAGCACCAGCACCAGGGGCAAACCTGCGGCAGGAGGGAGAAGCCCATTAGTAAGCTGGGTACTCGGTAGAAGAGGAGGCTGAAGGAGGAAGGATATGTATGTACGTCTGGTGCAACCCTGAGGATAGATATGGCTCGAAGAGTTGCAAGAATGGGTTTCCGGTCATATCCCTGACCCAAGAGATTTTGAAAATGATGAAAATAAGAAGGAAGAGAAGAAAAGAAAAAAAAATAGCGTACAGTAAGACAGAGTATAAAACAAAAGGTTTGTGCCTAGCGATAAATACTAGGAAAAGACGAAAGGCAAGAGATAATACATTACAGAGAGAGAGAGAGAGAGAGAGAGAGAGAGAGAGAGAGAGAGAGAGAGAGAGAGAGAGAGAGAGAGAGAGAGAGAGAGAGAGAGAGAGGAGAGAAAGAAAGAAAGTGTTTTAGTGCAGCGTTGTCGGTAAAAAAATGAACATCGAGCAATAATGATGTAATAAGGGGACAAAACAGGAAGGAATGATTAGAGATGGACGAATAAAGGACAGGAGGAACGAGATGACAAAGACGTCAGGGGAGAAACAAAGAAAGGAAGAAGATTTTTTTGCACCAGGATGGGAAAATGGGCAAGACGGTCCGGTGATGAAGGGAGCCCACACAATAGAGGAACCGCTTCCAAAGAAAGACAAGCAATATATATATATATATATATATATATATATATATATATATATATATATATATATATATATAAGGCCCAGTCCTCTGTTCTTAACGCTACCTCGCTAGCGCGGGAAATGGCGAATAGTTTAAAAGAAAAGAAAGAAAAATATATATATATACATATATATATATATATATATATATATATATATATATATATATATATATATATATATATATATATATATATATATATTGGTTTCCTGCAGGTTTTTGATCACTGATTGTCATTACTGAGCAGTGGGGCACCCACAGTGAGTACTGAATACACATGATACAGTAAGATATAGTAACATACAGAAGGAAAGAATACTGCAGACTAGATAATAGGAAAATGGACGAACAGAGACATATTGATAACCATCTGTTTGAAGCATTCTTTCTCTAAATACTGTCAACTTATATACTGAACTCCTGGTAAACGATTTTTTTTTTCATCACTGAAAGAGAAAAAAAATCTATACAAAGGAGTTGTGTAGGTTTGCCAATATTTCCCATATAGGCTGGAGATTTACCTCGGGAGAAATAAGCCTCTTATAGGAAGTTGTAATTGGATTTGGGGTTTTTATCTGCAATATTCCCAGCTATGTATAAAAGATGTGTGTGTGTGTGTGTGTGTGTGTGTGTGTGTGTGTGTGTGTGTGTGTGTGTGTGTGTGTGTCAATGTTTCCCCAGTTCACATAGAACCAATCACGACATTGCCGTCGAACCACAAAGACTAACCACCCACAACTACTTAACAGTCGTAATAATTAGTCTTGGGAGTGCTCTCTTGGCTAAGATTCACAGGGAAAGATAAATGGAAATACATCGAGTAGAGTTAAACAGAGGCATATCGTTTAAACAGAACAGTGAATGGTATAAAGGAAGAGTTAACAGTAAAACAGACGAAAGTATAGTAAAACAGGAAGAATGATCGTTATAAAGATAACAGGATAAATAGAAAATCTAGTGGACTGATAGAGAAAGACTGAGGAAATTGATCTAAAGCAGATGGATAGATAGAAAACGTATGATAACTAAAGTTAAAAACTGGGACATGTTTGTAGATTAAGACATGAATCGATCTCAACTGCCAATCCATTTTTCAAGTCCTCAATTAAGGTTCAGTCTAATTTCAGTTCCATTTACACCAGTGAATGAATCAGTCAAGAAGTGTTGGTGTGCGAGCGTGCATTCATCATGACGGCTGTCTCACTGGTGCTCAGGGACAGCAAGTTTCATTCATTCTTCGATGTTATCCATCACTACATAATCGTCTTCTATAATACTATTTATTTCCCTTTACCTTGAGGTGAGCTTTTCTCCCTCATCGTGAGAGCTTACTTACCCCAGCCAAGGACGATGTAGAGGGTGATGGCTGAGTTGTCGGTGAAGAGGGCGAGGAAAATGAGGTTATGGAGGTAGAGGCCTTCCATCAATATCCAGGCGTAGTTGGCTAGGATGAAATATTGCCACAGACCCGTGAAGAGTCGGCAGCCCCACGTCTGTGTTGACAGCCAGGCAGAGAACACTATGTTAGTCAGCTTAAGATGCGAGGCTCCTGGCTGGGAATTAGATTTACTCAGGGTCGTAAAGTGCACTTTTAGTGACATAAATAGGAGCTATACGAGTGCCGCGAGAGGATAAACACAACAACGGCAACAGGGACGAGGTGAAGTTAAAGTTAGAAACAATCCAACGATTGGAAAGAAATGACACAATGACACATGAACATCTGAGAGTTGGGAAGCCTCGTGACTCTAAACAGCGGAGTGTCAAGTGATGCACATATTCATAATGTGATGGATGAGAAAAAAAGTCCAAAAAGCAAGCATGATGGGGTGATGGAGTGAGAAATGTTTCTACTGTACACAGGAGTCTAAGCGAAATACATCAGGTGCGGCTGGAAGTAGTATTGACAGCATAAGTGTTGGGAGATTAATGGAAGGAAAACCTTTTAGAAATAGAAAAAAAGAAGTTTGGATGAAAGGAACGGAATGTTGCCGGGAATATAGCTAGATGGAGTAATGTGGATGGCTGTGTGGAGAGGAGGGGGAGACTGGCTGTTGATACAATGACTCAGTAATAACGAGAGGTTGGATCAATAGGACTGAATATAATGCGTTGGGGTTAGGGTGCTAACGAGAGTGCCAAGGTATAGCTTGGAAAAGCGGTGCTAAAAACACAGTCAACTGAGCGGGAGTGACGGACTGGATATATTCATGGTCGGGGGAGTGCGAGAACTGAGAGAGGACGCCGATATAGTGCTTTAGAAATTGCACTGAAGAGAATACAGGTGAAGCTTATCGTAACTTATGGTTATGTGAGGACAAACAACACCCCAGCAGACAAGACTGACACACTTGTAGAAGCACGTGAAGGCACTAGGTAGCCACTCTCAGCTCAGAGGGCGCGACAAAAAGGTCCATTACTGAGACACTAACATGAAAAGTCTCTCTACAACCCTACAGTCCTGTACATTTTACCTTCCATCACTCTACACTGGGCCTTTCAACTTACCATCAACCTGGGCCATTTCTTCCAATTCTTCATCACTTTGCCCCCGTCCCGCTAACCCTCCATCACCCTAACTTGATCCCATTAAGTATCTATCACCCTGGGCTACCGGCCTAGACCCTTTAACCCTACATCACTGTGATCTGACCCTTTGCCCTAAACCATTCAGAGCCCTGACCTGGTTCTATCGATTCCACATCATCCTAACATCTCTTGTCTCATTCTCTATAACGCAGGCGTTTACCCATTCCCCTCACCACTCTGGTCCTAACCTTCCATCTTCCACCAACGCTTTCCTGTTCTCTCGAATCCTCCATCACATGATCCTCTCCCTCCACATCCCCATCAGCCTAAGTATGAACTAAGCCAACTGCCGTTTCACCACCTCCTCCAACATTCCCTCCAATATCCCCCCTTCCATCGTCTCCTCCACCAGTCAGTCTCGTTCAGCACTCACGCCGCCGTCCATATGTGACTCCGGGGTGAGGAGGCCGTGTTCTTTGTTGTCCCTTGCGAGAGCTCCCAGGGCTCGGCAGATGAAGGAGAGGAACAGGTGCATGTGCAGGGTATTCCTCGGACATCTTAGCCTCCTGCAGTACACAGACCAGAACACAATGTGCTTAGTTAAGTGATCAGAGGTGACGCAATGATGTTTATTGCTACTTAGTCTCTCTCTCTCTCTCTCTCTCTCTCTCTCTCTCTCTCTCTCTCTCTCTCTCTCTCTCTCTCTCTCTCTCTCTCTCTCTCTCTCTCTCATATGTATACGTATGTTGGAACCCATATGTGAGTATGTTCTTTGTTAATGAGTCTGTGTGTGTGTGTGTGTGTGTGTGTGTGTGTGTGTGTGTGTTCGCACCACAAGCCACATCCAAGGTCATGAAAAGTCTCTGTCAAACTTGACATATAAGATAACCTGGATCATTATGAGGAATTGCTTTATTTTGACTTTTGACAAAGGTTTCCTCATACACCCTGAGCAGACGAGGCCCCTCACGCCCACCCCCAGGTGGTTCCTGCTGTGTGACCTCTTGACCGAGACTGTACGACCCTTGACCACGACGGCAGGAACCTTAGGAACGACGCTATAATCCTTAAGCACAACGATTGGGAACTTCTGTACAACCTTTAGTCACGAAAGTAGGGCCATTGCTTGTAATGGCTTGACATTTGACCTCACCCGTATGGTTATGGTCAAAGACTAGGCCACCATAGGTGATTTAATAAATTCCTTGAATTACTCTGAAAGGTTTACCATGTAGGTAAGTGTTGCCAGTATCAAAATACAATCCCATGACCCCCAACAGGACTGCTTTTCTAACACTCAAACGTTCAATAGCATTTGCTACACTGTATCTAAAAATGAGACCACAAGGTACCCTTAAAATTGTAAACTACATAATGTTTTCTGGCTCTGGAGCGGTAGACCCAAGGTATACTTAAGACTCTAGTTTACTGAGGTTATTGAGATCTAGAAAGTTGTCATATTCATTTGGTATTCACCGAACCCAAGTTTACTCAATATTTACTAAACCTTTATCATAATGATTATTAGTTTCCACCTGATTTATATGAATGACAAATACATATACTTAACACCCATACACTCTACCAAAAGATGAATGAGAAAACTAACACGAAAATTTAAAGGCATGGCTACAAGAATACGTGGGTGGCGGCTCTCCTAGGAAAAAGAAATATGCCTCACATAAACACAAGAGTTCGCTGGGCTAAACTTTTATGTACGCGCTTATTATATTTACAACCTGGCTTTAGAAACTTATCTACATTAAGGATAGAGCATTTCCGTCTAGTGAGGAGTTTATGAGTGCCCACCCATAGTAAAGCTCTTGGAAAAACTCAAAAAAATAAGTGGATTGTGTTGTGTGTGTGTATGTGTGTGTGTGTGTGTGTGTGTGTGTGCGTGTGTGTGTGTGTGTGTGTGTGTGTGTGTGTGTGTGTACAAACGTCCACTGATACATGCATTTATTGAAGATGAGTTAATATGTGCACATATATGTACGAATATATAATATATACGTATTTGAGATCATAATATGTGGTCAACTCTAGAGTGTGCGCAGACAACACCACTTACTTGATGCAGGCAAGAACAGTGAAGGCGACCAGCAGTGTGGCCAAGGATACACTGTAGCCTATGTAGGAGACCACCCGTACCACCGGTACCCACTGTGGGGGAGAGAGAGACAGGGAGACGTGAGGCCTGGGTGAGTGAGAGTGGGGGAGGAGGTGAGAGATGAGGTACATAGGATGTAGGGGGTGTAGGGGTAAGGTTTCCCACCCAGGACCCCATCTAAGGCTTAGAGAGAGAGAGAGAGAGAGAGAGAGAGAGAGAGAGAGAGAGAGAGAGAGAGAGAGAGAGAGAGAGAGAGAGAGAGAGAGAGAGAGAGAGAGAGAGAGAGAGAGCAGTTTGGGACATGATGCCTACAGAAGATGAGTCAGACATGGCTTCTGAAAGGCTAGTGGAACTGGGGAATTGAACTGACCTGTAAGGAGAAGGTGGGGTGGTTGAGGAAGGAGGGAGGGGGTTAAAATGGGGCGTGGGGTGGAGAGGGGAAGTAGGAGGTAAAAAGAGTGATAGATGGGGAGTCGGGGAGGAAACACAGGCTAAGCTACTGGGCCTGATGTATGTTACCTGCGTCAGTCAGTTTTAGAATTCAGAATAAAAGAAAAACAATCTTGTAAAAGATTCAAGAAACATACAGTTGGATTTCTGGGGATTGATCTTTATCTTCCTTGATGGAAAAGGAATTGAATGCTCTCGACAGTGAGCGGAGTTATGTGTGTATAACACTCACCTCTATATCCTCCAGAATTCGAACCCGGATCAAATACTCGACTCGGCTTCGAATGCTGGGGCTCATAGTGGTGAATGGTTTACATCTATTACATGTGATGGTACATAGCAGAGGTCTGCAGTTACGTATAGTCATAGTGAACGTAGTTGTGTATATCCATAGTGAACACAATTACGTATACTTTGAGTGAACACAGTACTGTGTAATCACAGTGAACGCAGTAATGTATACTCATCGTGTATGTGCATAGTGAATGCATTATTGTATAGTCATAATTCTGTATATTTCTAGAAAATAACTCAGTGCACTCTTACAGTAAATAACACACCGATCGCAATCTCTCAGTAAACATAAACACCGAACCACACTTAAGAAGAACATACTCCTTGCTAACGACGGTCGAGGGTTCGTGTAACATGAAACACACTCCGCCTTCAGACACTCTTTGGTTTCTGTTGTTGATGTTGTTATGGCTGCTACTGCTGCTGTTACTGCTGGTGGTGGTACTTCTTCCGTTGTTACTGTTGCTTCTAGTGGTGGTGGTGCTCCTGCTGCTGCTACTGGCTCCTTGGGTGATAACTGGTACCCCTGGGAATGTGTTGGTGATACTCAGGTTTTAACTAACGAGTCTCCACGAAGAACTTGTACTAACTGGGAAGGTGATACTGAGTGTCACATTACAGCAAACTACAGTCAAGGTGAAGGAGGTTCCGTGTAGGTGGGGGAAAGTGGTGGAAATTTCTTACAGTGGTGGAAATCATTTCCTCGAGGTGGAGGACCAGTGTTGGAAGTCACCTGTTGGTGGACGAACAGATTTGAATCTCAGAGCGCGGCTGTCGTCTGGCAGCCAACCCAGCTATTCATAATCCTCCCTGGGCTGGTCAATAGATGACTACCTGGCGTAGGCTAATGTGTGTGTGTGTGTGTGTGTGTGTGTGTGTGTGTGTGTGTGTGTGTGTGTGTGTGTGTGTGTGTGTGTGTGTGTGTGTGTGTGTGTGTGTGTGTGTGTGTGTGTGTGTGTGTGTGAATACACACGTAGGAGTAGATACAAGGCACATACGCACAAGGTTGAGAGACGGGGGCAACACGAGTGTAAAACTCTCTCGCTCTAACATATAAAAAAGGCAACCACACACACACACACACACACACACACACACACACACACACACACACACACACACACACGCACAATTTTCATACACAATTCACTTCCAATTATTCGCACGGTCGTTTTGATTTTCATTTCACACCAGACGTCATGTAACACCTCCCTGAGCCCCGGGGACACACTCTCCACCAGCAGCGCCACACTCGGCACGACCTTGACTCAGCACCACAGCCACAATCTCAACACGAGAGTGAAATCACCACATAAAGTCTAATGGGAAACTCGTCTGTCGAAGACCTTCGTACCTGTCTTGACGGAGGTGATGCCAAACAAGATTAGTTCCTTATGAACAATTATCTCGTCCTGATGACCTGAAACTACACTGCAGACGAAAAACTAGGTCGAGGATAGGAAGATATAAAGAAAAACTATCATTAATCAGAGGAAAGTGTGATGTTAGGTTGATAGTGTTGACGTCCTGACTGACGTAACTTACGTAAACATTACCTAGTGACTTGTTTCCAATGTTGTCCTTAGTAGGTCTCATGATCTATAGCTGTAGCAGGGACTGGATACCTACAACCAGTTAATGTGTGGCTGGGTTAATATGGAAGGCGTCCACGCTCGTCCTGCTATCTCTGGTAACTCCTAACCTGGTAAAGCCGTACCTCTGGATCAGGGACAATCATCCTGAATTGCATGTCTACGTCCTTCGTGGGTATTGTTGGAAGGATATCATCCTAGACGCTTGTCACAGTGTTCGAGCTTTCCCAGTACACCTCGACAGGTTTCGTAACGATCTTTGCTATCACCATATATCGTTGTCATTCCCTCTGTGCTATGCTGGGAGTCCAGGGCATTTGTTCCCATCTTTCTGTTTTCCTTGCAACACTGTATCTCGATCATAGATGAGGTCAGCGAGTTTGTAGACCAGGCATGTGTGTGTGTGTGTGTGTTAATGTGTGTGTGTGTGTGTGTGTGTGTGTGTGTGTGTGTGTGTGTGTGTGTGTGTGTGTGTGTGTGTGTGTGTGTGTGTGTGTGTGTTGTAGAGTCCCGTGCTGTGTGTAGTCTGGTTAATCTCTTGACCCACTCCGAGGAAAAAACTGGCCTGGATCATGGCTAAAGGTTTTAAGTACTCGATTTCCGACGACACAAGAAAACTCTGTAATGCTCACAATGATAAGTGGCAGCAGGAGAATCGTACGGCCTCAATTGCCTCACAAGAGAAACGATGTTCAACATATATTGGGGCTGGGGATGAAGGATGGGATCCCTTTTCCCTTAAGAGTTTATTTTTGAATCCTGAATTCTTATACAGTATATAAGTGATTAGCTGGCCATTGATCCCTTGTCTCTGTGCATCACTGAGTCTTATAGAAACCTCTTCATCGCACTTGTGTTGAGAACATCCACAAACAAAAGCTAACAGAGAGGCAGTCGTCCTCCTCAGGGTAGGACCCATGAGAACCCCACCTCTAGTACCTTGAACAACAGCTTACCCTAACAATAGACTTAAAGAATATTGTTCGTGGTTCACGACGCTGGATTTTCTATTGCATTTTGATGACGAAAGAAACAAATGAGATTCTGTCCACATTACATGTTGACTATTGAAGATATCTCATCTTCGCAAGGCTCTCGCTGCACATGCAAATTGGGTGTTTAGCGACGCGGGACACACACAAGCCCTCTCTTATGCAGAGCCAATCTTCTTCCCCCAGAATATTGACCACAGAAAATATATTAAACGGATTAAGAGAAAAAAAAAGAAGGAAGGTGTGGGATGGGTAACCTGATGATGATGAGTAATTAAGATCGTGAGGCTGGAAGATAAAGAGGAGACGACTGTGTCAACAAAGGCATTCATATGCTCACCCAGATGGAAGATGGCGGAGGAATCATTATGGAACAGTTTGACGTGAAAACACTGATGGAAAACTCCGATCTGAATATCTGTGGATACGTGGGATATACATGGGACATTATCTTACGGACTGCTTACTTGATTTACGAGTCAGGACTGTATCCCACGAGCTGTATACATGAGAAACGAGTTAAGGCTAAAGCCTACAAGATGTATACATGGCAAACGAGCCAGGACTGTATCCTATAAGCTGTAATCACGAGACGAGAAGGGAAATACCTCCACAAGACATAGTGATCATTTGGCTAATAGATCATCCTGCGACACAGCCAAGTGAAAGACTATTTCCTTTCAATGAGACATTGATGAAGGAACAGACTGTCTGCCATCATATATCATATATTTCAGCCAATAGACAGAATTTTCATACTAAAACAGATGCAATTATCCATACGAATTACGTTCATTTACTGTGAAGATATGAAGATTAATGGTTGACTCACGATGCATTAACTTATAATGGTGATTCACTCAGGGATTAAGTTAATGATCCTAGTTAAGGATCTTATCAGTCAGGAAGTTAATTCCGCTTTCTCAACATATTTTCCAGGCAAATTGACACAATGAATGTGGTAGTTAAACACTGGAGACCATTATGTCCTTATACATTAATTAATGAATTATAGTTATCAACTGCGAAATAAGCATTTGAATAGTCATTACCATAGCGTACTGTTTACATAGCTTGGTAATGACAGACCTGAGTGATGAGGGCCGTAAGACTGGTGAAGGTAGTGGTGAACGAGTATAGTGGTGAGGGAGCCTGCTCGTGACCGCACACTAGGCGCGATATCTCTAAAAGAGTGTGAACTGGTGAAGGAGTATGTGATGGAGTGTGTTGGTGGGCAAGTGCGTTGGTGATGGAGGGTTTTAGCGTTCTGATGAGGCAAGTGTAGTGATGAAATAGTGCGTTTGTGATGAAGTGTCTTGGCCAGGAAGCGTGAGAGAGAGCGAGAATGAGTTAGTTTGTGGTCCTGAGGGAGATGGCTAGTGAGACTGTAATGCACTAGCTGGTGATGAACTGCGTTGATGAGACACGATGTGGTGAGGAAACAAGCGGGTGAAATGCTTCACTGATGGTGGAGATCTATCCTTAAGCAACTTGCTAGATCGAACTATCGAAGCCTTTGATAACTGTGAATACCTATATTAGATCATCTCTTAACCTTCTCTTTTGTAAGGTAGATAAGGTAAAGTCAGTTGGTCGGCTCTCATAGGACCTGTTTCTCAGTCTGGGCATCATCTTGGTAGCTCGCGTCTGTACTTCCTCAAATTCTCGCTATGGAGAGAGTGTGTTGCTAGGTTTGGGCCTTAGCGAGACTGCATTTGGTGAGGAAATGTACGAGGTGACTCTAATAGAGAGGGAGAGGGAATATATGTGTTGGTGGGAGATTGTGTTCTAGGATATTGCATTTCTGAGTTGAGAGAGAGAGAGAGAGAGAGAGAGAGAGAGAGAGAGAGAGAGAGAGAGAGAGAGAGAGAGAGAGAGAGAGAGAGAGAGAGAGAGAGAGAGAGAGAGAGAGAGAGAGAGAGAGAGAGAGAGAGAGAGAGAGAGAGAGAGAGAGAGAGAGAGAGAGAGAGAGAGAGAGAGAGAGAGAGAGAGAGAGAGAGAGAGAGAGAGAGAGAGAGAGAGAGAGAGAGAGAGAGAGAGAGAGAGAGAGAGAGAGAGAGAGAGAGAGAGAGAGAGAGAGAGAGAGAGAGAGAGAGAGAGAGAGAGAGAGAGAGAGAGAGACTCTCTTGTACTGGGACTGTGTTACAGAGGAAAGAACCTGATGAACATTATTTGTTCGTTGACGGTGTGTGGTGCTGGGAGGGAACAGTCCCAGTGATAAATGTAGTCATGAGGGAGTGAGTGGTCGGGAAGGATGGAGCAATGACAGCGATGGTGAGCCAGAAAAATGTTGGAAATAAGATAGTAATGTACGTTGAATTGTTTAATGAAATGGAATGCAATTTTCGTTTCTTTCTTTCGTGAAATAGATTGTAATGTAATTCAATTTCTTTTCTATTTTAGGCTGAAATGGACATCAGTTTCCCTTCTGAAATACAGTCTAATATTCGTCAGTCTCTATCTTAAATGATTTGTAATATATGTCATTTTCTATCACGAAATAGACGGTTAAGTGCATCTTTATTTCAATTATTCTTTGTCCTTTTCCAACCATAGACACTAGAGCGTTCTTGTGTGGTTTTAAAGTCTTAGTGAATTATGAACTGGATCATGTAATATCTTATCTTACTAATTTGTTCTTGAAAATTCAAGGAACGAATCGTTTTTCTTATTTTTCTGTCTGTATAAGTTCTTGCGAATTCTAGAAGAAAATATATATCGTCGATAATCATAACCGACTGATGTGTTTCAAAACGTATGGAAAGATATAGAAAGTATATAAAGGTAGATGGATTGCATATAAAGGTAGCTGGAACGTATATGAACGTAGCTGGAACGTACGTGAAGGTAACTGGAAAATACATAAAGGTAACTGGAAGATATTCATAAGTAAATAGAAAATATACAATGTTGCTGGCTGGAAAATATATGAAGGTGGCAGGAAAACTTTAAAAGCTATAACAATTTCTAATTTGATATTTTTTCATCATCTAATAAACATCGTATTAATTAAAACTTTTAACATCCAAAGTAATTTCCTTCCAGAGATAAGTTACTGTAAGGAAGTTGTGAACCAAATAAGACATTTCTTACTCTAATTTCCATTTTTTGGATCAGAAATACTTCAGTGTAGCCATTGCTGGTGAAGCTCTTGGCGAACCAGATAAATATTGCATACAATATATGGTGATGTAATTTGGAAAATCATCATATGATACAAAGTGTACCATCATAGTGTATTATTCTGTAACAACCTGAATTGTTCTAAAGGCTAATACAATTCAGAATCTATTCTGTAATGGAAGGGTACGTGCCACCTGCACTGTTTGGGTACATCCCTTCAATATACACATTGTGTGGCTGGAGTGTACGATCTACCAGTGAACTAACACGTTCAGGTATGACGTCATAAGGGGTCAGGGTTACGGTGAAATGTGGTAACATGGGGGAGATATTACGGGGCACCGAGTCCACGCCGCCATCACAGTCAGTGGCAATTAACAGAGCCAATACGACGGCTTTTTGAAATCACAAAAGGAAAAAGGATTGAGTGAAAAGTGAAAAAGAAGGATATTCGACACAATTTTCAGAATATGGTCAGTTTTACGCGGGTAGTTGTGATAGCAGAGGGTGTGACAGTGGCGTGTTTGACAGCGGAGGGTTTGACAAGAGTGAGTTTGACAGAGGAGAGGGTGATAATGGTCGTTGTGACAGGGGAGGGTATGACAGTAATGGTTGTGACAGAGGAAGGTGTGACAGTGGTGGTTTATAATTGTGTAGGGTAAGACAGTGGTTCGTATAACAGTGGCGCGTATGACAATGGAGGATGTGACGATGATATATGTAACAATAGTGCGTATGACTGGTGGGTGTAACAATGGGA
>NC_092243.1:1982500-2007500 GCF_036320965.1 Panulirus ornatus | reverse complement strand
ACATAAGCTAACATGAATTTTGAACTTCTAAACTTTTGATTAACGATTTCATTCTTGGAAAATATAGATTGACAGACATAATTGAAAAAAGCTTTGGGAAAACGAACTATTCTTTAAGTGATTCCTGTAATTAAACTCAACAATTTTTGAGGCGAAGCCATTATCAATGCAATTTAGGTCATTTGAGATTAGTGATACAGTGAGAGGATTATAAAGAGCACATGGAACACGATACAAAACATATGAGGCACTGTGATGCACAGAAGATACAGAAAGAGTATAATGGAGTATAGATAATTCAGTCTGGAACATATATATGTTACAGTAACGAATGTGAACGAGCGCTCGTCTTTCAGGATGGAGCATATATGGCAGAGTCACAAACATATAAATGAAAGAGCATTTGTAATTTCGTTAGAAACATATTGGAAACATTGAAAAATTACAAACAATATCAGGGAGCAGTTATGACAAGACTGGGGAGCATTTGGATTACTAGGAGCATATCACACCAATGATACAGTACCGTAGAGAGCGTCATGTTGATGGACTCAGGAACGACGAAGGTGGTGGAACACTGGCTATAGTTGGTCCAGGAACTGTTACCTCCATCTAGACGGTACCACGTACCTTGCGAGGTGCAGTACCGTGACGCATGACTCTGTCAAGGAAAATGAGTGATGGGTATCAAGCAACGATACGCAAGTTTTAAGTACGTTACTTTTGAATGCACTTGTCTTCAGGCCATGTACACATATAGGCTTAAAGTAAATAGGTTTTTATAAGACTTAGATTTTTAAGATTTTTAGACTCACAGGTTAAGTATATGTGTCTTCGATATGCCTACATAGGTCTTCAGGGTATAAATACATACAGACTTGAAGTGCATAGACTCATAAGTGTGCATATCAAAGGTCTTATGTTAAAGCATACGTAGGTTTTCGTGTGTATACTCAGGTTTTAAGCCGTATATACCTGACGGTTCTAAGTATACTGCTTTACAAACACGTACACAGGTCTATATATCAGCTGTAATATGAACTTTACTCTCTGTAACAACACGTCAAAGTTTGATAAATGTTTTAGTATACTTAGACTTTTTATATATGGCAATTGGTGAAATACTTTAGGTGTGAAATGTAAATCGCATTAACGACAGTAACATGAATCCAGTTTTGTGGTAAGCCATTTCAATTAAGGAAAGACGTAGAGTAGATGAAGAAATTCTGGACACAAATTCAGGAATCTGTATATTCTAGAGACAGAAGGAATACATAGCAACTCAAACACCAACAGGCTACTAGGCCCTTTCTAGCATCCTGTCATCGACTTACCCCACGAGGGAAGCCCTGGACGTAGGCAGGACAAGGGATGGTCACCAGGGTGTCTGCTGGGGTACGCGGCCAGCAGTACACGTCGTCGAACGTCGTTGGGCAGTGGGTAGCCACAGACCCATTCTCCTTCACGCCCCCGCTTACGTTTTCCCTGAGGACATGGTTTTCGCTTTTCCTCTCTCGACTTCCATTTTCTTTGGTCTGATTGGCGGCGTCTCTCTCCTCGTCCGAGACCTTAGCGTCCTCGCGGAGGTCTCCGGAGTCTTGAGCCTCGGTGGTAGGTTCCCCTCCCTCACTCACATCCGCCTTCCCTCTCACCCGGGCGTCTGTCCTCATCTGCTTCAGGAGTCTCCTCTCCTCCCTCATCCTTATCTCACAGTGCTCCCTCATGGCCTTCAGGACAGCAGCTTGTTCCTCCACGGACTCCGGCTGGGAGGGAGGAAAACGGTAAGATATTATTAATCTGATTTACGATACAAGCGACAGTGGAAGAATTCCTTCTCCCAGGATGGGTAAGTTGTTTCACTTAACAAGGTTCCACTGAGCAATACTTCTGAGAAAATTCTGAAAGCAGAGGCGCCTATGTGCGTCCATCATGTGCCTCTACTTTACAGTTGCTCGAAGTTACTTACATTCTTTTATAATATTCACCAAAAACCACAAAGGTCTGTTTAGACGGTATAAAAGTTCTTCTTGTAATAATTGACGAAAGTGATCTATTACCTTAAAATGTTTCAAATATTTAGAAGTATCGGGATACTTTTTTTTCTTGATAACCTTACTAATGTATGAAAAATATAAAGTAGACTAACACTACCTACTGCCCTGCAGCATGATCCACCCTGAAGCATGACCCACCCTGCAGCATGATCCACCCTGAAGCATGACCCACCCTGCAGCATGATCCACCCTGCAGCATGATCCACCCTGAAGCATGACCCACCCTGCAGCATGATCCACCCTGAAGCATGACCCACCCTGCAGCATGATCCACCCTGAAGCATGACCCACCCTGCAGCATGATCCACCCTGAAGCATGACCCACCCTGCAGCATGATCCACCCTGAAGCATGACCCACCCTGCAGCATGACCCACCTTGTGGTATTCCTCTCATGCTGTGGAAAATCTTTCACCTTAAGACCTGGCCATTAGTGCTACTTTTTTTTGACTTACTGTTTTTTCTCTCATCTCGCCTCTTAACACACGTTCGCTCTCCCAGCACCACCTTAGCCCCCCCTCCCTGCTCTCCCTGTCTCTCACAAACATGATACGGGACGACAGGCGCTGGTGAGCCACCATTATTGGCACCATTAAGGAGTTGGCTGTGTTTACTGTACTGTTGGACTGCCACTCAATACTCCTGAACCTTGTGTTTACGTCATCACGATGGTCCAAGACTCCATTATCGAATGTTGTTACACATTATCGTACATCGGTCACACGTTGCCCCTGGTCAGGCAGAAGACAAACAGGAAAAATACACACACACACACACACACACACACACACACACACACACACACACACGGAGACATGATGATGTCTATCAAAATCTAACACAGTTTCGACTTTTCACAAGCTTTTTATCAAGTGGAAAGACATCCAAAACAGTGACGACCAAGTTATGTATACCTACATATGAAATCTTCGCCTGACATGATTTCCTTCGTTATCTGACTTATCTTGACACCTTGCTCTGCCTGGTCAGTAAATGATCCTATCTGCTCTTCCTAAGCTTGTAGACCCTCGTACGTACTGGTGGCACCCAGGAATGCTTCTGTGGTCCTCCCAGGTCCTAGTGGCACCAGGGAATATTCTGTAGTCTCCTAGTTACTTGTGGCACCCAGATAGTCCATCTGTGATCCACATGAACACTGGCAGGACCCAGGGAGTGCCACTGTAGCTCTCCTCAGCATAGAGGAAGTACTTCTGTCTCCCCGTAGGCACTGTCGGTACCCACGGGTGCCTCTTGGCCCTTCCCAGGCATCGGCGGCACCCAAGGAGCGCCGCTCCCTGCTGGTGTTATCGAGCGTCTGCCCCAGACCGCACGCTGCCACCATTTGCCACTTATTCCTCCTACTTCTCCACTCCATACCTTCCACTCCCGTCTCCTTCCCTCCCCCTTCTTTCCACTTCCTTTGATCTTCCTTATCCCTCCCTCTCTCTACACCTCCCCCACCCAGTTCCCTCCACATCCCACTCACTACCCATACACTAGCCACTTCAGTTCACCTTCCGTCCTTCCCTCTTCCTTCCTCTGTCGACTCTCTATTCCATCCCTCTGCACCCTGTCTACCATAGTCAACATCGTCCATCTTCCCTCAGCCATTCTGACTTTCCTTCACTTCTCGCTAGTCCCGCTTGTCCCCTAACAACACTATCCCTCCTGTCTACTCCTCCTTATCCACATACTTCCCTCCTTCCATTCTCTCACTCCCTCCCTGAAAGAAGACAGGTTTAGAAAAAAGCGTACCCCATCTTGTAAAATATGAATCTGAAGTAGGCTTATGAGGGATATCTGCAATATATGAGTTGCATGAATCTCGACACTTGATATAATATTCGGCAAGGTAATGAGGTGCAGCAGTGGGGTGGGACAGGATGGTCTGAATATAGATTCAAACTGGGATGAACCTGGAGGAGGTGGAGTGTTTTAGGTACTTGGGAACACACGTGGCAGCAGATGGAACCGTGGGAGATGAAGTGATCATAAGGAGGAGGAGGGAACTATGGTTCTGCATGCACTGAGACCATTGTCTGTATGGCCAAAGACGGTCATATTTCAGGGTACTGTAGTCCTGAGGGTGTTGTATGGATGTGAATTTTGAGCCTTGGAGGAGGGTGGACGGATTGAAAATATAATGACTGAGGGAGATACTTGATGTGAGGCGGATTGATCGTTTAAGAAATGATAGTGTCTGAGGGACGTATGAAAGCCTGGCTGAAGGAACTGACCAGTGAGAGGATGAGTGAAGAGACTGATTAAGAGGATCTCTGTGTCAGAAGAAGAAAGAACAAGAGGAAGGGGAAAATCAAGAGGCTCGTTGGAAGTTTAGAGTAAAGCAGGTGAAGGGAGCGCTATGAATAGAGTGAACTGGATTAATGATGAATACGGAAAGAGAAATGCTGTCAGAGGGATAAACCAGACCTTATGAAGCTGTCATGGTCAACCCTGGAGTAATGTGTGAGGTTTGGTTTGTAGTAAGGGATTGTGAGACCAACATTAGCTTGTTTCTGAAGCCGACTAACTTTAACGGGAGAGGTAATGTATATATATATATATATATATATATATATATATATATATATATATATATATATATATATATATATATATATATATATAAATATATATATATATATATATATATATATATATATATATATATATATATATATATATATATATATATATATATATATATATATATATATATAATGTTGTATTTCTTATTTGATTGCCAACAAATATAATGCTAATTCCACAAAATGTTTTAATCCTGAATTTCCAGAGGGTAGTAGTATATTTTCACCTCAACATTTGCACAACTCAGGGAAGAGATATATTTATGGAAACACCACACGTCCGGCTGGACACGCCACATAGCTGGCTGGAAATACCACACAGCTGGCTGGAAACACCACACAGCTGCCTGGAAACACCACCTAACTGCCTGGAAACACCACACAGCTGGCTGGAAACACCACACAGCTGGCTATTCATTTGAAGGATCATTCACAATTCCTTTTGGTTCTGCATAATGTTCATCGTTGGTGTATTTTTCATTACGGTAATGTGCTCGGGGCTTTTGCTGTATAAAACTGGCTTCACCCACTTTGTTGACCTGGATATATGCAACGAACCTCATTGTAAATCGGTTCTGATAGTCTGCTGAGCGCCTGGGGATGGGCTGTGGAAGAGGAATAATTTTGGGAGCACCAAAGGTAAATAAAGTTTCGGTAAAGACCGAAATAATTCAGATTCTGAAAGCAATGAATGAAACCAATTTACAGATTAGTATGAACAACACCAGAAAAATGATCTTGTTTAGCCACACGCCTGCAATTATGGAGCTCATATGTTTCTCTTTATTTCCCTGGGAGGTTTGTTACAACAACTGAGGACGTTATTTGCTCCTGGTGCTAATCTGCTAAAGCGAGAAATGACAAATGAAAATATGAACAAGTACTATACTGTGCAAGCCAACGTAATTTCTTAATTTTCGATGTTTATCTTCACGAATTGCCTTCTGGGAACACAGCTACCGTCCACCTACATCATCATAGCGAAAGGATTTCCACATTTCATTGACCTCCATACATATATTTTAAGGTACTTGCGACGGGAACTATGAGTAGGAACAGTCAGATAAGTATGTTTAAAGACACTATGTACATAAGGTGTAACTCTGTATAGAGGTGATGACACTACCTTCATGGTATAGTCTCCACACACACGGCCAGAGGTCCTCAGCGAAGCCTTGAGTCAAACACAGGAGACAGTGGCAAGAAGAGAAACAAGTAACACGAAGAATCTAGGAGTCTTTAACGGGTTAGAGCTACTTGCTTTTTGAAAAAGAGTCAAGTTGTCCTCGTCAGGAGGGTGAAGCCCTCCGAAGCTATATCATGGAAGGATAGAAACGTTCCCATTTGGAAGTATGATACACAGTAGAGTTTCACAGTTTAGAAAACTCTATTGAGTCAAGTGTGTCGTCAGGTCACTGTTTACGGCCATGGTGAGGTATTCAACCGATAGATGGCGTTAGCAAGGTAAACGTTTATCTAAACTCTCTAGTGGTGTTATCATAACATTACACACACACTATATTGTATAAGTAAACAATGTAGCAAACGTTAACATCATTGTAATATGAAACAAACCTAAGCTAACGTTAACATTAGGGTTATATGTTGGACGTGGAAGTCAAAGGATTGCTGTTTCTTGCTCGGAAGTGAACGGCAGTGGCTGCTGTCGCTGCCATCTACCGTTCCTCTCTCATCTCGACCCATTTGTGTTATTACGACCCAATCGCGGGGTAAATCTTTCCTGACGGGGATGCGAGTAAAAGCTGAGACATGTAAGGAAGACCATTTCTTAAATGAGTGATGAAGCACAATGCAACATTCTCTCTTCGTGTCACTGGAAGTGTTATGTCTGTGTGTAAACAAACTCAGACAGCCAGGCTGCTACGAATTTACGTAGCAGACTTGTAAATGTTTATCTTCATTTTTCGGTCGTTTAACTTTCATTCGTACAAGTTTATAAGAATTATAACAAATTTCATACCTGAAACAACGAAGGAAACTGAGTTTCATGAAAGACGATATTTCGAGAAAATATTTGCAGTTGCTACAGGAGGGAGTGTCAGCATGAGAACTGCAACTGTTGATTCCTCCAGAGAGACGAGGTTAATCTGTTCCACTCCCCAGTCAATCCACTTCATCCCGTGGCCCCCACGTTGCTGAGATGTGATTACTGGGATCATCAGCACCTATGATCAAGATGCTGCTCAGACTGAGGCTACGCTCCCTCAGGAAATACAGCGCCAGACGTGTGTATGTGAGAGAGAGAGAGAGAGAGAGAGAGAGAGAGAGAGAGAGAGAGAGAGAGAGAGAGAGAGAGAGAGAGAGAGAGAAGGGGCAGTGGAAGAGAGAGTATCTATGTACCTATGGGCACGTAGGATTTTTTTGTTAGTCAAGGCTAGCGCGTAGCGCTCCCCGTAGGGAAATCCAGAGTTAAGAATTATATACACTCGTAACCCATATGTATCACCATAGACACTCTTAATCATGCGTATTTTTCATACAGGTAAAGCAATGTATATCCATACAATGAATTAATCATACAAGTCATGTGAGTTGCAAATTGTCCAGTGTTATGAGTAAGACGGAGAGTGTGTGTGTGTTTGTGGACTGAATACCAGCAACGCTCGTAAGGATGAGACATAAAACCACAAAACATCATCCTGGACCAGGAGGAGGAGGGAGGGAACATAACAACCTCTGCAGTGGTGGCTCACTGCGCCACCTTCACTAACACTCCTGACACCAGAGCGGTAAGCACTACCTCTCTGGACGGCAGTTGCCCGCTATCTCCCAGATAGAGAGAGAGAGAGAGAGAGAGAGAGAGAGAGAGAGAGAGAGAGAGAGAGAGAGAGAGAGAGAGAGAGAGAGAGAGAGCTTTTCTTCCATATCCCAGAAGACGTCTGGTGAAGTGAGGAACCTTGCCTTTATTCAAGCCACGGTCGTAGGGTAGAGAGATGAAGGCTTTCCTAGCTAGTGAGCGGCAGCGGCCTGTGGCCATCTCCCTCCATCTTACCCGAACTTCCGGTCTGGTGTCTTTATGGAGACGTAACTCCATATTCCCGTGCACGTCCCTGGGGCTCTGCGTTATACTTCCTGCTTCCCTGACGCCCTTGCCTCTCCTCTCTGTCCAATTACGTCTCCTCCCAATCATCCGGCCACGAGAGTAAAATATTCGCTCACATGATTAAGAATATTCGCGTTTTAACAGCTGAGTGAGATAGAGATCTCCTCTACACTTTGCACTTGTCCATTATGCTGGTATTTCTTCCTATCACACCTATTTTCCTCTTCTTTTTCATTACACCATTTCTATGTTCTTACGTCTTGGCATAACTGAAGACTCCTGTCCATGAATGGAACCTCTCATGAAGAACAGATATACTGTTATTGAATCTCAGCTTCGCCTCCTTATTCAGCATCCCTTGGGTGAGTCCCGTAACTTTCTTCAGTAATTAGAATACGTCCACTTCCTCAGGACCTGCTACCCATCCACTTCCTCAGGACCTGCTACCCATCCACTTCCTCAGGACCTGCTACCCATCCACTTCCTCAGGACCTGCTACCCATCCACTTCTTCAGCTCTTCCCAGCACTCGCTTAAGGGTTAGGTAAATTCCAGACTGTCATAATCAGGGGTCGTACCATTGTACTTAACTGCCATACCGTCGTCGTCAGTGGTCGTACCTTCCTCCTTAAGAGCCATTAAGTCGTGCTGTAGGGTCGTGCCGTTGCTTCCAAGTGTCGTATTGTGCTCAAGGTTCATACTGTCGTAATCAAGGGTCATATAGTCGTTCTCAAGGGTCGTACCGTCGTACTCAAGGGTCTTCTTATCATACTGTCTTGACATTCAACTTATTTTGGATGATGATACCAACCAATAGGGACCATTCTCAGTCACACCGACACATCTCACTCCCTACGACCACAGGACGACTTACGTGGTTGTGCTGGACGCTGAAGTCGTGGGCGAGGGAGTCGGCCGGGTCGTGGGCGCGGGCGGAGTGCGCGGTGAGGCCCGCCAGCAGCAACAGCAGCAGCAGCGGCAGACACACGCCATCTACCTTCATCCTGGAGAAAAAAAAATGTAATTTGGTTACCTGGAAAACAAAAAGTAATTCGGTTACCTGGGAACATAGGAAATCTGTTTACTCAAAAGTGGTCTGCGGTTCCACTTCTTGTATCAAAGACGCAATGCGCATGAACCAAGTGTGTGTTCCCAGTAAGAAAAAAGGAAAATGATAGTATTCTTGAATACTCAAAATTCTATTTTGAATGAAGTCACAAGAAACGAAATATTTGTATTTCAGAAACAAAAGAAACACGAGGTAAAAATACCTGTTATCCTCTCTGTCTCCCCCACACACAACACACCACAACACCACAACACTCCACAACACAACACAACACATGGTACGCTACTTTATCTTGCAGGATTTTATAATCCAGCTTCATATATATATATATATATATATATATATATATATATATATATATATATATATATATATATATATATATATATATATATATATATATATATCTTTCTTTCTTTCAAACTATTCGCCATTTCCCGCATTAGCGAGGTAGCGTTAAGAACAGAGGACTTGGCCTTTGAGGGAATACCCTCACCTGGCCCAATTCTCTGTTCCTTCTTTTGGAAAATTAAAAAAAAACGAGAGGGGAGGATTTCCAGCCCCCCGCTCCCTCCCCTTTTAGTCGCCTTCTACGACACGCAGGGAATACGTGGGAAGTATTCTTTCTCCCCTATCCCCTATATATATATATATATATATATATATATATATATATATATATATATATATATATATATATATATATATATATATATATATATATATATATATATATATATATATATATATATATATTTATATATATATATATATATATATATATATATATATATATATATATATATATATATATATATATATATATATATATATATATATATGTGTGTGTGTGTGTGTGTGTGTGTGTGTGTGCATTGCACACACTATCACCATCAGTAAATGGAGACTGGAATCTTTAAACTATTCTTATGATTTTTATTTCATATATCTTCGTTAAGTGATAAGTGTGAATAAATTATGAGTCTCACTCCCTAATGGCTCATTAAAAATTTTCTGAATTTTAAAAACCTGCTTAATTCCCTCATTAATATATAAAGCAGCTCCTGCCTACAGATCATGAAGTAATTGATGTAATCTTCACCGTGTCATGATATATATATGGAACTATTTCAACGTTTGCGTGCGGATTCACCATGCAATTTATTTTCTATATAGACTGATATCTGTGGAGGAGTATGTTTAAGCTTTCGTTAGAAAGACACTAATAATAAAGTGAAATTTGACAAATTTGGGGAATTAGTAGAACGAAAAAGTTTTTCTTAATTTATATATATATATATATATATATATATATATATATATATATATATATATATATATATATATATATATAGAGAGAGAGAGAGAGAGAGAGAGAGAGAGAGAGAGGACCCAGGACCGCCCGCCGGCCGACGCCTACACGCTGGGGAAACAAAACACACAAGTTCTCCTATTACGGAGCAGCTGATGATAATGGAGTTGAGGCGGGAGGCGACGCCCCTGCCTATATGAAGAGCCAGGTATTACTCGTGATCCTGGCCACAGTACACAGCTCCACCCTACTAATGATGGCACTAAAGATAGCCTGGAAGTCGTGTAGGAAATCTTTTTTATCAGATAGATGATTATAAACAGAGCACTTCATGATTCCTAAATACAGTATAAGACAATATAAAATATGAAATGAGAACTGGACTTAAGATCTCTAAGGTCGGTTGTACCAAAGAGCATAGGTAAGAGTGAAGTGTCTGGCGGCAATGTACATCAGTAAGCCCAAGAAGAGGAAACAGACGATCATTGTGCCTCTGTACGCCATGATAGAGGACCAGTGTGCCAATGTACACTATGAGAGAGGAACAATGTCTCTTTGGGCACCATGAAAAAAGGGTTCAAATCTCATAAGCGTCTCGTCTATTCTTTGCCACAAACCATGTCTCCTATGATAACTATTTCACTATAGTATGGGATCAAATTTCACTATAGTATGGGATCAAATTATTCAATGAGAATATAATCATCTTGCACAGTTTCCGGGCTCAGTGTATTGTTAATCTCAAGCCTTCAATCATGTCCAGATCTTAGTAAATGTAATTGTGATATTCCCTGAGGGTTCTCTCAGTCTCAGGAGGGAGTCTTCTCAAATGTTTCCTCCAGAAGTTTACCTCGAGGGGGAGCACAACTCTGCATCCTCCTTAAAAATTCAAGAAAGAGTTTGTGAGTAATTCTAAATCTATTTGTAAGTGAAATAGTTTGTTTGGCAACTTTCCCCCCGAGTTACCAAGAGCCACTTGATTCCACGTGGATGCCGGGGGAAGTTGGAGGTCCCTAGGGTTTATGTGATGTCCTAGAGACACTGTGAGGCAAAACTTTCCTCCAGTCCTTCAGGCTGTACAGCTCAGTGTCCTGTGATGAACTACGGATCCTTGATCTCTATTAGGTGCAACTTCTCTCTCATTCAAGAGATAGGGAAAGGGAGTTTCGCCGAGAGTGATTTGAATTTCCTTCTTTTGAGTGAAGGAAAGAATTCTTATCTCTCTCTGATGAGAGAGGATGGAAGGAAAGATTCTTATCTTATCAGTATGTCTGTCTGTTTGTGTGCTATTGTCTGCCTCTCTGTGTCTTGCTTGATAACCTGCAGGATTCAGTGTGCATCTTTCTCTCTCTCTCTCTCTCTCTCTCTCTCTCTCTCTCTCTCTCTCTCTCTCTCTCTCTCTCTCTCTCTCTCTCTCTCTCTCTCTCTCTCTCTCTCTCTCTCTCTCTCTTTCTCTCTCTCACACCCAGAGTGATCTTGCTCACAGAACATCATTGATCTCTCACTCAGGTTCTCGTCTCCCGGCTGATTCCATTGACCCTGACGCCACGATCATTGAGCCATAAATGATCTGGTTAATGACGAATCTACGGTCACCTGGGGGTCTCCCAACCCTCCCTCAGCCTCACCCACTCTATCATTATTGACTTTTCTCCCCCTCCCGCTTCCCCATGGGCATTAACAGGGAAGATAATGGGCCTCTACCATCTAATTATGGAAGCAATTAAGGAATGAGTAATAATTTGAAAGGAACTAATTATTTCCTACCCTCTCTCGTTATGTTGACATATGTGTAACTTAGGACGTCACATTTTCTGTTATGAAAGTATAGTATTTAGTCTCATCTGACCAGTTGCTAAATTTTCATGTGCCTGGGAAATTATACATATATATATATATATATATATATATATATATATATATATATATATATATATATATATATATATATATATATATAGAGAGAGAGAGAGAGAGAGAGAGAGAGAGAGAGAGAGAGACCGTGGGAATATCCTGCTCAACACACACACACACACACACACACACACGACCCAGACTGCAAGACCACCAATCTCAGGTTCAGTGGAGTGTGGCGGCGGCTGGGGAGGTCTTGAACTCTAGCTACACGGATCTTGCCGCCGGCCTGGTTCCTCCTGAAAGATTCGCTCCCTCGGGTGATTCATGGCTCATGCCACCATGCCAAGGCCAAGGGGCGCCTTCCGGGGTCGTTGGGATTCAGTTCACCATGAAACTTTCCCAGTCTTTACTGTTGGGTTTTGCAACGTGTACTACGTGCTGCAAGGGAGGTGGGCAAAGGCTCCACTGGAGCCAGAGGATGAATGTTATGGACACGAGAGAGAGAGAGAGAGAGAGAGAGAGAGAGAGAGAGAGAGAGAGAGAGAGAGAGAGAGAGAGAGAGAGAGAGAGAGATGCTAATAAATCTATACAACAATACCATGCCAATATTCGACTCGTTGTATGATCCACTGGGGAGGTGTAAAGGTATCTCATCTCATAAGTGCACCACCAGGTAGGTAGCATGGCAGGTGCGCCTCACTACGTGTGTGTGTACCAGGAGGGAATGAGGAGCGTGGGGCCGGGTCCTCCCTGAGGGAGGGCTGGAACTAAAGAACATAAAGAAGGTAAACAAGACATTCATTTGTCATGGCCGGGCTGAGGGGAACGGTAAGGCAGGTAGAAAGTAATCTGCCTCGAGGAACTCGACGGCCTAGTGACGGAAAACCAAACACTACTACAGCTGTAGACACAGTCTGGCCTCCTCTCCACATCCGAGCTTTAATAACAACTTGCAGTGGTGGGATTCAGCTCAAATTTTGTTTCACACTGGGCGACCCACGTATGTAGGTCGAAGTCTTACGTGCAACGAACCTCTGTCCCTCCGAAGCCTCAGAACCAAAGGCGTCGTCGCTTCGGCTTTGGGAACTTTTTCGTTTCTCGAGGAGGGAGACTCCCCGCCCTCCCTCCCTCCTCTCTAGATCATTAATGATAACTCAGCAAGTCGCATATGAGATCAAAAGGATGAGAAAAGCAGAGCATCTGTGGTGTGGGGTTCTATGTCTCCTCATAGGATTAAATCAGCATTACGCTCGGGCCCCGGTTCGGGTACTCAGATCACAGTCAATCCAACTTCTCATCTTTTACCGTCCGTATTGTTGGTCGATAAATATGTACTTGGCGCTAGTTATGTATGGTATATATATATATATATATATATATATATATATATATATATATATATATATATATATATATATATAAAGCCTGAGACTGTTAAAGAAGGAGAGAAACTTACGTTGCGTCCTACATTTTATGGGTTGACTTCCAAGAGAGAGAGAGAGAGAGAGAGAGAGAGAGAGAGAGAGAGAGAGAGAGAAATGTACCTTTATACAATACTGCCTCATCACTCAAGGATCAGCTCTTTAGCTTCCATCACCGTGCCTCCACACAGCCACACACGGATGAAAACAACCATGATCACTGGTCGCTGTTATCTTTGAACGCTGACTGTCATCAAGATTAGAATTTCCGTCGTGATCCCAAATTCAGGAGCATCAAACGACGGGATAAAGAGAATGTGTAATGAAATGAATCCAAGTGAGAGAACCATTCCTGGCAGTCCACTTTGCTCTGTGATCTTTACAGATAACTGCATCAAAAGCTTTATAAGGCTTTTCCTCAAGGAAATTTCTTCTTTTTATTTCCCGTCATCCATTAGGTGCGGTGAGATACGTGGGAGAGAACCAGATCACTGGTGAGAGAGAGAGAGAGAGAGAGAGAGAGAGAGAGAGAGAGAGAGAGAGAGAGAGAGAGAGAGAGAGAGAGAGAGAGAGAGAGAGAGAGAGATGGGAAAGGAGAGGGAACTGGAGAGGAAAAATCGGGGCGAAAATGTCTGATAAATGTTTATGGGTGCATTGGGACCTGGGGAGAAGAGGGAAGAAAATTGTATAAAGAGACTACGAAATAATAGGAAATGGAGGGGGAGGAAGTGAGATGGGCTTCCCTCCTGAGGAAACGGTGGAAGACGGGCTCCCCTCCCGAGGAACGGAGGAAAATGGGCTCCCCTCCCGATGAATGAGGGAAGATAAGCTCCCTTCCAGAGGGAGCAGGGATGATGGGCTCCTCTTCCAAGAAAGAAGGGAGGATGGGCTTCCCTTCTGAGGAACGAGGTGTATGGCGGCCTCCGACAACCGAGGTATTTGGTAAAGAAAAGCTCTTACGTTGGACAAAAGAGGATAATACGACCTTATGACTTCCGTCGTGAGTGATTTATCCGAACGACTATCTCCCAGAGTAGGTGAAGAAGTGCATAGGAGGTGTCGACGGACGCCTTGTCCTTTAAAGCAATGGTTATGTTCCTAGATGGGAGGGTTTTGTCCGACGGAATGGGGAGAGGGTACTGTTGTGAGGTGAGGAGGAATGAAATGGTACTGTTTGAACGGAATTGTCTAGTGAGGTGCGAAGGAACGGAATGGAGTAATGGATTTGTTTTCTTCCATAAGAAGAGATGGAGTTGTCGTGTGGGATATAGAAGGACAAAATGAAGGAGGAGGGAAAACAAGTGTCGTCGTCTGTTGCATGATGACTGTGAGTGCTCGTCACATTTGATGGAAGTCGTCTGTGCACTTAAGGTAACCTGGTCATAGTGAATCGTAGGTCTGTTATGTAGAGTGGCATGTCAAGACTCTTGATGTAGTCAGGTAGCGGTAGATGTGAGAAGTCTAACTGTCGTCAAGTAGATTTGGTTAGTATTTGATTTATATACAGTCGCAGTAGAGACCTGTAGATGTTTTTGCTATGGACGATGCCTGAAGCACGACGTATAAAAAACAAACTGTCGGAGCTTCATCCGCCAGTTTGAAGAGGAACATGAAGGTTCAGATTAATCAAAAAGGATAGATAATGATGTGTGAATATATTACAAAAAGTTTCAGTCATAAGAGAGTACACAAAATGCCCAAATGTGGGACGTGGAATTGTAGTATATAGATGCAGAAGTTAATTCTACGTGGCTGATCCAAGCAAACAATATATCCATGCCCAAGGATGTTACTGTCTCAGTAAACAAACGGGACCACGTGAGTTTGTTGGGAACAAATGAAGCTGTAATTAAACGGAGACACGTGGCATTTTCTGTAAACAAACGCAGTCAAACAAGAGTTTGTAAACAAAGGGAACTACGTGAAGTTCTCCGTTAGACAAACGGGGTGACTCAAGATATTTTTGCAGGGAAACGGAACCCCGTTAGACTTACTGTAAACAGAAGAGGCCGTATAAAACCTCTATAAGTTCTGTGGGGAAATTTATTGAGGTAATACGAGATGAAATTGTTTTGTTATTGGTCTGGGAGACGCCGGGCATGACGGTCAAGTGGTGATGGTGATGGTAACGGTGATGGTGGAGGCGATCTGGTAGTGAAGGTGGTGCTGATGATAGTTGGGGGAGATGGTGGTGGTGACGTTGGCTTGATGGTGAAGATGGTTCTGATGGTGGAGATGGCGGTGTAGTTGTAGATGGTGGTGATGGTGAAGACTGATGGTGATACGTATCACTACCAAGTGATGATCTCTCTCATGTTCACTCACAGCTTCACTCCTTCCTTGACTAGTTGCCTCAGTCTTTACCTCACAACCTTCAACCTCACTCCTCTTGCTTCACAAAAACTATACCAATTTCCTTCTTACCTCATACCATTGTCCTACTACCTCTCCATCGCTCGCCTCATTGATAGCTTCACACCTTACCTCACTGGTGTATCAACTCTTCCCTCATTACTGAGCCTTTATCAAATTATCTCCTTCACTAACAAACCATGATAATTACCTTATTCTTCATTCCAACTCCTTACCTCCCTGGCCTTCACCTCCTCCACCTGCTCTAGTGCTAGACGTCCCACCATGAACAACACTCACCTCCCTGCAGACAGCAGCGGCATCACTCCTGCTAGACGATAGACGCTTCCTTCCCTGATAAGTCCTTCTCCGCCTCCACACTTGATAGACACTCCCTCTTATCACGTGTGTGAGACGCCGCTCACCTCTCACCACCTCCTCTTCTTCTTCCGGAGCCACAGATGCTCTCCCCACGTTCCTCATTATTCAAGCGAAGTGGGAGTCACAAGTCGGTAAGTGACACTTGCCTCACGTCGCTTAGATACATAATACACAAACACGTTGAGCTTTTGAGCGATATCCCCAACGAGGCTGTTGTACTCCATTTGGGGGCGGAGTCCGGTAATATATATATATATATATATATATATATATATATATATATATATATATATATATATATATATATATATATATATATATATATATATATATATATATATATATATATATATATATATATATATATATATATATATATATATATATATATTATCATACTTTATCGCTGTCTCCCGCGTTAGCGAGGTAGCGTAAGGAAACATACGAAAGAATGACCAAACCACCCACATACACATATATATAAATACACACCCACACACGCACATATACATACCTATACATTTCAACGTATACATATATATACATACATAGACATATACATATATACACATGTACATAATTCATACCGTCTGCCCTTGCTCTTTCCCGTTGCCACCCCGCCACGCATGAGATGACAAGCCCCTCCCCCCGCATGCGCGCGAGGTAGCGCTAGGAAAAGCCAACAAAGGCCACATTCGTTCAAACTCAGACCTTTCAACATCTAGGCCCCACAAAACTTTCCATGATTTACCCCAGACGCTTCACATGCCCTGGTTCAATCCATTGACAGCACGTCGATCCCGGTATACCACATCGTTCCAATTCACTCTGTTCCTTGCACGCCTTTCACCCTCCTGCATGTTCAAGCCCTGATCACACAAAATCTTTTTCACTCCATCCTTCCACCTCCAATTTGGTCTCCCACTTCTCCTCGTTCCCTCCACCTCTGAAATATATATCCTGCAGTGACCCAGATCTAAGCAATATGGTGTCTGACCAGGGAGTGTTCGCTGGGCAAGCACATAATTCACTCTAAATGCAGCTTTTGTCCTACTGTGCCGCTGGGTACAGTACTGTAATACAGTATGAGGCTTAACTGTAAGGATCATATATCAGTGCAGTGTAGGATTACACAATGAAATTGCCTTGGGAAGATTTCTTAGAGATTAGATATTGTGTAGACGAAGGATCAAAATAGGGATACTATTATAAAGTGAGGTTATGATGATTAAAAGGTAGTGATTAATGGCAGAAATCTAATACCAAAGTGCGTTGTTGATAATCCGGCTTATAGGTACCTCCAGCCTCTCCACGTCATGACGAGGGCATACCTCAGACAACTTGTTATCCTCTGGTAACTTCACTAATTTAGTAAGTTTTCGCCTGAGTTAAGAACATTGTCACCATCACCAATGCATCTCTCTCTCTCTCTCTCTCTCTCTCTCTCTCTCTCTGGACTGAGGGCATATAAACCATCACAAACACGAACCTGTTCTAAACACGTTTTCATGAACATGGGAAGATATTCATCAAAATCTGATATCCCTTGTTGAGCCATTTCAGATTTACAATCTTCCTTTATCATCTCATCTCCATTGACTTAAGTGATGACCTCTCAGGAAGCACTTCAATATGTGCCTCGAAGTGATTGGTACCCAGTCGATGGACAGTTAACTATGGCCGTACCTTGTACCCTCGGCACTCCCTCATTCGCTGTCCTTTTCCTCCAACATCCAATTATACTCGCGAAGGGAAATGGCAGCTGTGGTGAACCCTGTGTTCACGGTTCTGATCCTCGGTCTGAGTGTTTTTTTCCTAGCCGGCTGCAGCAGCTGTCACCTTCTCTTGTGATGATTAGCTCTCCTTCTAGTCACCTTCGAACCTCCTTCAGATATCTCTAACCACTTCCATCCCCTCCAGGTACATCTAGCCACCTCCACTATCCCTCTCTCCAGCTGGCTTAAGCTACCTCCATCCCACTTCATCTATCTCATCTCACCTCCACCTCTCCTCCAGCTATCCTTAGCTACCTCGAGCCATCATCAAGTTATATCTAACCACCTCCATCCCTGCCTCAGCTGTGTCTAGCCACCTGCAGCTTTAATCATGGCCACACTTGCCCCACATTAATTAAGCGAACTCAGACACTCAATTTAGAAACAGAGTTGTCCAAATGTCGGGAACTGTGACTTTGCTCCGCCAGCCACTTCCTCTCATGATCGCACCGCAAGAGGAACTTTGCTTCTGACACGATAGCGATCATTCGATA
Organism: Panulirus ornatus; assembly: GCF_036320965.1. Taxonomy (NCBI): domain Eukaryota; kingdom Metazoa; phylum Arthropoda; class Malacostraca; order Decapoda; family Palinuridae; genus Panulirus; species Panulirus ornatus. Next base: position 1,989,135 of record NC_092243.1, on the reverse strand, counting down.
CATCACACTCGATAACATAATTAGCGCCTCCCTTTCTCTGATACACCTTTGTTCTTAAAGACTTCGAGTGACAACGTAACGGGTCAGTAACGTGACGTGACGCGCAGTTGTGGTAGAGTTTTTCGTTGCCATTCTTCTGAGAGACGGAGTTCAGGGGACAACATTTTGACAAGGTCCATCAAAATGAATTCAGGTGGAATTTCTATTTGATCAGTGAACAAGAGAATTTTTCTGGGTTAATAAAATTCATGGAATGTTCATAACGATGCTTCGCTGTTTTTCCAACTAGATTGGGTATTCTTCCTATATTTCAACATTGCATCAAATACCAGACGAGGGAATCTTCATTTTCAAAGCTCACTGCAATTTGGACGTGCATATAGCTGGCCGCCTAGTTAAATGATCAACATAATTAGGTCAAACGATCACCATGATTACGTGAATAACATACGTTTAATCTTTTAGTTGAAGTTATTACCAGTTAATATGACCATTAATTCGCCTCACTTAATATGTAATGTCCTAACCAAGTGTCAGAAACTAATCTATGATTTTGAAACAAAATTTTTGTTTATTTCTTTTTCTTCAGTACGAAAAGCATCACAAGTATTATTGTTATCATCATCGTCATTATCATTATTATTATCATCATTGCTAAAATTATCATTATTATGATTATTGTCATTATCATTATTATTATTATCATCATTATTATTATTATTATCATCATCATCATCATTATTATTATTATTATTATTATTATTATTATTATTATTATTATCATTATTATTATCATTATTATTATTATTATAATTATTATCATTATCATTATCATCATTAGTGTAATCATTATCAGTACTATCATATAACTCCAGGACCACGTTATCTGCTGGGTCTCCTGCAGCTTGGTAACCTTTCACTCAGGACTTGATCACAAGCGGGAGGAGTCCGGTAACGACTGATGACTACCAAATATGTATCCACGTTTCCGGTCTGTTGCATGTCTACAGACCTAAAGACAGTTCCCAATGGAGTCTGTAGTTCTACAGACGTGCTAAACTTCTGAAGAAACTGACCTTGACCTTGTCAGATACTGACCATGACCTCGAGAAAGATACTGACCGTGACCTTTAAAGATACTGATCATGACCTCATAAGATACGTAAGAAGATTATGAATATATTTTTAATCCTTGAACTCTTGTTTATCAATAGACCAAACATCACAGGAGACCCTGAACCCACAAGAGCAACCGCTTCACCTGCGTCAGGAACCGCCAGGCCAGAGGTAACTTGTGGCTACGTAGCACCACCAGACGACTTCCTGCACAGGTGACACACACTTCCATCCATCGCGCGATGAATCTTCATAACGGTGTTCGATAAAGATTCATGTTGACTGATTCTCAAGACAGCCGTGTCTGTGGGTTCAGATTCCCCTGTTAGCAATGCGTGCTGCTCCTGATTGGAATGTATCTTCGGTGCTAAATGTTTCTTTTTTTCTCTCTCTCTCTCTTCCGCCGGAGGTAAATGTCAGGGGCGTCATTAGACAGGCTGGTTTTTCTTCTCTTTCACCTCCGACAGGAGACAACTACAGCAGCAGGTCTGTCCGCTCCATGGCCTTGAATCGTTACTCATGATGATATCTCGATCTTGAGATACGAGAACGTCCTCTCTCTCTCTCTCTCTCTCTCTCTCTCTCTCTCTCTCTCTCTCTCTCTCTCTCTCTCTCTCTCTCTCTCTCTCTCTCTCTCTCTCTCCACCTTGCTTCATCCTTGGTCCTCCTCGTCCTACACGTCAGGATAGTATGTGTATATTCGTATCTTCTCTAATGGAAATATAATGTCTCATCAACAGCCACCATTTGACCCAGTCTCCTGCATCAGATAGACACACACTTCAGTCTTTGTTTCTTATATTCTTCCAATCAGAATTCAATTATGGAAGGATTTAAGGATCGACGAATTCATCTAGATCAGATTTGTTTGTTTGTTATGACTGACGGAACGATGAGAGCATTTAGAAGATAAGACTTTAAAAGGCTCAGATAATACTGTCGACAAAGACTTCGATAAGAAGGTTTGTTCTATTTTGTGGAATTAGATTCTGCTGTGATGAAAGGAATATGAAACGACTGTTCTTATGATCTGGTCGTGTCTGGCGTATCTGGAAACCCTCTTACTTGTCTTATAAACTTTTAATGACGGCTGGCAGCGTCTGCAGAGGACGAGAGTAGGTTATGTGTGAGACGTCTGCAACACTGCCAAGGGCACCTGGTGTCCCTATTGTTTTGGTTTCTTTTGTGGATAGACTGGGAGGTGTGGTGGGAGGCAGGCTGGGTCAATCTCCAGGACAAATTTCCGCTAACAACTCAGAGTGGAAGCTGTTGTAGCCAGTGTCCGCAGGTGATGTCGTTTCCCTATTACCTGGTTATGAGAGGGTCCCAGACAGAGTGGGTGTCTTAGTTGCGTGACCTATTAGAGAGAAACAAGGTTTCGAATACAACTGAAGGATAGGTTCTCACATACGACAGTGAGGGGAAGTCTCCACCCTAACGTTACTGTTAATGATGCAGAGCTTGAGGATGGAAATCATTTCAACTACCTAGGATCAAAGGTCAGTATCATGTCTGATAGAAAAGCGTTTATCAAATGCCATGTAAAGAAGGAACGTTGCAGGTGTTCAGTGAAGCTTGTGAACAGTGAGTAATTTCTTTTTTCACATAAGATAGGCACCTCTAATTCCTCCATACGAAGGCGAAAACTAATTATTTTGATAGTAAGATACATAAGATAAGATAACAGTCCAAAGTTATAAGTAATGATATAGGAGTCGAGGATGTCACCAGAACACTTTGAGGTGAGGCGTTGTCAGAAACCCTACACGAAAGATGAATCGTTTCCGACTGTGTGGTCATGGGTCAACACGCTCAAAGGTATAAAAGATGGAAATGTGGATCTAAAATAGTGCATGGAAGATCTCAGATATTATTTTTGATGTGGAAAATCATCATGATCTACTTCTTTCCCATGACCATAAGCTGAGGACAAGTATCAGTCCTTTGTTAGATATCGTGTATGTCGTCTACCTTGTGTACAGAACTGACAAAAAGTCTGTTTCCTTGTCTTCGTGTTATTGCCTACGGCTTGCTGACTTGGAGCCGTTGGCACACCTGTCAGGCTGTGTCCACCTATGCGACACTGGCTTGAGCGAACGTCATTATCTTCTGCAAGACCTTCACCAGCTTCACCAGACCTCACCAGGCTTCATCAGGACTCACCAAACCTCACCAGGACTCACCAGACCTCACAAGACCTCACTAGACCTCACCAGGACTCACCCGACCTCATCAGGACTCACCAGGGCTAACCAGGGCTAACCAGATCTCTCCAGACTTCACTAGGGCTCACCAGGACTCACCAAAACTCACCAGGACTCACCAGAACTCACCAAGCCCCATCTACTACATCCATAAGTTTCATGGACACATTTCTTCAGCATTCTCGTTTCCTCCCTTTCAATGTAGAGACGAAAAACGGGGGAAAGACGGCAATTTGCTCACCGTTCACTGTGGACAGAGTAAATAAAGTTTAAGGATAGAAGCCAAATTATGCTTTACTTTACCTCGTTACGTCCCAAACATTATGGTTATTAAAAGCATATTGGACCATTAGCCGGCAGCAGGTAAACGACTTTTAATAACTATTTGGTCGTACATGCTCTGGGTGATTGGTTATAGACGACCTTTTTGTTCCTAGGACACAGGAGGTTGTTCTGGTATAATGTCCCTCTCTCGTCAGGGATTTCCCTCAATACAGATGGAGGATACAGCTATCATGGTTTTGTTTCAGTTAGATTAAGTTAAGCCATTTTAATCCGTTGAATCGTGAAGGAGATCGGCCAGTCAGTCATATGGACTATGTAGTCAACCAATCAAAGCCTTCCTTGCCAATGACATCATGCAATGACGTCACCTGAGTTGATCAATAATGGCTCGTCTTCGCAATGACTTAACATAAGCTTCCTAGTTTATAGTTAAACAGCCAACGGTACAACAGTCGTAACAGACCGCTTACCGCAGCTACACAGATAACAGTCGTCTGTAGAGATATGATAGATATGACCATCTATAATTCTTCAAATGTAGATGATAATCGTCCTTCACATTATATCATACAGAAAATCATGACGAAATTATCAGCTTATTTCTTTTGCGCATTTGCAAAGTGATAAAGTAGCGATAACAGTTGTTAGAAATGATCAGCGTCGGAATCTTGTTCCGTTCGTGACATGCAGGATCAGTGGCTCCCTCTCGTCCATGCTGTGTACAAGTGACTTCCATGAATTCTGACAGAATTTTCACTGCGTCTTAAGTGCTTAAGTCATCCATGTTCTGCTTCCGCTGCTGAAGATGTCATTCCAGAAGTTTACAATTGATCTAGATGACCCAATTACCAGCCCAGCCGCTGGTGGCATTCCCACGCTGGTTGTGAATGGAAGTTGTGATTGGTCCATCCGTGTGTAATTAATCATCAGAAATAACAAGATCTCATCAGCTAATGGTGTCTGTTTATCATTCGTGTTGCCAGCATTTAATTAGTCTTCTAATATCTCAGTTTGTTCTTTAATTGTTATGTTTCTGGGTCTTATGTCCTTCTCTGATTCCTTACTTTTCTTAAGATTTTTCAAATTTTTTCTGCTCGTAAATGGTCATATTTTCTTCCCTCGCCCTCGTTCAATGTTCTTGTTTCGTCGTTGTCCTTGCAACGTTTTCTGCTTTCATTATGCTTGTATTTGTTCCCCTCACTTTGTCCATATTTCTCTATTTGTTGTCAATCTTTGTTGTCTTCATTTCCTTGTCGTTAAAGTGTCATTCATGATAACCTTTGGTTTTCAGTAAGATTTCTCCTTTCCCATCTTACCCATGAGCATCTTTATTCGTATGTTCGTTATTGAATTTACTGTAAGGGTTATTTTCCACATCTTATCCTTGTATCTTTACACACCCTCGTTCTTATGTATTTCAGTTTTCTTCATTATTTTCGCAGTTTCTTCATGTCTTCCTCACAGTTCTATACATGGTTTCATACCCTCATAACTTCAGCTGGGTTTTCAGGGTTTCAGACAGTAGTGGCCATGATGAGTTCCTCACCGTCGCACCTGCTGAGGTGGCCACCCAGACCTGGGGCGTCCCTCCTGACGGTGGAAGGGATCCAGGGCGTTTTTGAAGGAGGTAAGTTCTCCCCTGGGAGGACGACTGTGAGGAATATGCCAACACGGAATCACACGAGAGATGATTATTGTAAGATTTTGAGAGGTATTAGATTCCACGTCGGAGCAAAATTAAGAAAATAAAATGTTATCTTAGAGAGACGAGATAATGTCTCTTTTGAGTGAGATCGTAATGTGAGACGTAGGAATGTGATCACAATGTCCAGGGTTCAGAAGGAAAGATGTGAGGGGAGAGCCCTCATATAGAAACGCCGGAAGAGAACTTTATGTAGAGACAGTTGACAACATATTTCCTTAAGAGACGAAGGAGACTTTAAAGTTCTCTCTAAAAGAGACGAGAGACATCTCCAGATACAGACGCGGGAACCTAGAGCGAGGGAAGTGACGCTGCGGTGGTGAGGGATTCAAGATTCATTACAGAAGTTCTCTCTTTATCTTAGTTTCCCTTCCTCTTGATCTCTTTTTGCCTAACATTTAGCTTTCTTTTTTCTTTATCTTTGTTCTTTCATCTTTGTTCTTTCCATAGATGACTATTAATGAAACATTCATTCAATGATTTTGTCCATATTCAGACTTCCTATCTTGTTTCCCTTATTTTAAGTCTCTCTCTCTCTCTCTCTCTCTCTCTCTCTCTCTCTCTCTCTCTCTCTCTCTCTCTCTCTCTCTCTCTCTCTCTCTCTCTCTCTCTCTCTCTCTCTCTCTCTCTCTCTCTCTCTCTCTCTCTCTCTCTCTCTCTCTCTCTCTCTCTCTCCTAGTACCACTCAGTATAGAGAGAACACGTACAATAGGTGAGCCATAGCCACCCTATGGGAAGACGTACCTAAGAGTCGTCTACATCTTATCATCTGTCCATTTACCGCGTTAATGGCTTTCATCAAAACTTTGACTACTAATTACGAGTTAATTACTGTAACTAGCGGGAAGAATGGGGCAAGGGAGGAGTAAAGGAACTGAATAGAAGGGAGGGTGTAATTATGGTACAACTTTAGAAAGCGATTAACAAGTTGTTAGTAAAAACATTTCCTGTGAAGCGCTTATGGTTCGATATGATGGTGTAGCCTCTGCCAGGTTGACCAATGAAGGTTTAGGAACAGAAGAGCACACACACACACACACACACACACACACACACACACATACACATGAGTATATATGTATATATATATATATATATATATATATATATATATATATATATATATATATATATATATATATATATATATATATATATATATATATATATATATATATGCATTAAGTCGCACATGCATGCACACAAACTCTATGGTTTTACCACCAACCTGAACTTCCCAAATCCTATGTAAGGTTCTGAGAACTGAATTCTTTAAAATCCTCAAGAAACCATCCTCGGCTGTCTTTCTAACTACGCTTAATCTGCCA
>NC_092243.1:1962500-1977500 GCF_036320965.1 Panulirus ornatus | reverse complement strand
TCTCATAGAATTAGAATCTAAATGACTAAATCTTGCTATTCTACTTTCGTGTAGTCTACAGCATACGTCAGAGTTGATATTTAGCAGGAAATTCTAATGCATCGCTCACGTCCACTCTGCAGCTGTCATGTGTAGTGCGCCGAAACCAATGCCTACTACTGAGGGTGAAAATGAAAAAGAAAATAAATCCTGATAAAATATTCCTATAAAATAGAGCGAGTAGGTCACACACACACACACACACACACACACACACACACACACACATACACATACACACACACACACAGACACGCACACACACACACACACACACACACACACACACATACACACACAGACGGAGTCGAACCCCAGCCACTCAGGGACGTGACCTACAAGACGAGGGGACGCCAGCCTCCTCCAGTGTAGTCATCTGGTGCCTTACTCCCGGACGCTGATGGAGGAGCAAGGGAGCGGAAATAGACAGCCAAGCGACGGGTCATGCTGCCTGCACACATACAACACGGCAGCAAAATGGAAAGATGAAATAAATGAAAACAGAAAACTAAAAAAGAAATTGAATCATTCATTTTTTTCCAGAGCGTGACATGATTTGAAATCTCTGTGAGAGAAGGAAATTTATATATACAGTATATATATATATATATATATATATATATATATATATATATATATATATATATATATATATATATATATATATATATATATATATATATATATATATATATATATATATATACATACAGTATGTATATGCAGTATATATAGTTTTTCTGTTTGACTGGTTGGATGGTTGTGACGGTTCTGGTTATGGTACTTGTTTGGTTGGTTGCTTGATAAGTTGTGCATCTGTTTCACAATTAGCTGCATGTGTAGCTAATCGACAGCTTTGTTGTTCGCTTGTTAGTCCCAAAGTGAATGATACGTTTTTCTCTTCGCTTGTTGGATGGTTAACACACAAGCTCGTTAAGACAATTACTTGTTTTGGCTGCGTGATTGGATGCTGATCCCTTGGTTGGGTGGTTACCTGGCTGGTAGGATGGTTGAATTTATGGTTGGTGTGGATGAGTGTGTGTCCCCACGTCTTTACCACTGACTTGCAGGAATGGCACTCTAGCGTCATCAAAGTTCTCTACCTTTTTTTCGTTTTTTGTCTTTTCAGGATTTAAGGCAACTGTCTCTGTAACTTGTGTGTGTGTGTGTGTGTGTGTGTGTGTGTGTGTGTGTGTGTGTGTGTGAGGACTTGATCGTTGCCTTACCTCATGACGTCGATAGAGTGCGGCTTTTAGAGTGTGAGCTATGATATATGTGAGTCTCTCTCTCTCTCTCTCTCTCTCTCTCTCTCTCTCTCTCTCTCTCTCTCTCTCTCTCTCTCTCTCTCTCTCTCTCTCTCTCTCTCTCTCTCTCTCTCTCTCTCTCTCTCTCTCTCTCTCTCTCTCTCTCTCTCTCTCTCTCTCTCTCTCTCTCTCTCCAAACATTTCCTCAAGAGTATCGGGAAGAGAGTAAAGAGTCACAGAAGGTACCTGGAGATCGCTGGCTCTCCCTCTTCCCTGGTGATGGTGTGGGTCCTGCTGGTAGAGTTTCCTTCTGTCTAGGCTCTGCTGCTGCCCCGTCTGTAGCACCCACGTCCGCAGCCCTAACAGGTCGGAGAATGATTTGTTGGACCGGGAGAGTTGGAGGCCATTAAGTAATTGTCTTCGTGTCCCAAGGTCCCAGGATCCCAGCGTCACAAAGTCCAGGATCTGAAGATCCCGAGGGTCTCTGATCCAATAGGTAAAAAGGGTTTACCGCTGATTGAACCTTGCTGAACCAGCTCTGGTTTTGCTATTTTCATCCTCTATCTTCACTTGCCATGCTTCCCTCCAGCCCACACTACGTCCCATGACCACTCCTGCGTCTGCCAGACACCTCCCTACCTCCTGTTCACCTGCCTCTACGAGACTCTCTGTCCTCATCACTTGGCCTCACTACAACCTGCCTCCCCCCCACAGTTCCTGCCATAATATCCTCTCACTGCTCCCTACTGTTCAGACCCCCTCTATGTTGCCGCACCTTTTCCCCTCGTCCCGTTCATATCCCCTCATTTCTCCCCCTCACTCCCTCATTATTTTTTCCTCGTCCAGCACAACATCTCTTCGTCCCTTTCATACGCCCATCATTTCCCCCCATGGCTTCCCAACAAGTCCCTCCCACCGTACATAAACCGGATGATCTTTTACAAAGACATGTAAAACTCGTGCGGTCACTAAAACCCTGATCTGCCATCCTTAACTCCATCTTTACTCACTTCCTGTCCCCTCTTCCTCCAACCTTCGTGTCTTATCCTCCTGCCTCTCCTCCTACTCCACCTTCCTCCTTCCTCCACAGCTACCCAAGACGCCCCGACAAGCCCACTCTCCTCAACCAATATAAAGTCAGTGTTAGCAGACCAAACATTATATAAAGACGGGTCGATGGTATCTTACCGTGCAACTGAAAACTCTCTACGGTTCATTAGTGAAACTATGAAAATTTGAGGCATGTATGCTTGTACAGATGTATATCCCCTTACACACAGAAACACACACAGACACAGACACACACAGAGACACGCACATACACACACACACACACACACGCGCACACACACACACACACACACACACACACACACACACACACACACACACACACACACACACACACACACACAAACATGATAAGAGGCTACACGAGTGTAGAGCACTCTCCCCCATGCTCTACAAACAGGTAATTACAAATAGATATTTATATACATAAGTAGGCAGCTTACGTACTTAGTGTGTTTCTTGTTGTGAATCATAGAGAATCCTCCAGTAACCTCACTTTCCCATTCTATGTTTTAGCAACTAAGGCACCAACGTGTACAACTCCGGCCTCTACAGAGACAGAGGAGAGACAGGAACGCACCACCACGAACGTATACACATCAAGTAGGTCAAGATCTTCATCATGTTGAAGCAACCAACATATCAGAGTCAGTGGTTAGCAAAGTGATACAGTCTAATGTATCGTTAGGAACACCAGTTAGACATAAACTACACCATAAGTGGTTATGCTAGGAGGGAACCCCAGCGACAGAGAACAGCAACAGACGCCAGCAGAAACCACCACAACCCCGTTCATTGACGACCCAACCTTGAGCTTACCTTAGATTGTGATATGGACATTCACATCCAGCTTTGATACATGTGACAATCTAAGCTTACAGTAACTCAAGACTTTTATCTTTTAATCATCTGTCAATTTTCTCCACTTCTACACATAGTAGCCTAGAGGTGCGTCCTTCGGCATCCATAGCACCATCCTCAGTAAGAACCCCATCCCATTTTCCATACCATAGATCTGTGTTCATCCCTACCTATACACACCCCAGGTATATGGTCAGGTAGAACGGGTCTCAATCTGGATCTGTGTCAGTGTTACCGAGGATCGCTTGGCGGACTGATGAGCTAACACATCCTGACCAAAGTCTTCGGCAGATCTGATGAAAATTCATATAAAAATCGCTGTTGCCATCCCTAAGAACCGAGCCCAAACGTGAGGGGACCAAGATCTCTTCCTATATGAGGAGTTAACTGAACATAACGTAAGCCAAGTGAAGACTTCCACCCTCAGCTTCGCTACAAACCCTTCGGAACATCGATAAAACTAGCTTTTGTTATGAGACTCAAACGCTACTTTCCGCACAGTGACTCTGAGATAGAACTTATGTTTCATTTTATCGCAGATTTCTGTCTATATTTCCTATAAAATCGATTTTTCTTCTACAACTACCAAGTTATTACATGTAAAGGAATAGGGAGAAAAAATGTATCATTATTTCTTTTTTCCTGCAGCCCAAAAACAACTCGCCAAAGTTCATCAGCAAATAATTAAAAGTTGAGACAAAAGACTGTCCCATAAGACGACTTGATCCCTTGTAAGATTAATGGGTTTGACCGCCACCAGGGAGAGACAGGTCTCTTTCTTCGGTACTCCTCAAACTTTCCTCGTTTATATATTTTTACCGTAACTAATGTCTTCTTATACACCCCAACGTTTTAAGTCTCTTGCCAAGAATATATCTTAAATCCTTCGTCTTGAATCTTAATGACAAGTTAATCTTAGCACAGAAAAGGCTTTTATATTCCTACCAGAGGAACTGGTTTATACCTATTGTGAATATGATGTGTATATATATATATATATATATATATATATATATATATATATATATATATATATATATATATATATATATATATATATATATATATATATATATATATATATATATATATATATATATATATATATTATGAACCTTGAACTTGACTGATTGTTAACATTGTGATGGGAGGCGGACCTTCCCTTCCCAGTAAATAAGTAATCACGATCCCTCCTGCTGGGTGAGCTGGCCAGTGTCCCGGCTGTCTGATAGTACTAAAGCTGAGCACGTGGAACCAGCAGTCGTCTAGGCCACCACAGACACACACAAGCAGACACACACACACACACACACACACACACACACACACACACACACACACACACACGACTAAATCTTGACCGAACCCTTCACATCTTCGTCCCGTCAGCTTCTTCTGTCGTCCCAGACGGTGCAGAACATGGATGGAAAGTTGACGATAATTGCCTATTAATAGCTGTGGATCTGTGGTATTACCCACGTTGCAATCATGGAGGAGCACAGAGCCTCTGAGGGTGTAGTGATGGTCCTCAGTGGGATCTGAAGCAGGTATTTAATTGCTAGTCGGCTGTGTCCACTAATTGGGCTTGATCGTCGCTATCTAGCAACTCTGTACGATGCTCTGAGGTCGTTAATACAAGACAAATATAGTCGACCCACCGCACTTTCCTGAGCAGGTCATAGATACAGTCATTAATGATATCGTATCCTATCTTTACACCGATAATACTGATCTCTAACTGTAATTCTGAGCTGATTATCAGAATTGATGCTTCAATCTTTTTTCAAACTCGCGTAAATCTATTTCTAATGCTCGAGCAGATCCCATGAAATGATGATTTACAACAGTGCCTTGGTTGTAGAATGACAGACACCATTTGTAAAACTTTCATGTCTTTGTCACAAGCATTCTTACAAAGACAGAATCTCAAAAACTTTTCACAAACAAAAATACTAAAACTTTTTTTCAAAACAAAAGTTTTCATTTCGGTTCCTCCTTTAAAATTTTCTACATGAGGTTTCCCGCTGTCTTCAAAGTCATTTCAGATATTTTCTGGTAACAGTGAATCATCAATCGGTATTTCTTTTTCATTCAAATGTATTTTCTTGTAATCGTCAAAGTTCTCATAATAATTTCATCACTGAAAACTTAATGTGTTTGACCCCAAGCATTCGTATTGACTTGCTCTGAGAATATTCACACAAATCCCGAAGATTTTCTGTTCTATTCCCCTCCCAAAGGTAGAATATGTCGAGGGGACTGATAAACATCGACTGTCGATCGTACAGAAGTCGAGTGATCATACATCCATCAGTGAGGTAACTGGTCACAATCAATGCATATTGTTCCATTTGCCTTCTGCAGCACGTGACATATTACTCATTGCTCGAATAAACTTGGAGTTCTGGCTCCTAGTATCTCACAGTTTTCATATGTGCATCTTATATTGGATTACCTCGGTGGATATCCAATCATATAATCACTACACTGAAGTCCTGTTTAATCTATAGACCCACATTATCATTAATCAGTGAATTATGTAATTCCTTTTACCATCTGTCGCCAGAGCAATAAGACCTCACGTGAAGTTTTACATATATAGTCGAGCAAGTTATCAAAGTAACTCACTTAAGTATTCACAGTTTGGGTGGAAGCCTCTTAGCTGACACTGATGTGGTATTGGGTTTGGATTCTTCTCACCCTTTGACTTCCAGGTGTACTCCACGGCCGATACCACCGAGAGAGTTCATGGTTTACCGATATAGCCGATAGGGATGGTCCAGAGCGATTGCCATGGTCAGTGCTTCAGCCCTGCCCCTTGAAACGATGTACGAGGAGAGAGAGAGAGAGAGAGAGAGAGAGAGAGAGAGAGAGAGAGAGAGAGAGAGAGAGAGAGAGAGAGAGAGAGAGAGAGAGAGAGAGAGAGATCAGTGTAGGATGCTTATGATGATTTTCGCTTTCCTTCCAGCCTATAACCACCAGCAGGGAGGACGCTGAGGGGAGTTGATGAGGGAGAAGATGTTTACGTCCAGCCAGGCTAGGGAGAGAGAGAGGCTCCGTCAGGTGCGTCTAGCACCATTACTCTCTCTCTCTCTCTCTCTCTCTCTCTCTCTCTCTCTCTCTCTCTCTCTCTCTCTCTCTCTCTCTCTCTCTCTCTCTCTCTCACGTGTGTGTGTGTATGTATGTGTGTGTGTGTATGTGCGCATGTGTGTGTGTGTGTGTGTGTGTGTGTGTGTGTGTGTGTGTGTGTGTGTGTGTGTGTGTGTGTGTGTATTTACATATTTGGACTGTTCAGAATTATAAGTTTATGCGTGATTAAGTTTCCATGTGGATGACTGTGTATACGAATGTGTGCCGTCGTATTTGGCCCTTTAAGTGCAGGGCTTTACCTCCGGAGCCGGTCATCTGCCTTAATGGACCGATATGTTAGGGGAAAAACGTTAGTAAACATTTAAACCTCGGCAGTACTTTAAATACTGTCGAATTATAAATATTTTCTTGATAAGAATATGAATATTTTTTTCATATTTATCCACAAAAAACACCCAGACAGACAGACAGACAGACAGACACACACACACACACACACACACACACACACACACACACACACACACACACACACACACACACTCAAACTCTCTAATTCCATAAGGCAAAGTTTTCCCTAGAAATGTTCCAGTAAAACTGGTCTGGGATACAAAGATTTCCCAGCACATCATGCTGGTGAGGAGCGCCATGGTCCTGAAGTGCTCTCTCTAAATGGATTTCCTTGCATGAGAACTCCAGGAGACGAGCTATTCACAGATTTATCTCTGTTGACAATATGTTCCAGTTTCCATTGTGTACAAGGCTGCCTGCATACCTGCTCCTGCTCACCCTCTCCGAAGATGGATCACGTGAATGGATTTTATTTGCTAGATTTTTGCGTAGGGTAATAGGTAATGCTGGTGTGAGAGAGAGAGAGAGAGAGAGAGAGAGAGAGAGAGAGAGAGAGAGAGAGAGAGAGAGAGAGAGAGAGAGAGAGAGAGAGAGAGAGAGAGAGAGAGAGAGAGAGAGAGAGAGAGAGAGAGAGAGAGAGAGTGTGTGTGTGTGTGTGTGTGTGTGTGTGTCTCATCCTAACATTTCATAGGATCATTCGAGTGTCAAACTTATGTTTCTTCTCTATGTATTCTTGGTTCAGGGTGTGTCCTGCGTAAAACGTTTTCATTCTGTATTCATATTGCTGCTCATTGTTCATACCACATAATATCCTGAAACATTGTCATTTCATTATTGTTATTATACCATGAAAGTCATGAAAGAATACCATATTTCAGACTTGTCTACTTTCGATGAACGCATTTCTCATGAACACATGACCCCCCCCCCTCACGTCAAGACCTGATGACCACATGACCCTCGGGTCATCCTGTGTCTGGAGTCCCGGGTAATGAGTACACCGGGTGAGTGCGGATGGATATCCTTCCCCTGCCGGATATTACAGGAATGAGGGTCATAGATGATCACATATGGCGCACCTCACAGCTCGTGTAACTTTGTACCACACTCGGGTGAGGGTGTGGTGGTGTACCACAGAGCTCCACCGCTATACACCAAAGCCTGAGCCTGGCACGGGCTCCTCTCTAACGAGAGGCTGTTCACAATGAAAGACCTGGAGAAATATTTCTCACTTTTTCCTACAAACTGGAGAAAAGAGTTTTCCTTTTTCTGTTAGTGGGAACCAAGTAAATCTTTCTCCGAATCTAATTTCTCTCTACCAAGACTTTCTGGCCTTGCATCACACGTACGATCTAACTCTTATTTCAAATATATTATTGTAGCAAAATACTCGTCATACTAGTTTAGAGAAGAAAAAGAAAAAAAAAATATTTTCTGTTTTCGAATAACGTTCAACAGAAGGAAATGAAGAAACAAACCATCTAAAACAGAGTTATATTCCTTCTAAACCTCACCTTTAATTTAAGGGTTTAAGTTGCGGCAATACTGCACGTGTTAAGGGTCTATGAAAGTGTGCCATTAAAACAGATAACGGGAAATCGCTGTGAAGGGGACTGAGAAATCTTGAGAGCCAGTTCAGAAGTATTAGTTTTCCGTTAAAGCCCCAGGGAAATATAAATTCTCGCTCCCTCCCCACACATATTTCTTCATTGGTTTCCCAAGTGTTATGAGAGAGAGAGAGAGAGAGAGAGAGAGAGAGAGAGAGAGAGAGAGAGAGAGAGAGAGAGAGAGAGAGAGAGAGAGAGAGAGAGAGAGAGAGAGAGAGAGAGAGAGAGAGAGAGAGAGAGAGAGAGAGAGAGAGAGAGAGAGAGAGAGAGAGAGTTTGGCCAGGTTTCCACGTCGAATGCTCTGTAACCCCATGACGCACCTCACAACACCTAAAAATAGGTTGCATGACTCAACCCTAGAGCCAAAGAAAAAATGCTCGCTTAATGCGTTTCATATTGATTCCTCCTGTTTATTCTCTCTCTCTCTCTCTCTCTCTCTCTCTCTCTCTCTCTCTCTCTCTCTCTCTCTCTCTCTCTCTCTCTCTCTCTCTCTCTCTCTCTCTCTCTCTCTCTCTCTCTCTCTCTCTCTCTCTCTCTCTCTCTCTCTCTCTTTCTCTCTCTCTCTCTCTCTCTAACGTCTTTTCCCAGAACTGTGTCACCAGCACAAGACAATATGCCTTAAAGCTGTTTCTCTCGGCCTCAGGAGGGGTTCTGCCTTCCCTGTACTCATCATATCTAAACATCACATTTAATATTCTCCTATAAGATAATTTCATAACGAAATGGAATTACAAAATTCTATATTCATCTGAAGTTTGCTTTCCTCTGGATGACTGCATAGGGACATTTACCTTCCAAGACACCATGTTAAATTTAATCATATAATTTAAGCCGATATATATATATATATATATATATATATATATATATATATATATATATATATATATATATATATATATATATATATATATATATATATATATATATATATATATATATATATATATATATATATATATATATATATATATATATATATATATATATATATATATATTTTTTTTTTTTTTTTTTTTTTTTTTTTTTTCCAAAAGAAGGAACAGAGGGGGCCAGGTGAGGATATTCCAAAAAAGGCCCAGTCCTCTGTTCCTAACGCTACCTCGCTAATGCGGGAAATGGCGAATAGTTTAAAAGAAAAAGAAAGATATATATATATATATATATATATATATATATATATATATATATATATATATATATATATATATATATATATATATATATATATATATATATATATATATATAAAGTTCACTGTTCACTGTACTTCAGCGGCGCACTGGACTTCACCGATAAAAGTGAATTTCTCAGTGAGACTATAAAAGTTCCCATTGTTCATTTCCGACTCCATTAATTGGTAATGAATCCTTGTTAGGGAATGAAAAATGTGTGAGAACATGAGAGAGAGAGAGAGAGAGAGAGAGAGAGAGAGAGAGAGAGAGAGAGAGAGAGAGAGAGAGAGAGAGAGAGAGAGAGAGAGAGAGAGTAGCTTTAACTTTCTGTTAGTTCTACTGGGATGATCTGATATCAATCCAGTCCTGATAATCTGATGTAAATCCCACCTTGATAATGTGGTACTCCTCCTACACTGATGAATCATGATGTGGGAGGGAGGGAGGAGGAGATGTCGACTGAGTACGTCTGTCAGTATGTTTGCTGCTCAGATATCGTGTGACGGCTGGAGAATTTTAAAGTCAGTCGCCAAATTTAGTATTCACGTCAATATAAGCATATCCTGCGAAGGGGGGGGGGGGATAGGCGCAGGGGTTTATCCCAGATGATGCTGAGGTGGGGGAGGGTGTGTGAGGTGTGGGGAGGGTGTGTTACGAACAGCCAGGGGTCAAGGTTCACCTGAGGTCACAAGGTCATGAACTAGACACGCGAGCAGTTGAGAAAGTAAGTGGACGACGGTTGGACATATCCGTAGAGTTATCTTCTAAAAATCTCTGATAATTATTGTTTGTGGAACGCTCTGTAGCGTTGAGTTGGCTCTTGTGTTAAAGTAAGGACTATCTTAAGTACCAGGGAAGGTACAGTAACCAGGGCAGGTACCAGAGGCACGACCACATGTACCAGGTACCAGGGTCTCAAGAGTAACATCTCCAGGTATCAAGATACAAATTTTGGCTAGCCGAGCACAAGAAGGCCATAGTGTCCGACCACCTTTGATTATATATATATATTACATATATATATATATATATATATATATATATATATATATATATATATATATATATATATATATATATATATATATATAATATATATATATATAAAAATGGGTATGTTTGAAGGAATAGTGGTTCCAACAATGTTGTATGGTTGCGAGGCGTGGGCTATGGATAGAGTTGTGCGCAGGAGGATGGATGTGCTGGAAATGAGATGTTTGAGGACAATGTGTGGTGTGAGGTGGTTTGATCGAGTGAGCAACGTAAGGGTAAGAGAGATGTGTGGAAATAAAAAGAGCGTGGTTGAGAGAGCAGAAGAGGGTGTTTTGAAGTGGTTTGGGCACATGGAGAGAATGAGTGAGGAAAGATTGACCAAGAGGATATATGTGTCGGAGGTGGAGGGAACGAGGAGAAGAGGGAGACCAAATTGGAGGTGGAAAGATGGAGTGAAAAAGATTTTGTGTGATCGGGGGCCTGAACATGCAGGAGGGTGAAAGGAGGGCAAGGAATAGAGTGAATTGGAGCGATGTGGTATACCGGGGTTGACGTGCTGTCAGTGGATTGAATCAAGGCATGTGAAGCGTCTGGGGTAAACCATGGAAAGCTGTGTAGGTATGTATATTTGCGTGTGTGGACGTATGTATATACATGTGTATGGGGGGGGTTGGGCCATTTCTTTCGTCTGTTTCCTTGCGCTACCTCGCAAACGCGGGAGACAGCGACAAAGTATAAAAAAAAAGAAAAAAAGAAAAAAAAAAATATATATATATATATATATATATATATATATATATATATATATATATATATATATATATATATATATATATATATATATATATATATATACATATATATATATATATATATATTTATCAAATCTGTCAGTCTTTAGCAAGGCCTGATAGGACCCCCACTAGCATTCCCCCAACCTAGATCCTCTTGACCAATAGGAAACAGGGAAGTAGATCTCACCCAGTGACGTCAAGCCTGCACACGATTGGCCGTGTTGGTGTGAATATGTCAGTCTCTCTTCATATGTTGAGGTGCAGGGATGTTGGTCCTGACCAATGTATCTCACGAGGCCGTGTTCGAGTCTTGAACAGGACAGCTGGCTCATAGGCAAACCAGATGTTCGTCCTTCCTATAGGACTGGTTGACGAATGAGAACCTAGCTTAAATTGGGATATATATATATATATATATATATATATATATATATATATATATATATATATATATATATATATATATATATATATATATATATATATATATATATATATATATATATATATATATATATATATATATATATATATATATATATATATATATATATATATATATATATATATATATATATATATATATATATATATATATATATATATATATATATATATATATATATATAATTTTCTACTTTCACTACACATATTTGTGAGTTTCTGATATCCTCCACAATCACAAATAATGTGTACGAAATAAAGAGAATCTGTGTCAAGATTAGAATCAGAAATACTGAACAAAAAACTCGGGCCTTAGCTAAAAACCTCCATCGCTTGCGAGCAAATGTCGTGTGTCTGACTCCAGCCTGCCACTCACCATCATGTTTACTGTACAGGAAAACGCTATGAAACGCATCTTCAACACACTCTCGATACACCTAAATATATTTTCCTCTCGACAAAGCCATCTTCACGTCACACTAAACCGCACATGAGCAATACTGGTAAATCTATCATACAACAATGCTCTACTGTTCACAGAATTACACTGTCATCCTGCGGCACCTTACGGAGGCCCCATACCGTAAGTAGATTTTCCCATAATTTTTCTAAGAAGCTTTTGGGAAGGATTTCTTCGTACCTTCTTCGCTTAGTGTGGAGGGCAGCTGAGGTATACCTTAACATCTTGATCTAACATCGAGAGAATGAACACCATATATATAGGAATCAATCCCGTGTCTAAGATGAGGATGCTCAACAATAAATGCAACAAAAGAATAAACTTTTTATCTTGAGAGAATCTGGCTTTCAATTACCTAACGAGAGCGAGCCGAGGAGAGATGTCAGAAGTATCTTTTCAAACTTAGTCAAACTTACGATTAGTGTCTTGTGGGTGATCCTTCCTTTAGCGTTGGCACTATTGCCTGTTTGTCTCTTAGGTTAGAAGTTGAATCCTAATGTGACCTTGATATAAACTGTGCTTTAATGTGAGGCTCATAATTATCTTGGAAGGGGCAACAAAATTTAGACTCGACTTTAAATGATCTCTTTATAGACGAGGTTTCCGTCCTGAACTGCATCCAAGAAAATATTTGTGGATATCCTTCGTCATTTAAGATAAATAGTAAAGTAAATGGATAAATTTTGTAGCGTGATTTTCTGAAGCAAAAATACATCTTAAAATCTTTTCGTGGCGTAAATTGAAAAATGGAACCAGAATTTTCTCGTTTTTCACATGTTTACGTTTACTTCTAAACAGTATACTCGCGCTGGTAAATATTCGGACTTGCAAGGAGATATGATCCAGTAAAAGGAGACTCACCCAGGGAATCTGTCCCACTGAAACAGGACTCACATAAGGCTTTATGCTGTTAACACAGAACTGACACCTGCTAGCGTTCCACTGACGCTGGATTCACGTCTGACTGTGTTCTAGGGAAAGGAGATTCACATGACAGTATGCACTTATTCTCCATTTGTGTTCGTCCTTCCAAGACACCAAAGCATTTGCCATTTGTTAAAAGTAAATGTCATGAATATATAGAAAGGAGAAATAGAACCGATCCACCCGGAATACTTCTGCAGGGTTTGGTATTATAAAGTATTGTGAAAAGAAAACAATTCATTATCGTCAAAAATGAGTATCGACTGAAGGCGCTGTGGGCGGTTCGAGTCTGCTGAGTGTATAGACATTATTCCTTCCCTGTAACATGGTCGACATTTCCGTTGTTTATGCAAGAAATTTAGGTGCAAATATTTCCACAAGGAAAGTTTTAAACCCGCGTAACATCAGGCGTCATATTTTCCAAATATATGAAATTTCTTTAACTTATAGTACGTAGGATTTATTTCAAGATATATGTTCCGTAACTTTTGATATATATATATATATATATATATATATATATATATATATATATATATATATATATATATATATATATATATATATATATATATATATATATATATATATATATATATATATATATATATATATATATATATATATATATATATAAAACATATACACATTAAACATGTTCTCTAGTTAACGTGTTTTCTTTTGACAGAGACACATCTTTCATAGGTTTTGTCGAAAGTGAAGGTAAACCGTTTGTAGAAATAACCCATCAGTAAGTTAATGGATCTCAGGAATCACCTTAACCCACAGATGAAGATAATAGAGTGTTGTCTAATATTCCCTCCCGTAGTTTCTGCCTGATGTAGTCTCGTATATTGACGAAAATGAGCAATTAGCGGATGGAGATATGTTTTGCTTCCCGTCACAACTCAAAGTCTGTCTGTCTGCGTTTACAGATAATGGTTTAAACTGTGTCAGTTTTGGGTAATCCCTGTGCGGTCTGTATGCCATAGATATAAGGAGTAGATGTTCTATGTAATGTTTTTCTTCAAAATTCTTCCTAGTGTTAGTACATAATGAGTGAGATATGATTATATTACTACAACTTTAAAAAAAAAAAACGTAAAAACTTAAAATCATCCACATCTCTTTCATCTACTCTGATCATAAAGTTCTCATTCATTTTGAAATTCAGGAGCAAAGGCTTTTAAATGTCCTCTCCACCTCTAATGAAACCTGCTAACTCTATTGAGCTGACTCCTTTGCAGTTATCATCAGTCAGTGAGTCTTACCTAAATCATCGATGAATAATACAGAATAGTTTCTACTACTGTATGTTCCACGGGAAAGAAAACTTTAATGCTCACGTAGGATGTATTTCATATATATATATATATATATATATATATATATATATATATATATATATATATATATATATATATATATATATATATATATATATATATATATATATATATATATAACGTTTACCTTTGACGATGTTCTCACCTGTAACGACTGTTGATCAGCAGCGATGCGTAAGTCTTCACACAGGTGTTGCAGGACGGTCAACGCAGACGATATACCCACTCCCCCTCACACTACCCACAGCCACACACCATAGAGTTCACTTGTGTCCAGACTTCACCGAGTTAAGAGTTAAATACCAACACCCTCACTAGCTTCTCATATTTCTACAAAATCTCCTTACATAGTCATCCCTCCAGTCACAGTAGTTCCAGGTACAGACATGTTAACTTTCAGCAGAGTCCTGAAAGAGTTAGTAACACTGTCGATTATTTTCTATACACCAAGTCACTGCAGTCTATGGTAACACTGCAACACCCGGGGAGATACTCCAACACACAACACAACACGAGAGACTTCGGGTGGCTAATGTGGCGCGTGTTGCTCTGCCTCCAGTGTGGCGGGCGAGGCTGCAGCAGCAGCAATAGCAGCTTCCAG
>NC_092243.1:1710000-1960000 GCF_036320965.1 Panulirus ornatus | reverse complement strand
TTGTGACAGGTTTGCCTGGTGTTGTATACAGAATTGAACGAACAGAATTCTTCGATGTTTTGATTTATAAACATACATACATACATACATACATACAAACATACATACATACATACATACATACATACATACATACATACTAGATTGAAAAATTAGATTAAACAAGACGGACAGACAAGCAAAAAAGATAAACAGACACACAGACAAAAAATGCTTGTGAGCATCTCCGTCGAGGTTTTGTCAGTAAGAAGTACGAACATAGAGCGGTCACTGCGGGAGGAACTAGAGGTAAGATAAAGCCACTGAAGCGCTCGCTGTGCTCTGCTGTCACTAACCCTCCCAATACCCAGGCGGGTAGCACCTCCCTGGTTGGTGGCTGCCTCCTAGCTACTGCCTAGGGAGGGAATGAAAGACGAGGGGGCGCATGGATAGACGTACGGAGACAGAGATGCAGGAAGACAGGGACAAAGAGAAAGACGGGAAGAAAATGAGAGGGATGGAGGTATGGAGGAAGATCGAGAGATGGATAAGCCAATTTCGAAGGCTGGGTCTGAGTGGGTGTCGGGGCCTCAGTGCTGCGGCTACTACAGCTGCCTAACATCCCCTCCCTCCTCCAACCGTCCCTGGATCACCTCACCAATTTGGCCCAACGAAGCCACTCCAGCTTTGCCTACCCTTTCGACACCCGCCCACTCCAGCAACACAGCCGTTTCCAAGGTCAACCTTCATCTCTGTTTCCTAGTCAGATAAGTGTGTCTTTCATGGCTTTCCCTTTATGCACAAACTGGTTATTTATCAAACACTTGTTCCTCTGTGAGGCCAAGCATAGCGTCTATAGTGTTCATTTTCATTCATTATAATCACATTTCCGATGTTGGAGATTAATGTTGCTGTAATGCTTGATTCCTTATTGCGTCCCAAGATACATAGAGAACTACTGGGCGCTAGACGATGATCAGATCAGATGTTCCTCTGTCTTAACTAATCCTATTGATTCTTTCACTGTATTTCATCTGTATACATATAACAGAAACCCCTTTTATCACTTCATCTTGTGTTCATTATCTTTCGTTTTCTCCTCTTCATCTACTTATGTATTTATTTATTCATTTAAATGCACTGTCCATCCAATTATATTTATGTTTACTGAGTCACTCATATGTCTACTCCTTTACTTCTCTTCATTTTCGTATTTCAATCTATTTTTCAGAGTTATTTTCTTTCTTTCTTTATCATCACTTATTTCAAAACACGTAACACGATTTCATTCCATTCATACTCATCCTATTGTTGCCACATTCTTTGCTTCACATCTTTTTCAAATTTTTCTTTTGCTTTCAGATTTACGCTCCTCGTATATCTCTGTCCCCTGATCCATCACTCTTCTGTTTTTTCTTCACTTCCCGATAGTGTGATCCAACACCACTACTAGTTGACTTGGTGTACCAGACATCGTGAGTGATTCAAGTAAAGTTTGTATTGTATTGTGAACATTGTACGAACGTCCTCTTGTATTGTGAGCACTATGTGTTACAGTGGTGCTGTTGTAAGCTCTGTGAGTTACAGAATTGGTAGGTAACAATTTAAGATCCACTGGTGGTACTATGAGCCACTATGTGAGCTATAAGCAAGTATGATTCAGTAATGTAGTGCAAGCAACTTCCTCTTGTGAAATCATATATATATATATATATATATATATATATATATATATATATATATATATATATATATATATATATATATATTGTATCACAGAAATGAACTATTTTCTAGATACATTTTATAAACACAATAAATACTGAGTGCGTGTACATATCTTATCCAACTATGTTCTTCTCTGTTGTTATGCATCGAAAAGAAATATAGTCGTGAATTTTTTTTAGTGTCGTCTTTACTTCAGATATGCATCGGAAACAATAATTCTGGTACTCTGTTATGGCATTTCCTTATTTCTTATGTGTGGTTATTAGAGAACAATGTTTCTTGTACATCAATGAAAATGTATCAAAGATATCATAAAAGTCGCATTAAGGATATGATGATAAAGATGTAAGAAAAATCATATCTTCATCCAATAGGTTCTATCTATTTGATTTTCAGTGTACTATTGTTGATTATAAAGATCTACACATAGTTTATGTGGAATGAATTAAACTGTATGGCATGAGCCACAGTCCATATAGCCACACGTTCTGCATGATTCCCGTTGCTGAACTATCTCCATAATCTCTCAGACTACAAGCCTTCCTTTGTACTATCTATCATCTTATATAAATCATCATAAATGGTATTTTGATCGAGGCTGTGATAACGTTATCTAGAACTCGGCTATTTGGCATAGACTTTTAACATATTTAGTTTTGTTACTCCTAATATCTTATTTTCTTTAAATATCTACCATAGAAAAACGTAAATAATACAGGATGAACCAAAATATATTTATTTTTCCATTCAATCTGTCGCAATCATGTTCTTATAGATAATCTATATATATATATATATATATATATATATATATATATATATATATATATATATATATATATATATATATATATATGTATATATATACGTATATATATATATATATATATATATATATATATATATATATATATATATATATATATATATATATATATATTTTTTTTTTTTTTTTTTTTTTTTTTTTTTTTTTTTTATACTTTGTCGCTGTCTCCCGCGTTTGCGAGGTAGCGCAAGGAAACAGACGAAAGAAATGGCCCAACCCCCCCCCCATACACATGTACATACACACGTCCACACACGCAAATATACATACCTACACAGCTTTCCATGGTTTACCCCAGACGCTTCACATGCCTTGATTCAATCCACTGACAGCACGTCAACCCCTGTATACCACATGACTCCAATTCACTCTATTCCTTGCCCTCCTTTCACCCTCCTGCATGTTCAGGCCCCGATCACACAAAATCTTTTTCACTCCATCTTTCCACCTCCAATTTGGTCTCCCTCTTCTCCTCGTTCCCTCCACCTCCGACACATATATCCTCTTGGTCAATCTCTCCTCACTCATTCTCTCCATGTGCCCAAACCATTTCAAAACACCCTCTTCTGCTCTCTCAGCCACGCTCTTTTTATTTCCACACATCTCTCTTACCCTTACGTTACTTACTCGATCAAACCACCTCACACCACACATTGTCCTCAAACATCTCATTTCCAGCACATCCATCCTCCTGCGCACATCTCTATCCATAGCCCACGCCTCGCAACCATACAACATTGTTGGAACCACTATTCCCTCAAACATACCCATTTTTGCTTTCCGAGATAATGTTCTCGACTTCCACACATTTTTCAAGGCTCCCAAAATTTTCGCCCCCTCCCCCACCCTATGATCCACTTCCGCTTCCATGGTTCCATCCGCTGACAGATCCACTCCCAGATATCTAAAACACTTCACTTCCTCCATATATATATATATATATATATATATATATATATATATATATATATATTTTTTTTTTTCATACGATTCGCCATTTCCCGCATTTGCGAGGTAGCGTTAAGAACAGAGGACTGGGCCTTAGAGGGAAAATCCTCACCTGGCCCCCTTCTCTGTTCCTTCTTTTGGAAAATTAAAAAAAAAAAAAAAAACGAGAGGGGAGGATTTCCAGCCACCCGCTCCCTCCCCTTTTAGTCGCCTTCTACGACACGCAGGGAATACGTGGGAAGTATTCTTTCTCCCCTATCCCCAGGAATAATATATATATATATATATATATATATATATATATATATATATATATATATATATATATATATATATATATATATATATATATATTATATATATTTATTTATCATACTTAACTGCTGTCTCCCGCATTAGCGAGGTAGCGCAAGGAAACAGACAAGGAATGGTCCAACCCACTCACATACACATGAATATACACAAACACTCACACCCGCACATAAACATACATATATATACATATCTTTTCTTTCTTTCAAGCTATTCCCTCAAAGGCCCAGTCCTCTGTTCTTAATGCTACCTCGCTAATGCGGGAAATGGCGAATAGTTTGAAAGAATATATATATATATATATATATATATATATATATATATATATATATATATATATATATATATATATGAAAATAGATAAAAGTTTTTGTAGTAGATAAAACATAAAAGGTACCGGAAATTTGATCAGACTGAACCAGAGGTAATGATCATCAATTAATTTGTGAATTCTTACCAAGTGGAATGACAAAAAAAAAGTTTAATATTCAGATATTTCGCTAGTTTTTACCATAAGCGCGTGCACGTAGTGGGAGACTGTACTAAGAAATTTTCAATGCTAGCTTAAGGTTGCTCAATAAGCACACACAAACACACACACTCTCTCTCTCTCTCTCTCTCTCTCTCTCTCTCTCTCTCTATATATATATATATATATATATATATATATATATATATATATATATATATATACATTCCCTGGGGATAGGGGAGAAAGAATACTTCCCACGTATTCCCTGCCTGTCGTAGAAGGCGACTAAAAGGGGAGGGAGCGGGGGGCTGGAAATCCTCCCCTCTCGTTTTTTTTTTTTAATTTTCCAAAAGAAGGAACAGAGAATTGGGCCAGGTGAGGGTATTCCCTCAAAGGCCCAGTCCTCTGTTCTTAACGCTACCTCGCTAATGCGGGAAATGGCGAATAGTTTGAAAGAAAAAGAAAAAAATATATATATATATATATATATATATATATATATATATATATATATATATATACATATATAGAGGTAGAGCTAGGAAAAGACAACAAAGGCCACATTCGTTCACACTCTGTCTCTAGCTGTCATGTATAAGGCACCGAAACCATAGCTCCCTTTCCACATCCAGGCTCCACAAAACTTTTCATAGTTTACTGCAGACGCTTCACATGCCCTGGTTCAATCCAGTGACAGCACGTCGACCCCGGTATACCACAACGTTCCAATTCACTCTATTCCTTGCATGCCCTTCACCCTCCTGCATATTCAGGTCCCGATCGCTCAAAATCTTTTCACTCCATCCTTCCACCTCCAATTCGGTCTAGCACTTCTCCCTGTTTCCTCCACCTCTGATACATATATCCTCTTTGTCAATATTTCCTCACTCATTCTCTCCATGTGACCAAACCATTTCAATACACCCTTTTCTGCTGTCTCAACCACATTCTTTTTATTACCACATATCTCTCTTACCCTTTCATTACTTACTCGATCAAACCACCTCACACCACATATTGTCTTCAAACATTTTATTTCCAAAACATCCACCCTCCTCCGCACAACCCTATCTATAACCCACGCCTCGCAACCATATAACATTGTTGGAACCACTATTTCTTCAAACATACCCATTTTTGCTTTCCGAGATAATGTTCTCGCCTTTCCACACACCTTTCAATGCTCCCAAAAAAAAATCCACAAGAAGAAGACACGCGATAAGTTCTCATTACACGAAAATACAGTTGGGAACTTATCGTGTATCATTTTCCTGTAGATTTTTTGCATATACTAGATCACGCACTCCACCACCACCAATGTCTCTAGTATATCTTTTCATTGTTATTTTCGCATATCTGTGACGATGTCTGTCTTAGCTGGGGACTCGGGTCTAGGAATGTAAAGTGCCTCATGTTTTCTAGCCCAGATTCCCACCTTGTTAAAAAGGAAGACTGAGTATACTTGTATGACTGGTCCCATGAGTGACCTCCTGTATGGAGAAGGTGAGTTAGTGTTGTTATTAAGATCAGAACTGGTGTGGGCAATATTAGCTGGGGTCTTGGTATGTAATTGTGGTAAATATGACCAGATGAGGTTAGTGTAGTTAGGAATACATAGTGAAATCAATGTAATGTTGTTTTATTCATATAATCTGGTGGGGTCTATGTTGTTGGCATGACCTGATAGCGTGACCTGATTCGACCCGATTCCTGTTTATGCCTGATTTAAAGACAGCCTTCCGGCTTGCTTATCGTTCGATATCCACAATTTACGTTCATCTTTTTAAGAGTCTGACAAAATTCTCTGGGAAGAAGCATATGAACACAGACACTTGCTGCTGATTTGGAAACACCGAGGCTCAGTTTGCCATCTAGCTTTCCTAAAGATTTTGATGGCAGACTTCCCGTAAGCATCAGGGAATTCATGGCTCAGCTTATAGGATTTTCCTGTGAAAACTATTTCTTTTGGACCAGTTCACAACCTGGGTTTACAGGATCTCATGAAGATAGCGTTAAGGTTCCGGGTTATGACGTAGCGATGAACGGAATGGTAGTTGTCTCATGATCTTGCGGTTATGTTGGGAAGTAAATGGACTTCCGTGATAGTTCGATCGACGCCATTTTCCGAAAGACTCTGGGAGATCATAGAGGAGTTGAGAGGAGTGGATAGATCAGGCCGCTAGTAGAAGGCTCTGTGTCAAAGACCAGCTGAGGATGTCAAGACTGAGGGAAGATGAAAATTTTCTCGTCGAGTGTGTGGTTGTCTGAATCACAATGAAGCGCAGGTCGTACATGAGTGGCTGCTCCTCCTTCCCCTTCAGATAGTTTAGTAAGGTGGACGAAACTGTACATGTTAATGAATGACAGGTCCATGACTTCACTAAGCTCCCTACCTCTGATAATGTATTGGGAGAAACCCCTGTTTGTGGAAATGCCTTCCACTCCCCCCTCTTTCCCCAACAGGCAGCTCAGAACATTTTGTTAGGATACGACATTACCAAAATGTTGAGCTTAGGTTCGCTCACGCATAAGAATTATTGTCGTAATACTTACAGGGCGGCGTACGTCCCGTTGATGCTACACGGTTCCTGAAGTAAGCAAGGTGGTCTGAGATTGTTTGGAACTGGGATTCAATCTATCGAAGAATCCGAGCAATGGGTGATCAATCGTAGTTATGGAATTCGCTAGTCGGCCGATCTATTGTAATGTGATTGAAATATAAAGAATTCAGGTGTTGCATGTATATTTGAACTGAGGGTCTAATTTATCGGTTGTATATTGCGTCAAAATGACTAATTGATGCCTGACTGAATAAATTTTGCCGAACTGTCGATGAATCTTTCTGTATCACGGAGACACGTGACCAATGATGAAGTTAGTGGTGGTCGCTCCACTGCTGCTACTGCCGACTTGTGCCACACCACCACCGTAGTGTGGTATAGACACGGATCCTATAGGAAATAGTTGCCCGCCAATCACCCGTGTTGGTTGCAGACTGAGACAGGCAATATACAGAAGCGTCTTCTGAATGACCAGATGGATGGTTGGTGTTTCAGGCGTGGTTACCATTGCTACTCTCCTCATAGACGAATGATAAGCATTTCCTGAGGTTTTATATAAGAGTGAAGATCCTGAGTGTTTAATCCAACAGTCACTAGCTGTTGTCAATAACCTGTCTCTTTGATATCAAATGTATCGTAACATTTTTCCAGCAAAAGCGCAGTTTCTCCTCAAGAAGGTGGAAGAAAATACTAGTAACCATAGATGTATTCCCACGTCACATGAAAGAAAACAGCAACCATAAAGACATAGGTTCTCGAGAAAGTGTTTGCGACTTCCCTGGATTTACACCGTTACTATCCCTACGCTGAGGTACATGGAGACCAACGCGAAGACGATACGGTTACTGACTGTGTGGGATTTCTGGGACAAGTTATAGTAACACTGACTGAAATACTACAGAAAAACTGACCAGAAGCTGAAAGTGAGTGTTTTAGTAGATCTTTAATACCACTTCATTAAAATGAATATAAGCAATTGGAAAGTACCTTCGTGATGACTTTAACTAACGTTCGTTGAAATGAAATTGATTGTGTTTAGTAACTGCTGACCTCTAGAAATGGTCGTGACAAATATGTCAAGGGAATTAGTTAGATGGAGAGAGATAAATGCGTGCCAAAACTCATGAACATTGACCCTAATATGGCCTAGTAATGGTTGTTCTTTTTATGACTTTTGATCCTTAAAGAAAATGATCAAAGATGGTCAATTCAAAATGTGGGGTTTGTAGAAAGACATTTTTGGACTACATATTATGAATACTGGATGAAACATGGTCAAGTATGGCTGAAAAAAAATGTTTCTTTATAGTAACCTTTGACCCTTACAGAATAAGAGAAATGGCTCAGTTCACAAGTCTATCCTAAGAATTGTATGGGGCTCTTGGAGAGGCATCTGTATGCAGTGTTCCGTCTGAGCTGATTGAATCTGTAAGGAATAGCGACCCAAAATACACCATTTTGAATTAAGTCATCTTTGAACCCACAAAAGCCTTCAAAAGACTTTGATCTGGTAAAGGAAATAG
The DNA here is from genome assembly GCF_036320965.1 of Panulirus ornatus. NCBI lineage: Eukaryota > Metazoa > Arthropoda > Malacostraca > Decapoda > Palinuridae > Panulirus > Panulirus ornatus. Next base: position 1,951,651 of record NC_092243.1, on the reverse strand, counting down.
ATAAAAATGAAAGAGGTCGCTTGGGAGTAGTGAATCAAGATACATGTGTACCAAGTTTCAAGTTGATATGCTCCCGGGATGAAGGAATAAAGCAAACACCCATGATTGTTGAGAAGGAAGAAGTTGAAACAGTAAAAGCAATCATACGTCTCCAACTGGCTCGAAATGTGTTTTGATTTATTGGTGATATTTTGTTCCTAGCAGAAAGCAGGAGTCAACTGGGAAAGCATTAGACTGGAGACGTACTCCGAGACGTACTCCGTACCATTTAAGGAATCAGAGAAGTATTAGGGAATGCACTCAGTGATTTATAGGTTCTTTCATGCCAAGTCGTGAACGCCAGCAGAGACCTTATATTTAGAATCAAAGTGATTGCAAGAAAATCTCTTTCGCCTGGACTCGTGTTAGGTGCACCATAACACCCGCACTGCGGCCTTCTGACGCTGCATTGTGTGGAGAAAAAATAAAAACAAGACTTTATGTGAGACCATCATTGTGTTCATAGTAATGATGATATTGCCATCGTCATGGCCAAACTTAAGTTCAGTGTCATGTGGTCTCTTTATGTTGTGTGTTACTTATCCGCATGTTTTCTACAGGTTTCCGCTGGACAATCCCTCCTCAAACTTCTTTAAGACAATCATTATCATACTTATGAATAGCTTAACTCGAAGTTATTCTTTGTACGTATGTACTGAACCGTTTCTTTGAAAAAGAATTGAGTCAACATGTTGGTAGGTGAAGCGGACGTGGCTTGGAAAGTATAATCTCATGAAGATTTTATCATTCACTGAAGAACGTCCAACTGGCTTTCAGTCTAGACTGTCATGGTGATATATGTCTATAGTTCTCCGCTTCTGTGGTGCTGTTATCTTGGTTCCAGCTTTGTTGGTTGTGATGGTGTAGCATTGATTTCTTGTAGCAATGATGTGATACTAACCAATTTTGAAGGCAAGCATTTTCTCGCCGCCTACATCTGTACGCCGTTCTTGTATTGATTGACATAACTATATATGATTGCTCCAGGATCCTAATTCTAAGACGGGACTCCTTTTTTGATCAGTTGTACATATACATTGTCTATGTAAGTAGGCAAAGAATTTCAGATAATTCTATTTAGCATTTCATCCCAAATTTTTTCCATCATCATCATTTCAGGTGAAAGGATGGCCTGAGTGATGGGTAGCTTCGCTGGTAACACATTTCGCCAAGATAAATTGCTTATTTCCCGCTCTCAGATTTATAGCTGTTAAGCGAAGAAAAATCCTTGGGTAATAAGTTTCTTGAAAAGTTACTTTACTCTTCCAATGTCAGTAAAAGCAAAAGTGAACGACAAATCATACCGAATACTGCATGAAAAGAATTGAGAGCTAAGGCAAACATAGTAATCGTTTCCAAGCGTTTAATGTACTCTGAGTATGTGTTAGACCAAGGCATTCTAATGCTTAGAAGGACAATAAAGCAGCCTTAACTCAGTCAGTCATGGGACAGCCACATTGTCATGTTCAGTGCTGGTCGATCACTGGGGAACGCTGCCGTGGGAACGCTGGTCAGGCCAGGGGAGGAGCTCAGTGCTCGAGGCTCACTGATCGAGTGGAGGACGTCCCTGCCTCACGCAACCACGTACCAGCCATTTCTCGAGGACCTCACTTCGTTCACTGAGCGTCTTCGTAGTAACGCTAGGAGGGGACCTTCCTCTGTATATAATCTATCACTTTAGGAGTTGATGGATGTCCCTCCGGTTGGTGATACTTGATGAGTTACGTGTAAACTCGTCCAGTCCAAAGACCATCGCAGTTCACTTACAACTGTCCACAGATTAAGTGGTTGTGAGCTCCTCGACCAGTCTTCAGTGATTGTTTAGTCTTTCCCCATGTGGTGAACAAGTCTTAATTTCTCCCCCTTTTTTCGACCTTCATGTTGCTTCCTGATTTTCAGAAAAATATCATAACTTGCAGCAGTGTTGTTGTATCTCCCTTGTGATCTGTCAGTTATCATACAGCAGTACTCTGATGTATGAAGTGAGGAGGTAGTGGTGTTGTGTAGTGGAAAGATCACCCAGAGGAAATAACATATACATGAAAACAAACGAATGATGAACTTGCGTGCTGTTTTGCTGATTATCTTCATCGTTCGTACCGCAAGCACTAATGGTGAGTATCTCAAAAGACTTTATATGTTTTACTTGATTCCTACTGAGGTCTTGGTCCCTACTGAGGTCTTGGTCCCTACTGGGGTCTTGAATCTTACTGGGGTTCATCAATTAATGTAAACAATCAATGAGAGATGTCTGGTAATTCGATTCTGAGGATAGATTCGTTCCAGCTCCTTCCATAGTTCAGTATTATCATTCTATCTAGACACTCTTGTGAAATAGCTATATGTTATACGTATTATGATAGATAACAGCTTTCACTGTTGTGAGCCAGCGTGGCTGTTCTCGACGATAGTGTTTGTTGGCCTTTGGTGTGTGGCTGTGTTAGCCTCTGGTGTGTGGCTGTGTTAGCCTCTGCTGTTTGGCCGAGTTAACTTCCGGTGTATGGCTGTGTTGGACACAATATTGGAAATAATTATATAGACACTGTATATACTGAACCTAATCACAGTATCTGTTTAGCAAGATATGAAAATTTCTCAGAGGCAATAACCCTCTAGTAAAACATGTAATTCCTGCTGAGACACATTCAGTATTCACTAAGCTGGACACAATACCTCCTCAACAGACACAAATGTTATTTAGTTATGCACCGTACATGTACAGTCCCAGGGCTCAGCTCAGTATGACATCATCTGCTAAGACAGAACCAGCTCCTGCCCTGTCTGGCAAAAACACATATTTAGCCAAAAAACGTAATTTCTCAGCCACAGTCAACCTCTCCCACAATGAAAGCGAAACTGATATAATCAGAGTTTTCATGCTCTGGCAAGTAAATTAATATCAAGGGCAAACAATGATTTAACATTTCATTTGAGCACCAGAGATTTGGCCTTGTTCTTCTTTCGCGTGTGATACATTATTTACTTAAGCAAACACAAAGGATTTAATCATTCAACAGTTGGAGAGAACAGGCACCGACTTTTGGATGAAACCTAATCACACATATCACATACACTCCTTGTGAGCTGACTGTGAGAATACAGATTGTCTAAATACTCGAGTTTGTTGACAGCCACTCTCACACTCAGGGTCTCACTGAACATGGGCAAAAAAGGGTTGAAAAGTAGTTGGGCCTCTTGAGTCTTAAAATTTCTCACATTAGATGGATATTATTGTCCAACTAGCTAACTCCACGGAAGACCATACAGAGTGTGAGAGAAGAGAGAGCGGAAAGCAATATGAGAGCATGTTTGATTTTTGTTCCACATTATGGACTATGCTAGGTGACAGGACAACATTAAATGGGAGTCTGTCTCTCTCTCTCTCTCTCTCTCTCTCTCTCTCTCTCTCTCTCTCTCTCTCTCTCTCTCTCTCTCTCTCTCTCTCTCTCTCTCGGTATAATCGCTAAGCCTTTAAAGATAGGACAGAGGAAGAAGTAAACATTGTAGTCCTTGCTCTTTTTTAAAACAAAATTTGTAATCTTAATTCATTCCATTCTACTGCCTAAATCTGATTATGTGCAAATGTAAGTGAGATGATGTGAATCATGAAGGTTAGAGATATCACGATAGGCATCTCTGTTATAGGCTTGAACCCTCTCTTTAACAACCTAATTTTGTATCTATTGTGATCATTCCAAAGGAGTGGAATTTTGTTCATAAATTGAATCTTCGACGCTGAGTACAAGTCATGAAAATTCTTCTTAAGCTAGCTGTAAGGTCGGGAGTTCTTCTGTCCAGAAGGACCATTATATTCAACTGCTGGGTTAACATTTCCCGGGTCCACAAATGCGGGAGATGAACGATCGCTGGTGTCTGGGAGAGTCTCGAGGAGAACACAGTTAAGCTGAGGCTGTTGTTCATCTTGGGCTGCAAGACACCTTCCACAGGTCTGCTACTGAGGCGTGGATGAAATGGTTGTTCATAAGAATCATGAACACGGGACAATGAATTTCCTGGGATGAACATGTCAGGGCCATCATCAAATTCACCACTTATCGTTCTCATCTTCTTAGTCGAAGGGAGACACCTAGACCTTAAGTCACGTCTCTACATGGTTCCTGGCTTTTCATTCACTGTACTTCTGTATCAGTAACTGCACTGTCATAAAGTGACACGCATTCTGTATACTGTACTTCTGTGTAAGTAACTGTACTGTCATAAACTGACACACATCAGAATAATCTTATTTTTCTTTTTATAGTGACCGACATGGCACGGATAGATAGTGTGCCCAAAACCTCATAACACCAATGTCTATAGATCACCTGACTTACGTTTGCAAAAACATATTTCATATTCTTTTGGACTGAACCAATCTTTAATCTTTGGCCAGGCTGTGTGGTGCAAGCAAATCTGGATTGGTAATGATTCTCAGACCTACGTGATCAATGTCACTCAGTATCAGTTATCAAAGTGAATGGAACCAGTTGCTCAGGAGAAAACCTAAGTCACCGACAAGACTCAGTCTTGTAGTGCACGCAAGCCACATATCTTACATGTGTTCACTGACTGTGTGTAACACCATTGGTGTTCGACAGAGACTCTGAACCAGGAATCTCTTTTTAACAGTCCTACAAATATAGGTACGCATGGACGCAGGAGGTGTAGAGGTGTGTGGAATGTGGACGCAGGAGGTGTGGAGGTGCGTGGAATGTGGACGCAGAAGTGTGTGGAGGTGCGTGGAATGTACGACGTCTTGTTTCTAACAGGTTCGGATCGTCATGAGCAACTTAGCCAGCAGCAGCAGGGACAGCAGCAGCAGGGACAGGGACAGGAGGGAGAGGTGCGTATGTTCAGCCTGAACAGGGGAGTGTGGACGTTGCCATCACTGGACGTGTTCCTCCGCTACAACTTCTCCAGCGACAGCGTCACACAGTTCACCGTCTGCTACAGAATCAGGTGAAGCGCAACTCTCTTAACAAGTACCTCCCTCGTGTATGTGTGAGTGATGTACTGTATGGCTCCACGTGTAGTCATGATAAGCAAACATATCTACACAATAGTTGGTAATGTGTTATTGACACGTAGATTTCGTAATCAATTTACATACGACAAGTGTTTTCATGAGAAAGTCCAGTCGATAGGAGCCATATTCTCTGATCTGTTTTCAAGATGAATACAAAGGCATAATGATAACCTCATCTGCCTCCAGGTCTTTCCCACGACTGCAGAAATCTGAAGCCTTGCCTTGTGCCCATGATATCTATGCCATACTCTAACTTAGAGCCAATATCACTGCTAAAACTATTTTGTCCATGGAATATATTCTATTCAAACCTAGTAATTTTTGTCTCATTGTTATCATTAAATTTTTTGATGTGCGTCCTGCAAAATATCCATTAGCTTGAAAAACAGAAGCCATTTTGTGCAGAATTAGTGGCTTAAAAGTGATTTATAGTTTCTGGATTTGCAACAGTGTATTTCTGTGTTTACTCATAACAGCATCGATCACGCTTTCCACACGAACACTACTTAGCCTTGGGTTTGAATTATGTGTAGAATCTCTTACACATCATCGTCAGAACACGTGCTTACGACTTGGCTGGAGAGGGCACATCGTAGTGCATAGGGCGGTCAGCTTCAGCTGCTGACTATCGCACCTGAATGAATGATTGTTAAAGTATCACCTTAGTTTGAGCCCTAGACTCTGTTCCAGTCCAAGTGTTCATCTGTATTCTACACACCCTTTCCTTCGTCGTACTCCCAAGTGCCATTTAACAAACCCCCGCCAAAGTTCTCAGTGCCTAAGACCCGTCCGTGTTGTGGATAGTCAACGAGATATTGCTTTAGCTCCAGCCGCCTGGACCCCTGCCAGTAAAAATAGAATATACTGAAGGACAATACCAACAACCTAAGAGGCTGTATGATGACAGAGGATATTCAAGAGATAAAGCCACACGAACGTACAACTCCCTCCCTGCATAGTAAAAGTAAATGAAAACAAGCAGGTGATCGATTACACTACCAGCTGGCACATGGTTGAGACAGGTAAAGCAAAAATATGGTAGGTACTGGAGGATGAAGAGGAAACGTAAACTTAACATATATCCAAGATCTGGACAGCAACACTCATGGAGCACACCTGGGCCCCCACGGAGCCTCACACCGCTGAGAGAAACACCACCTCCACCACAACACACACACACACACACACACACACACACACACACACTGGGATACATAAATATGATAACAGAAGTACAAAATGAACCGACGATTCACACACTCCAGTAAACCTATACAATATATCTTTATAACTACGTTTTGTTTTTTCACTGCACACTCCCTGCCACGCTTCTTGCTTCCCACTCCTCCACATCTATATATGAAAACTCACTCGCTGGAGACATTATATCACTCGGAGCAGTTCCCCTCTCTCTGCCCACCGTGAAAAGCATAGTCAATAACAAGATCGTGGTCTTCAATAACTTGGTTTATTACGCAATATACAAACAAGTTACTAACCTTCTCGTTCAGAATGACTTGTAAGTAATCAGTCACGTGACGTCTAATTTCTGTAACAAAAGTTTTTTGTTTCTTTGTGTTGTTTGACATATAAACAATGGCAAGTTCACATAGTGTCATGGAGCCGTGCATGTGTTATCCTCTAGTAGTATATTCATAAGGATGATCACACACCCAGCAGTTAGTGTCTACCTTTCTGCTTTACATCTCGTCTTTATCACAGATAAGATAAAGAATCTCACGACATTGCTATTGTCGTCCAATAGAATCCTTCATCATGAGCCAACGGTTCCACTGTTATCTGTCCGTCATGTATACTCCTAAGTACCTATACTGTTGATATTTAAAGTACATGTTCACAAAAATGTTTTCACCCAAGCCATTATGTCCATCTTGCAATTTTCTATGATACAAAATGTTCCATTATAGCTAAGTTCCTACCGGTTGATGTGCCGGAAGGAGCGATAGTAAAGTGAAACCTCTTGCTTGACTATCCTTTCGCCATCTGAATAGATTATGAGTCTAGGTTACTATATACGTCCTCTAGTGGATGATAACCTCGTCAAAGACCATTATAGCTGTGAGCATAGATCTTGCCTCACTTTCCTCCTACGTATTACGACAAGTTGGTTTATGTTGGCTCTTGTTGCAGGTTTGAGACGTTTACGAAGCTGACGACCCATCTCTCCTACGTGGACAACGACGCAAATATGGATTCACTGGGAATCTGTGAGTTGCCACGAGTAGGTGACCTGTGCATTATGGGAAAACTCTGGGAGGACAGTTGTATAAATGTGTGTGTGTGTGTGTGTGTGTGTGTGTGTGTGTGTGTGTGTGTGTGTGTGTGTGTGTGTGTGTGTGTGTGTGTGTGTGCATTAATGAAACACTTCTAACCCAAAAAACAACATCCCTTCTCCCAAAATCATGAAAACACTAGACAAGCCTCACCTCGAAGCTTTCACCCAGCCTTTGAGCCCACAGGCATCCACAACGCAAATTAGACCTTGAATAATTCCCCTGCAACTGGTCCTAAGTAATATCAAACCCCTACACAAATTACTTATGCCCAAAAGTAATCCCATCACTCACAGGTGTCTTCAACTGGAAACTTAGCAACATAGTAGCCTTTCTGAGATACCTCAGTCTCCCTCTCCTTCTATCGCCCAGTATCACAACTGACATCAAGAATCAAACTCCATGAAAACTAACCCCGCCACAGCATCAAGAAAATGTCCGTCTCTCACCCATACAGAGTGCTATGAGTCTTGTGTACAATACTCAGTCTGGTCTTAATCTTCATGCCTGACTGACGTGATCCTCCAGATGCTCTACCCTATACATTGCAACAAGACTGTATGGCTTACGAAACATCTGATAAGTTACTGGGACTTTTAATCAAGCCTGAACTTTATTTTGGGCTCGAAAGGCAGTCATATAATGTTCACTAAAATGTCAAACAGAGGAAATTGTAGGAAAAAGTTAGAACAAGATGACTTTAAACCTTAGCAAGAGATTGTAGGTACTCCCATCTCCTGAAGTTGATGGATTTCCCTTATACAAAAGAAATGAATTATCTTTGATCACTAGACATCAAGAAATGTTCTAACAGTAACTCATTTTCAAGAACTTGGATCTCTCAAGACATAAAGATGATATATGAGTATCTAAAACATAGTAAATCAGTTACTTCTAATAGGTGTGCGAGTTTGTACATTCTTTCTAAAATACTAAACCATTTCTCTCAAAATTCTTATTTCATCCCTCTTATAGCTAAAGCTTCCCCAGTACAGCCTCACCTCGTTTCCCATGCCTTCTGATAATTCTAGCAAACTTATTTCCTTTTAGGACAATTTTCATTATATTTCAAGATATTCTTGACAGATTTCATTGCTGATGAATTAGGTATTATCTTGTTGATCTGCAGACCATGCCCAGTCTCACCTGATGGTGTGGTTCAACGGCGAGAGTCAGATTAGAGAGGAGGACGTGGCCAACTGGGACCCGCCCCCCGAGACCTGGATCCACTTCTGTCACGTCTTTAGTTCCTCCACCTTCACCATTTACACTCAAGGTCAGGTACGACAGGCGACGCTTTCCTACTCAACCACATCAGTAAGCTTTACAAATTCATGTAAATATATGAAAATGAGAATGAGATATAATGATGCTGTCATTTGTGTGTGGAAAAAAGTACCTTTCAGGAATTTCTCACCAAGATCATTTCTATGTGAGCGGCCTTTCTTGCACGTACGGTATTATGACGATATCTAATCCCCAACCAGTTACGTACTGAACCTGGATGCAAAATTGACCGTTGTCTCACTGCGTTCCATACCACAAAGAACATGTATATGAGTGTTGATCTTGATGATAGAAGTTTAAAAGACATTCATTGAATATATTAATCTCACTTTTAGCATAAATAAGCTTCCCTCCTTTTACCTCAAATGTTGATAGAGGATAAGCATTTCTGTGTATTGCAAGTCATCTTTTTTAACAGCTCTGCCATCACATGTCATCCTCTCCTTCAGGAAATATTCAGTAAGGATCTGATGAGCGGGTGGTCCTTGCAGCTGAATGGGTCACTAGTACTGGGGCAAGAGCAGGATGCCCTGGGTGGAGGCTTCGATATAGCCCAGGTAAGAGGAGTAGCAGGAGGCAGATACACACTTTACCTAACCCTGCATCCTGTCTTGTGCCTGACCGTGACTCACTTATGGGCCTCCCAAGCTCGGGTGCATAGGTTCAAACCCTAGTTATGACAGTCGGTCCACAGTCAACCCAGCTGTTCATCCACCCCTAGAGGTTGGTCGATAAAAAGGAACCTAACTCAGGTTGGGGTATGTATATATATATATATATATATATATATATATATATATATATATATATATATATATATATATATATATATATATATATATATATATATATATATATATATATATACATATATATATATATATATATATATATATATATATATATATATATATATATATATATATATATATCCTGGGGATAGGGGAGAAAGAATACTTCCCACGTATTCCCTGCATGTCGTAGAAGGCGACTAAAAGGGGAGGGAGCGGGGGGCTGGAAATCCTCCCCTCTCATTATCTTTTTTTTAATTTTTCCAAAAGAAGGAACAGAGAAGGGGGCCAGGTGAGGATATTCCCTCAAAGACCCAGTTCTCTGTTCTTAACGCTACCTCGCTAACGCGGGAAATGGCGAATAGTTTGAAATATATATATATATATATATATATATATATATATATATATATATATATATATATATATATACATACATACATACATACACGTCTACACATGCACATATACATACCTATAAATTTCAACGTATACATATATATATATATATATATATATACATACACAGACATATACATATATACACATGTACATAACTCATACTTGCTGCCTTTATCCATTCCGGTCGCTACACCGCTACACATGAAATGACAACCCCCTCCCCCCGCACGCGCGCGAGGTAGCGCTAGGAAGACAACAAAGGCCACATTCATTCACACTCAATCTCTAGCTGTCATGTATAATGCACCGAAACCATAGCTCCCTTTCCACATCCAGGCCCCACAAAACTTTCTATGGTTTACCCTAGACGCTTCACATGCCCTGGTTCAATCCATTGACAGCACGTCGACCCCGGTATACCACATCGTTCCAATTCCCTCTATTCCTTGCACGCCTTTCACCCTCCTGCATGTTCAGGCCCCGATCGCTCAAAATCTTTCTCTCCATCCTTCCACTTCCACTTTTGGCCTCCCACTTCTCGTTCCCTCCACCTCTGACACATATATCCTCTTTCCTCACTCATTCTCTCAATGTGACCAAACCATTTCAATACACCCTCTTCTGTTCTCTCAACCACACTCTTTTATTACCACACATCTCTCTTACCCTTTCATTACTTACTTGATCAAACCACCTCATACCACATATTGTCCTCAAACATCTCATTTCCAACACGTCCATCCTCCTCCGCACAACCTCGCCCACGTCTCGCAACCATATAACATTGTTGGAACCACTATTTCTTCAAACATACCCATTTTTGCTCTCCAAGATAACGTTATTGCCTTCCACATATTCTTCAATGCTTCCAAAACCTTCGCCCCCTCCCCCATCCTGTGACACTTTCGCTTCCATGGTTCCATCCGCTGCTAGATCCACTCCCAGATATCTAAAACACTTCACTTCCTCGTCTTTCTCCATTCAAACTTACCTCCCAATTTACTTGTCCCTCAACCCTACTGAACGTAATAACCTTGCTCTTATTCACATTCACTCTCTGCTTTCTTCTTTCACACACTTTACCAAATTCAGTCACCAACTTCTGCAGTTTCTCAATCGGATCGGCCAACCCAGCGCTGTATCATCAGCGAACAACAACTGACGCTTACCAAGCCCTCTCATCCACAACAGACTGCATACTTGCCCCTCTCTCCAAGACTCTTACATTCACCTCCCTAACAACCCCATCCATAAACAAATTAAACAACCATGGAGACATTATGCACCCCTGCCGCAAACCAACATTCACTGGAAACCAATCACATTCCTCTCTTCCAACTCATACACATGCCTTACATCCTTGATAAGAACTCTTCACTGCTTCTAGCAACTTATCTCCCACACCATATACTCTTAATACCTTCCACAGAGCATCTCTATCATATGCCTTCTCCAGATCCATAAATGCTACATACAAATCGATCTGTTTTTCTTAGTATTTCTCACATACATTCTTCAAAGCAAACACCTGATCCACACATCCTCTACCACTTCTGAAACCACACTGCTCTTTCCCAATCTGATGCTCTGTACATGCCTTTACCCTCTCAATCAATACCCTCCCATTTATATATATATTATCATTCTTATTATCATTATAATACTTGACCGCCGTTTCCTGCATCAGCGAGGTAGCGCCAGGAAACAGACAAAGAAAGACCCATCCACTGATATACACACATATATACATACCCGCACATACACATACATACATAAATATACATATAGATATCAACATACACATGTACTGGCATATACATATTCACACTTGCGTTAATGGGGTGGCCTTGATTAAGGCCTCAGTTGCCCATGCTGTCTTAGCCAAAAAGAATATTATCCTTGGTCAGTGTCATGAGCACTCCACTGTCCTTGAGCAGTGTTTTGCGGAATATGCTTGATCTGGTCAGTGTCATGTGCATCTTTTTTCATTATTTTCTAGTGTCTTCAGCATAATGCTGGCCATATTCATATCTAGCCCTAATCATTCCCACTAGCACAGTCTTTCATTAGTTTCGCAGTAACTACCAAATGGGGGAAGTAATACAAGCAATTGACTTTTCGTTGCTTTGGACATTAGAATTTCTGTCTCATCTCTAGTAACTTCTTCAATATCATTTGAGTCCTGATGTTATAAAATTATGATGTTTGAAAATTGCTATTGCTTAATCCAATTAATTCCAGGTATTACCTACCTTTGTAGCATTGTGCATTCATTATCTAATTACTCTGGGGGAATTGATTACTATATCATCCCATTAGGTGATGATTGGCGACATAGCTCAGGTATCATTTTGGGACCGACCACTGACAATCCCGGAGATCGTGGAGATGGCCACGTGTCGAACCCTAGGACGGGGTAACGTCTTCAGCTCCGACACGGCCTCACTGGAGGTGTACGGCTCTACAGTGCAGTGGGTCAATGTTGAAACTTTGTGCAGGTGCTCATGTTATATCACGTAAATTAAACACATAGAGTGAGAGTTGGAAATTATTAACACATTAACACCTATGTAGAGATGCAAACGTATCAAGGCACACAAATAATATAACTTTCACACAGATGCAAACATATCCACACAAGCAAACATACACACATATAGAAAAAAATGCACATATTCAGTGATAGAAGTTAATGAATACTTATCTTTCTTAAGTAGCTTAAAAAGTTATGTTTGTTCACATAAATTTTCTCTACTCAAATACTTGGAAACCTTTCATGGATCATCATCATAATGATTTATACTGTGCTAAGCGTGGAATTTCTACGAAACATTAACTGATCACTGGGATTAACTAACTACAAATATATTAGAATTTCATTACATTTCTCTTTTCCATATCAATTTTCTGCAGCCAGGCAGGCAAAGTCTTAAACACAGTTCAAAAGCTAACCAGGTCGAAGATCTTAAGAACTTGCCTGTTCTTTATCAACAAAAATATCATCTGTTTTATGTACAGGTTAGTAATAACTAAATTTTCTCATCAGTTCATCAGGAGGGAACTACTTTGTGATCCTACTAGAGGAGCGGAGTCTGGTGGAGGCTATCTCTCTGTGCCAGTTGATGAATGCATCCCTAGCAGTGCCTAGCGACTCAAACGAGAACCTCCACCTGACACAGGAGCTTCAACCACACCAAAATGTCTGCTCTCCTGAAAGGGAAGGGAAGCTATGGCTTGGCATCAGTGACAGTCAGGAGGAGGGCGTTTGGAGAAATGTTGTCACTAATAATCCTGTGGATTACTTGAACTTTGCCCCAACGTATCCCCACGGAAGCACTTTTTATGGTTGTGCGTTGCTGACAGTCACTGGCTTTTGGCATGATACTACTTGTTTATACATCAGGAACTGTGCAGGGTGCATGGTGAACAGATCATCTTACCTATACCTAAGAGGTTTTTGCTTTGACACTGAACATCAAAATCGGTTCAGGCTATCAGGTTATACCGATGAACGGGTACATTTCCTGGGATTCTACAATCTATTGATAGCATGGGAAGCAGCTAATAAGATGTGGGTATTCTATAATATTTTGGAGAACTCAACCTATATGCACTTAAACAACTTGGCAGCTGATGGATATCCATTAGGTAAACACGAATGGATTACTAACAGTGAGATATGTGGAGTTCCCAAAGGGAATGACATGTCCCTAAGTCTGTCACCCTGCAACAAGAATCAGTATATGTGCAGATCAGGCCAGTGCATCACTCTCCTGCAGCGGTGTGACTTGAATAATGACTGTATCGATAGGAGTGATGAATTTAACTGTGGAAAAGTGGTGATAAGCAATGAATACCAAAGGGAGTTACCACCTGTAAATGTCAGGGGCAATGTTCTAAAGCTCAGTCCGGAGCTAAGACTACTGAGGGTGGCTAATGTTGATGACATCAGTATGGCTATTGACGTTGAGTTACAGGTAATCCTTCAGTGGGTGGATGATCGGTTGAGCTTCAAGCATCTGACAGCGTCCAGGAGTGGATCTATCCTGACAGAGGAGGAGGTGCATCTGATATGGACACCAAGGTACCAGCTGATAAACCTGGAGGGTGGAAAGATGGAACTGCTGGAAGAGAGTGTCATCATTACCACGGCCAACAATGCTACAGTTTCTCACTTCAATGATATTAACATGGGTAAGATATGGTATCTGTCTCACAATGGGAAGTTTAAATATCATCTTATAATTATTTCAACCATAGTGCTTTCTGAGATTTATCTGAACTTGTCATCTTTAATTTTCAGCATTTGAAAATGAAAAATATCTTTATCTTCTAATTCCTAAATATCAGTAATCAAATAATATTTTACTTTCAACACTACATTTGGTTTAAACTAAACCAACATATGAATGAATTACTATATTGCCAAATTACACATCATGATTTTTGAAAAAATAAATGTAAGGTTTTGCATCACTATTTGCAAGCATTGCAATAATTGTACACATGATGTTTTCACTTGACAGACCCAATCTACCCTGGAGACAGCAACAACCTTTCCATCATCAGCCACTATACAGCAAGATTCACCTGTCTGTTTAGATTCTTTGCCTATCCTTTCGACATCCAGTTATGCACCATCGAACTCCATCTCCCATCTATCTATGAGGGGAAGGTAGAGTTCTCAGAGGATGATGCTGCGGTGAACTACTCAGGTGTTATGGACCTGGCACTATACACCATCAGGGATGTTTCCATTGGTTCAAACTCAGGGGCTAACCAGGTGATAATGGAGTTCAAGCTGCATCGAAGGCCAGGGGTGATCATGTTGTCCACCTTCCTGCCCTCAAGCCTACTGCTTCTGGTGAGCTGGTCGACACTCTTCATCAAGCTGGATGCTCTGAATGTTCGGGCTATCATGTCCCTCACAACACTGCTTGTCCTCTACACACTCTTCTCCAACCTCTCCAGTTCCCTCCCAGCAACTGCAGAGATCAAACTTATCGACATATGGTTTTTCTTTATTATCTCAATACTCTTTGTAAACATCATGATGAACGTGTTTGTCAGGGATGATGTTCAAATCTCAGTCCCAGGGCCTCAAAAGGTGATAAGGGTGCAGCCAGTACCTTACAAAGCCCCTGCTTCAGTTAGTTACAAAATCTATGTCTCTGTTAGGTTTCTCACTATTTATAAAACTGTCATCATTCCAGTGATGATTATTGTGTTCAACATCTCTTTCTGGGTGACTGTGTTTTTGTAATCATGTATCACAGTGTTGGTAATGAAAATTTTACCATATTACCACAAAAGACGAAAATGTGTGGAAGGAGAGAATGCTATCTCGGAGAACAAAAATGGGCATGTTTGAAGAAATAGTAGTTCCAACAATGTTATATGGTTGCAAGGCATGGGCTGCAGATAAGGTTGTACGGAGGAAGGTGGATGTGTTGGAAATGAAATATTTGAGGACCATATGTGGTATACATATATATGGGGATAGGGGAGAAAGAATACTTCCCACGTATTCCCTGCGTGTCGTAGAAGGCGACTAAAAGGGAAGGGAGCGGGAGGCTGGAAATCCTCCCCTCATTTTTTTTTTTTTTCCAAAAGAAGAAACAGAGAAAGGGGCCAGGTGAGGATATTCCCTCAAAGGCCCAGTCCTCATCCTCTGTTCTTAACGCTACCTCGCTAATGCGGGAAATGGCGATTAGTATAAAAAAAAAAAAAAAAAAAAAATATATATATATATATATATATAATACAGATGAAAGAAATGGCCCAACCCACCCCCATACACATGTATATACATACACGCCCACACACGCAAATATACATACCTATACATCTCAATGTACACATATATATACACACACAGACACATACATATATACCCATGCACACAATTCACACTGTCTGCCTTTATTCATTCCCATCGCCACCTCACCACACAGGGAATCCCATCCCCCTCCCCCCTCATGTGTGCGAGGTAGTGCTAGGAAAAGACAACAAAGGCCCCATTCGTTCACACTCAGTCTCTAGCTGTCATGCAATAATGCCTGAAACCACAGCTCCCTTTCCACATCCAGGCCCCAAACAACTTTCCATGGTTTACCCCAGACACTTCACATGCCCTGATTCAATCCACTGACAGCACGTCAACCCCGGTATACCATATCGATCCAATTCACTCTATTCCTTGCCCGCCTTTCACCCTCCTGCATGTTCAGGCCCCGATCACTCAGTATCTTTTTCACTCCATCTTTCCACCTCCAATTTGGTCTCCCACTTCTCCTCGTTCCCTCCACCTCCGACACATATATCCTCTTGGTCAATCTTTCCTCACTCATTCTCTCCATGTGCCCAAACCATTTCAAAACACCCTCTTCTGCTCTCTCAACCATGCTCTTATAATTTCCACACATCTCTCTTACCCTTACATTACCCTTACATTACTTATATATGCGAGGTAGTGCATGAAAGTGGATGGTAATTACTAGTGCTTATGTATCTGACCACAAGAAGAAAGATCACAAAGTAAGCATTGGAAGCCGTTGAGGGTATAAATGAAGAGCATAAGGTATTGTGTTATACATGGAAATTGTGAACAGTTTGTGAAGTTGTGTGGTGAAGAAGGACTGATGACAAGGAACACCTGGTTAAAAAGAGGGACAAACACAAGTATACATATGTGGGCATTAGTGGATTACATATCACCAGACGAGTGTAAATGAGAGACTTTGGATGTAAATGTGGCGAGAGGGGCAGCTGGTGGGATGTCTGATCACTAAAGTGTGGAGGCGAGGATGAAGATCTGTACAGGTTTTTGGAAAGGAAACAATGTTGGTGAGAAGAGAGTGGTGAAAGTAAGTGAACTAGGGAAAGAGACTTGGGCAAAAAAATACCAAGAGAGATTGAGTGTAGAATTGCAAATGAAGCAAGGGGAGTGGGTGAGGAATGAAAAATATTTAGGCTAGCAGTGTTGGCATGTGAAACATGCATGTGGAATACAAAAGGTGGGAGGTGGGCAGATTAGAAAGGGTGGCAAGCGGTGGAATGAAGTTGCTAGCAAAAGAAAAAGAGAGGCATTTGGGCAATACTTACAGTGAGAGTGTATATGATTGCGAGATGTATAAGAATAAGCAGCAGGAGGTCAAGAGGAAGATGCAGGGGTTGAAAAAGTGGGTAAATGAAAGTTGGGGTTAGCAATTATCAGAAAACTTTAGCAAGAATAAGATGTTTTGGAAGGAGGTAAATAATGTGCGAAAAACATGAATCATATGGGAACATCAGTGAAAGGAGCAAAACTGGAGATGGTAACAGGTAGTGACAAAGCGAGAAGATGGAGTATGTTGAAGGACTATTGAAATGTTGAATGTGTGTAATGACAAAGTGGCAGATGTAGGGTGAAAGTTGGGTAGTATGTGAAGTGAGAAAGTCATAGAGAGTGGTTTGGGAAAGAGACAAAAGATGGTGAAAGCCTTACATACGGTGAAATGTGGTGAGATGGATTATTAAGAAAGGGGGTGACTGTACTGGAGATTGGCTGGTAAGAATATTGGGTATGTGTGGATCATAGTGAGATGCCTGAGGATTGCAAGAATGCATTGTATAACAGGCTAGGGGGATAATGGTGAGTTTTCAAACTACAGAGGTATAAGTTTGTTAAGTGTACCTGGTGAGGCATATGCTAGGGTATTGATTGAGAGGGTGAAGGCATGTACAAAGCATCAGATTGGGGAGAAGCAGTATGGCTTCTGAAGTGGTAGAGGAGATGTGGGTCAGATCTTTGCTTTACAGAATGTGTGTGAGAAATACTTAAGGTAATTAGATGGATTTGTGCATGGCATTTATAGATCTGGAGAAAGCATTTGTGGAGTCTTGAGACTATATGGTGCGGGACACAAAATGCAAGAAGCAGTGTGTTTTCATCAAAGGCATGAACAGTTTAATAGTTTAACAGATAGTGGCAGAAAAACTAGGGTCAAAAGAGAGGAATTTATTTCAAACATTGACATACTGCAAGAACATTTATTTTCATACAAGCTCACCATTTTCTTTGTGAGCGAGGTAGCGTCAAGAACAGATGACTGAGCCTTTGAAGGAAAATTGCTCAATTGGCTCCTTTCTCTGTTCCTTCATTTGGAAAGTAATTCAGGAAGGGAAGATTTCCAGTCTCCCACTCGCGCCCCTTTTAGATGCCTTCTAAGACAAGCAGGGGATACGCAAGCAGTATTTTTCTCTCCCCTATTGGTGCTTTTCCTGAATTCCCTCTTTATAATACTGATATACATTTACAGTATAAGAAATCATATATGTAATATTTCTAAGTATGGAGACATCCACATAACCTGATTTGGATACTGCCTGGGTCAGCAGAATGAAAATACTACCGATTTCAAAAAAGAAATAAATCCAAACACACTGAGCATCAAAAATTGTACATGAAACTGAGGATTATCATTTAACATTAAATTACAGCAAATCATCTTAACAATACTATCATGTGAAAGTATAAAATATCAGTTTTTAAAACTTAACTAAAACACATATTTGTATCTAAGATCATGAGATGAATCAAATGCATAAAGGCATGAAACTATCTGAGATTTAAATTTGCAAAATGACAACATGGTAGCAAGTCTGCCCTAGCCAACTGGGTGTCCCTATACCTCATGAACCTGCAGGTTTGCAGTCAGGAACCCATCATCCACCCTTGCAGACAAGAACCCAGTCATAAGAATGGCACAATGCTGGATGATCAAATCCCTCAGGCAGATTTACTACTCTGCTGCATACTGCACCATACTAAAAGTTACATTGCTCTAATCTACTGTACACCACCAACAAGCATGTTTTTGTACATCCTTGACTTTCTCATGGCACTGAGGTTATATTACAGAGAGCCTGAAAGGAAAAAAATTCTCATTTTGCTTTGTCTCTAATAACTACTGTGAGAAAGTGATAACATAAAGGGATGGCTTCTAGCCCTAACTCCCACTCCTCCTAGTTGATTTCTACAATGTGCAAAAGATATGTGGGTATCAATTTTTCTCCCCTTCTGAAGGGATATAGGCTTTAAAAAAGAATTACTTTAAAGGAAAACTGAGAATTCAAATATACAGGGTAATTCAAAAAATTTTCATTTTAAGAATACAAATAAAATGGACTTCATATCAAGCAAATATCAGGATCAACAAAGCATATTAAACAATGCACTACTTTAAAAACCATTTTTCCACTTTTGGAAATTCTGGCAATTGATGATTAATGTTTTTGTTCAGGAAGATCGCATACGATATACTGTATATATCCTACTGGAATTTCTGCTCTAAAAACAGTAAATTCATCTTTAAGAATAAATTCTGCAGTACATTAAGTTTGTTACTTTCGTAAGTTTTAAATTCACCAGGATGCTTAACTTTACCTTGCCCTTTTCTGTTGAGATGTATAACTTTTTATGATTTGTTTTTCATGGTGATGTGATTCCAGTGTGTATATCATTAATGAAGGTGATCCATTTCTTTTCTTTTCAAAGGAGAGATGAATATTGTAAGTAAAATCTGACTAAATTGTACGAGTAAAAATGAAAAGCATGAAACAATCACTCTTCATCTCTTTAAAAAATCCTTGTTCAGTATTGCAAATAAATCATACGCAGAAAGCTGTAAGAAGGTAAGAAGGTTTTGCTATATAACTTCATGCAAAAACACTTGTTTAAAAAAAATGAGGCTTTATGATAATTCTATGGCATCCCTGATTAATATGCACATTGGTATTCAAAAAAATGGCATATCTAGCCTACTGAAAATAGAAATTACAGCATTAATGCATTCTTCTAATCCCTTCACAAGTATACATTTGAAAGTGTTTGACGGAACACTATGACCTACCTGCAACACTTGGGAAAAAATTTATATAACTAAGCAATTGTTTTTCTTTAAAAATTACCAAAAAGCATCTTTGCATTTTGAAACGTGAAACTTGTACATAAAATTCATTAAGGAATGATGCACAAAGCAAATAAAGAAATTTATGATGTAGAGTGCACTCCCTATGGTTTTCTATCAAAAAAAGACAAAGAACTTGCTTTGAAAAGAGAAGTCTTTAGTGAATTACCTTTACAGGAAAAAAAATGCTTGCTAGAAAACAATTACAACTGATACCTACAGAAGAAAATTTGAGAATGCCAGAAGACTATGAATCAATAAATCTTTCCACCTCTGGAAGAGACCATACAAGCTAGAAGAAAACAATTAGGCTCACTCCCTACATATAAAAATTTACAGCATCACCTTCAAATCAGCAGCGAAAATACTTTTCATGGAATATCTCTTATTTTCTAGGAAGCATTTTTAATTCAATAAACTTTGTCATCGTCATATTGGTGAAACATTAGGAATGTCAGGTGTTTTACATGAATATGGGAGAAAAGACATTTAGAATTTTGTAATTATTTTCTTCAAAAATAATGATCAAATTCAAGGCAACAGAGGCATTTATTCTTTTGCTACATTTCAGCCTCTTCTAACCAATGAGAATTTCTAAATCATTCAATCAAAAGAAAACAGAGCAATACTGAAACCTCTAACTCCACTTCAGTACACAGCATTTATATATCTGCAGGTAATTTAGACCAATCAATTGGCCTTTTTCCCTCCTTTTTAAGAAGATCATTACATTTAGAAAAGTGCTTACATCCAAAGAACCCACGATGTGCAGACAGTGGTGAAGGATGAGGTGCATTGAGTAGGTGGTGCTTTCTCTGTGAGAGTAAAACAAGAGTATGGTAATTATACAGTGAATATACAAATGAGATGGTGAACAACTGAAAAATATAAACTAAAATAGAAACATTTTTACAAGAAACCCTAGACATAAGTTACATATGACAGTATGAACTGAATGTATGTACAGTACTCAAACGATATCATTCCACTGACAATGTATTCATATACAAAAAGTCAACAGTACAGCAGCATGATAGGAACAACATGAATGAAAAAGCAAAAAGAAAGTGCTGCAGACTTGAGACCTTCTTAGACCATTACAGAAGTATCTATTGATCCAGATATCAGGGAGCAGGGTGCAGCAGTAAAGCCTTGGGGTACCGTGATGTCCCAATGGTTGTTTAATCTGTTAATAGATGAAGTGGTCAGGGAGGTGCATGCAATTGTTATGGAGAGAGGGGTGAGTATGCAGTCTGTTGGGGATGAGAGGGCCCAGGAAGTGAGTCAGATTTTGTTCGCCGATCATACAGCACTGGTGGCTGATTCAAGTGAGAAACTGCAGAAGTTGGTGACTGAGTTTGAAAAAGTGTGTGAAAGGAGAGAGTTGAGAGTAAAAAGGAATAAGAGCAAGGTTATTAAGTTCAGCAGGGTTGAGGGACAAGTTAATTGATATATAAGTTTGAGTGGAGAAAAATTGGAGGAAGTGAAGTGTTTTAGATATCTGGGAGTGGACTTAGCAGCAAATGGAACCATGGAAGTGGAAGTGAGTCATAGGGTAAGGGAGAGGGCAAAGATTCTGTGAGCAATGAAGAACATGTGGAAAGAGAGAGTGTTATGTCAAAGAGCAAAAATGGGTATGTTTGAAAGAACAGTAGTTCTAACAATACCATATGGTTGCGAGGCATGGGCTATAAATAGGGTTGTGCAGAGGAGGGTAGATGTGTTGGAAATGAAATGTTTGATGACAGGATGTGGTGCGAGGTGGTTTGAGCGAGTAAGTAATGAAAGAGTAAGAGATGTGTGGTAACAAAAAGAGTGTGGTTGAGAGAGCTGAAGAGGGTGTGTTGAAATGGTTTGGACATACATAGAGAATCTGATAGGAAAGGTTGACAAAGAGGATACATGTATCAGAGGTGGAGGAACAAGAAGCATGAGACCAAATTGGAGTTGGAAGGAAGGAGTGAAAAAGATTTTGAGAGATCAGGGCCAGAACATACAGGAGGGTGAGAATTGTGCAAGGAATAGAGTGAATTGGAACAATGTGGTATAACAGGGTTGATGTGCTGTCAATGGACTGAACCACAGCATGTGAAATGTCTAAGGTAAACCATGGAAAATTCTGTGGGGCCTGGATGTGGATAGGAAGCTGTGGTTTTGGTGCATTACACATGACAGCTAGAGACCGAGTGGGAACGAATGTGGGCTTTTTAGTCTGTTCTGGCACTACCTCGCTGACACAAGGGGTGGCGATGCTGTTTCCTGTGGGGTGGGGTGGCACCGGAATGGATGAAGGCAAGCAAGTACAAAAATGTACATGTGTATATAGTGCTGGATATACTGTGTACTGACTTTAATATGGGTCATTCAGGTCCCTTATGAATGGACCTCAACACAAGCCTGGTACATCTGTCCAACATCACCTCAGTCTGACCCAGGGGTAGGTGCTTTAATGATGTTACCCTTACATCTGCATCTATATAATTGTTTTTAATACATTCTTAGTAATGTTACCTCAGGACTGTGATGTACACACTGTTTACATACCAATAAATAGAACAACAGCTGAAAACTCTGAAGTGTCTACACTGAATATAGAGACATTTAATAAGTGTAAAATTCACCTGCTGAGATGCCTAAAGGGCACAAGTTTTCCTTACAAAAGGATGTGAATAAGGGCCAAAAACTTTAGTGCTATCGAGAAAAAGAAGCAACACCAAAGCCGACAGAAAGGAATGGTGGTACGACAAAAGTAAATATTGAAGAAAAATCATTTTGATTCCACTCTAAATCAAAGAGATACAAACAAAAAGTGATCCAAATATAAAGAAATATGCCATTCAGGGGCAATTTAGATACTTATATATATGTAGCAGCTGCTCAAAAGAGAAATAATTATAGCACACCTTCACAATACATCCAGCTTCAAGGATAAAAGATTTGTAATGTTCATTATGTAGGTTTCCAAGATAGAGTGGAGGGTGTTCAAAGTTTGTTATTGCAGGGATGAAAATAAGTGTTTTAAGCTTTGATAGAGGGATGTGAGTGGGATTCTGAATGACATGTGAGCTAAAGGTCGCCGAGTGGAACTCTCAGCATGAGATTCAACATAGTTTGGGGTAAAAGAAAGATCAGGACAAATTACATGGGCGAGAGAACAAAACACTGTGAGACACCACTGTTTGCAAGATAGGAAGAATCATTCCATCAGTAAATACTGTGATGAAATAACTGTACAGGACACTCTGTGTTTCAGAAAATAAAATAGGCAATTAAGCTACAGGAAGGAAGTTTCATAGACAAAGACCTGTTTCAGTCAAATGCTTTAGAACAGGTGAGGGTTATGACAAAAGATTTATCAAAATTCCTACGAGTGAATGTAAAAAAGAAAGGTGAAGTAAACAAATCTTGCATTAACAATGAACTGATTCTGAAGAATGGTATTTATATCGAAGATATAGATAATTTCTAGAAAATAACAATGTTTGTGAAAAGGAAAAAAGAATCATGCAATATAACAGAAAAGCAAATCAGATATATGAAATGCAATGATACCAAAAGTCAGGGAAAAGAGTACCTTAAAAATTTACTTCTTAACATAAAAAATGAATGGCACACTCAAAATTCTATGTATTAGATCAAATGCAACCTCACCTTATCAACAACACTAGCCTTCTTCTGTGCATATGATCCCCACAACAGGAACACAACACCTTTATTGCGTTCTGAGACTGTTTTTATCACACCATCAGTGAACGTCTCCCAACCTTGATCCTTGTGTGAGTTTGCCTTGTGGGCCTTTACAGTTAGGCAGGCATTGAGCAGTAAAACACCTGAGAGTGAAACAAGTGTTAAATAAACCATTTCTAAGGAGGGGCAGAAATACAAGGGCATATATAATGTATGGAACTGTGATTAATCATATCTTAAGCATAACTTTCATATTACTCTACTGCTTCATAGTATCATTTCCAATTTCACTAATGATAAAAGCTATGAATCAACACTTTTGTTAAGTGAACTGATGTGCATAAAAAGAAAAAACTAATAATTACCAGGACCACAACATTCTGCCTCTCATAAAACCCTGTACCAACCAGTTTGCCCTAAACTAACAGATAACTTCTGTTTTTGCACAAGGTTACTCTACTGGGGTCTAGTTAAAGGGAGTTATTATCGATTAATAAACTCACAGGAAAAATTTTTCCACACCAACCACTTTCTATATCATTCCAAGACTCTCCCAAAGTGATCCAAAAAACCACTCATGACTTATCACATTTTACATGGAAAATGATAAGGAAATAACATGCTCACTATAACCTTACTTGTTATCCTTTTCTGAAGGATAATGATTTAGGTATTTACTTTTAGAAAGCATGTTCAAAGCAGGTTACTTACATCTTAAAGAGAAGTGTTCACTATCTGCATCAAAAAAGAGACCTGTTCACTATCTGCATCATAAAACTGGTATAGAATACTGGAAGATTCCAATCAAGTCACCCTATGTCTTGTCTTCCATAGTAAGCATATAGTCTATGATCATTCATGGTAAATTAGTTATCTTAATTATGGTAACATCTCTGAAGCCATTCACTGGACCTTCTCCTGTTTTTCATACTTAAGTACAGTGACCAAACCTGAGAAGTATAACCCCTTCCTATTCTAAAACATGCTGTAATTTCCTTATCCATGTATTTAAATGTAATTCATATATTCACATGCAGACAGTTAGTCCTTTTTATAACTCTCTTGGGATGGACCTCTAGCAACATGTTCTCCACTTAAAGGGATCCCTGAAGCTTAATTTCTGCTAGATATTCATACTGAGGTCTCCTTTCACAGACTTCTATCCTAATAATTTTGCATTTATTCATGCTGTATTTCTATAAGACAATGATAGTGGAATAATTTAACATTCTGTGTAGGTCAATTAATAAATCAACTTTATGTTAAAGGAAAAAGAAGGAAGCATTTTCTTAAAAAAAAAAAAAAAAGTTGTGGAAGTTCACATTTCACTTAGAAACACTAAACAAGGGATGATGGTGAAAGAAATGAAGAAGGGGTGAGTAATGTTAAAGAGTCTACTGTATATAATACAATCCACTAAAATGTGAATGAAGATGATACACAGAGAGATAGAAGTTGAGTCACCATGTATCAGACCATGTTTTTCCAAGCCCCCATAAAAGTTGCTGCAAACCTCAATATTCTTTATTGCCCTTACAACCTTTGCATCATCCCTAAGCATACTCAGGTATAAGTCTAGTACTTCTGGCAAGTCATTTACAATGATCATTAGAGGCAATATTCCCTGAGCCAAGCCTTGCAGGATTTCACCGATTCCACCAATCCATCTCAAGGAGGCTTCTCTAAAGATCCAGTTCCTTTACCAAACTCCTATGAGGTGCAGCATCAACTGCTTTCAGGTAACCAAAGAACACAAAATCCACCTAAGTATCTTTTTTTATCTAAAATCCAAGAGAACTCCAAAGTGTATCCACGTCAACTCCCATTCAGGTAGCTTCTCCTTTCCATGTCCTCATCTACTTGCTTTAGGATAACCTTTTCCAAACTTTTGCTGACAATATTCATCAGAGACATCGGTCTATAGTTCAATATGATTTCCCCATCTCCTTTCTTAGACATAGGTAATACTTGCCTCTCTCACTCCTTGGCATTCCATCCTCAACCAGTTAATAAATGAA
Organism: Panulirus ornatus; assembly: GCF_036320965.1. Lineage (NCBI taxonomy): Eukaryota > Metazoa > Arthropoda > Malacostraca > Decapoda > Palinuridae > Panulirus > Panulirus ornatus. The sequence continues at coordinate 1,926,157 of NC_092243.1, read as the reverse complement.
AAATATCCTGTGTGTATCAAGTGCACATGCATACTTATTCAACACACAAAAAGACACTTCATCAGGACTCTGAGTCATATGGGTCATGGCCCTTAGCCTCTTTACGTCTTTTGTAGAAGTTTCAGTGCTTTCCAAGGCCTCCTCCCCATCTCATCTCTCTAGAACTGGTTACCTTGCTTGTTATTTAACTCTAAAATCATTGAAGGTAACTATATTTCATTATCCCTGGGGACAGAGGAGAAAGAATTCAACCAAAACATTTCTGTATGTTGAAGAAGCTGACCAAAAAGGATGGGAGCATGGAACTATAAATCATACCATTCTGTATTACTTATTACCTTCAAAAAGTAGAAACAGAAGGAGGAGCAATGCAAGGATTTTCCTTGAAGGCTCAGTTCCTGATGCTACCTCACTAAGGTGGCATGGGCGAGCAAGTATGAAAAAAAAATCATGTGCTGTTACTTTATGCAAGCAGAATTATCATTCTATAAACAGCAAATCTATTCTATGTGTGGCGGTGGAGGCTCTTATATTTTAGTTCAAACATTTATGGGGAGATTTCTTTCAATTAAACTTGGCAAGACTGCTTGGCAGAGCCGAATGCATTATGATGACAACTTACAGTAACAAAGTCAGATTTTATAATTCCTAATTCAAGAGGCAGATTCAGCTAAAAGAAATTGAGCTTTTTTGCTAAAAGTCCCAATCAATTTACTCTGAAGGCAATAAGGGAGTTAATCTTCCAAGCTAATGCTGAGTATATTTGACATGATCTTTACTTAATTTAGAGGCAAAAGCAGAAAAATAAAAATTTTTCCAGCAAACTACAGATACCATATTTTCATAAAAGAGAAATCTCACCTTGTTTTGCCCAGCCATACAAGTGTCCATGTGATGGGCGCACAAATCCTGGGATATCAGACTCCAGTTCTTGGTACATATTCAAGAGACTGTGAAAGATAACATTTTCATACAACAAGTTTCTCCTTGAAGCAAAGATTACTTAAATCCTGCTGTCATCTATACTCAATTTGCTTTTGCAAATATTTGCAGGAGGATATTCATGTATATAAATTTCTTCAGACTAAGCAGGTTCATAACTACATACCTATACACATCCTAGGTGTTAAAATATGACAATGCCAATTCAGAATCTTTCCAAAGTCATCCGTTCTTTAAAGGGAGCATCTATCATATATGTTTTCCTTCAATATCCCTGGGGATAGGGGAGAAAGAATACTTCCCACGTATTCCCTGCGTGTCGTAGAAGGCGACTAAAAGGGGAGGGAGCGGAGGGCTGGAAATCCTCCCCTCTCGTTTTTTTTTTTTTTTTTTCCCAAAAGAAGGAGCAGAGAATTGGGCCAGGTGAGGGTATTCCCTCAAAGGCCCAGTCCTCTGTTCTTAACGCTACCTCGCTAATGCGGGAAATGGCGAATAGTTTAAAAAAAAAAAAATAAAAAACAAGGCGGGCAATCGAATAACTTTCTTGTACAACATAGCACATACACCTTATTTTTGCATATTCCTCTTTTCATACACCCTTCTCACACAAACACACTTCCTCATGCTATCGTTTTATCTTATCTCTTACATTATGGTATACCTATTCTATTCCTATTCCAACTCACCACAGAATCATGCTCTCCACAAGTTTATTCCATCTAAGCATTCCAACTTTAGTTTCATCTTCATCTAACTTTTCCTTTTATGATACTGTACCTGCTTTTAATTTTTAGCCCTAATGTATTCTTGAGCCTCCCCTGCTTCCATAGTTCACTTCAACTGCTTACACTCTAATAGTCATCTTCCCACTCAAGACCTAAATTTCAGTCAATACTATGGCTAACAACTATGCTCAAATGTCATTTCAATCTAAAAGATCACAAAATTTGTCAACCAACAAACAAATAGTTCTTTACCTTGGTGGTGGCTGAACACCAATCTGAACACTAAAGCACAGACCATGAGCCTGTCTTGGCCCATGGTATGGATCTTGACCTAGTATGACTACTTTGACATCCTGCAAGTCACAATGGCGAGTCCAAGAAAATACCTGGTCTTCTGGAGGGTAAATTGTTGCTTTGCTCCGTTCATGCTCCAAAAAGTTGCTTAACTGTTTGGTATAGAAAAAAAATAAAAATCATTATGGTCATACTATAACAGAAAATGCAGAATATTTCCAAACTTCTCTAACACAGAAGAGCTTACTGCGAAAGAGGGCAAAGGAGGGAAGTGATATCAGGTTTCAATGGATAGTACAAGTGCTCACTAACTGCTCTCCAAGAATTGCTATACTTCATACATTTTCTAGCACTACAGCTGTTCCTCTCAACCTTATTTTGTACTAATGCAATCCATTATAGAGCTAAGAAACTTGCATATCATCACTTTGTTTAGAAAATTTCTGTCCAGATCTTGAATTTTCTTGGAATCCAACTGATGCTGCTGCTGCATTACAAGTGCAGTCAACAACATCCTTATCTGTAGTGGAAGCTGTAAGTTTCTTTGTAATTTCTCACACACCCACAAAGCATATGCAATAGTTACTCTCAATAGCAAATTGTTTACAAAATAGAGCAAACAAAACATGCAGTGAACCATCATCTATACTTACATACACAAGCAGCAGCATCTGATATAAAGCAATCTACTTTGAATTTATAATTCTAATATTTCTTGATGGTTCTTTTGGCAACTCTACAAAGGTATCCAATAATGTGTCAATAATCTAAAACAGGCTACGAACTTCTGAAGTTCACATGAGAAAAAATATCCAATCTTTGTGCAGGTCTCAAAATTCACACACCGAAACACACTTATTACTTCAGTGATCTAAATTCTGTTTTACATCATATGCTATTTTAAGATTCTATGCATGACACCTAATTTTCCATAAACCTGGATTCAAAAGTCTCCTAGTTATTTTCTTCCTACTCAGCATCAAATACAAGGGCTGCAGTACAAGAATGCAATGTACATATATTTACTGTTGCATGGTATCTTCTGCCTACACGAATTCTTTCTAATTTTTCCATTTAATAAATTATCCTTTGTCTTCAACTACATTCCAATTTCCAATAGATATGGTGTTCAAGTGCACATATCTCACACATATCTTTTTGTTCAGTGTCCTAAAATCAAAGGTCTCAACAATATCAATATCATTGCTGAATTTTTCATACCAAATACTAACCCACCAAGTGACACTAATATCTCCAATCATGCTCTCACATGCCAATGATCCAGTATCCAGAGCCATCAATTATAAACATCCTCATCTGAAACACCTGCAGTCATAAATAATTCTGATGTGAACATATCCATCTCTTTTGCTGTCTCTTTATTCAATACTGTGCCTTACTGCTGTAATTGTATGAATCTCAATATATATATCAGTGTCAACTGTCTTAGGCATATCAAGAAAAAATTTAAAGCAAAAACACTTTACACACTATAAATATACAGCCTAAGTACACTGTCTTTATGGTGTGAGGCACGATACACAACTTTTGGAAGAAAACATTATCGTAACCTTTCACAATAGAAAGATTCTGGCAAATGAGGCATCCCAGAAACTCTTAAAGGTTTTTTGTTTTCTGGGGAAACAAAAAAGACCAATACCAGGCTACCTTTGTTATGGACAAAGGCACTAACCATCCCAATGCATAAGGAAAAGGGAAGATGAAATGAATGTAAGAATTGTAAATATATGTCTCCACAGCTTAGATGGTATGGTGGTCATTGGGATAGTAAATGATCAAGTGAGAGGAACAATGGTTCTGGAAAAAAAGAGGGTGTGCAGATCACGTTTTCCCTCTTGGTTAAATTTAACAAAAAAAATAGTGCGAAAAAGTCTCAAGAAAGCTGTAAAAACCTTAATCTTAAATGCACACATAACCTGACAAAGATGGCAAAAGTAAAAAAAAAAATCTTAAGCCTACCTTTTCAAAGTAGGGTTGTGTGAAATGGGACTTCAGGGCACGGTACCAGCTATGACCAATATTCTCGTGGAGGGCTGGGGTTTTCTTACACTGCTGTTTTATCTCTGCCTGCAATATCAATTATACCAATCTTGTATGTGTAAAAAATAAATATACACCAGGAAAACTCATTTTGTGTAGGGAGACTGGTTCCTTAACTCTGAAATAAGAGCTGTGAGGAAAAATCCATGAAAAGTCCTATCAAAGGCAGATGGACCCCGACATGGTGAAATATTTGGTCAACTGGTATCCTCAAAACAAATTCTCTATCAAGATTTACTAAATCACAGGTTATCAAAACAACTGTAAAACTCATCAAGCAATTATCCCACTCAACCCATGACATTTCAAAGCCTTAACGGTTAATACACAAACTTCACAGCAACTCAGCCAATTATCAGGTTGCTAAAAAATCATAATATTTACAACCAGCTCTTACCTTCAGTTTATTCTGCATCATGCGTTGTTTCTGCTCTGGAGTCATGCTGAAGTCACTGGTTTGATTGTTTTCACCAAAGCATTTTTTGGGAGACACTGAAAAATAGTCTATTTTATGCTTCCTTCCAGAAAAGGGATATGGGCCTTAACTGTAAATTACACTTGGAAATTTAAAGATCTAAAGGCAAAATATAGCACACTGACAATTATCTAGAATTAGAAAAACTGATGTACAAGCACTACATAGGGTATAAAATAAAATGTTCAATCTTATTATAACCAAAATCTTGTACATGAAAACACCAAGGTAACAGTACTTTTCAATTCAAAATTATTTGGTCTGTTCTATCTCTTACCCTTCTTTTCTTTACTAAGACTCTCTCAACCAAGGTAAAAGAATATTGTGTAAAATACCTGTGTAAAAGCCTCCCACATGTGATAAAGCAAGTGCTAACACTGGGTTTTCTTTAAGGTAAACATGTCATGTAATGTGCAGACCAACCAAACTACTTAATGTCTTTTTGCCAACATACCTGGAACAACATTTGCCAAGTCATTCCTGTCAAAAGCCTTTGCCTTCTTGGATACACCATCATTCTGTAAGCAAAGTACATGTTTTTCACATTAATGCTTGCTTTAGGATGTAAATCTCACATCAATTCTGGCTTATGAAAAACATCTGTGAATGATGGGAAGAAGAAAAGGGAGTACAGAGAGGATTATATGTCTCAAGAGCTGTTCGTAATTCAATAGGAATCAAGTACAGTACAGTCACTCAAATACTGCTCAATTAGAATGACTATCCACAATCGGTGTTAAACCAAAATATGCTTAATAAATCAATATCAACGGTTTTAAACACACAATTCTAATCAAGCATGTTTCTTTTACTGTTTTTTGGGCAATGGGCCATTTGGACTCCAGAGTTTTTCAAAAAAACTCACAAAGCTGCCAAGGTCAGCATGAACATGCCCAGTGCATTAATATATTTTTTCTAAAAGAGAATGATTAAAGTTCAAGGCCCTGAATTTATCATTCTCATTAATATAATGACTTAATTTCTAGCAATATAACCAGAGCAAATACTATATATTTTTCATCTAAACAGGCAGATAAATATACACACCATTTGCAAGGTACAAAATGCTCTAGAATTACATAATTCTCATTCTTTTCCTTATGTAAATGAGCATAAAACTGATTCAGCATTACATTCTGGAAAACACAGGAGATGATCAAAAGGATATTTATCTACTAAACTTTACACTTTTTAAAACATCATGTTCAATTATCAAAGTAAGGAGAGGGGATACATAACGGTGTATAACAACTGCAATATAATTCCTTGGTAATGGGGTTTACAAAATAAATCATCTCAAGTCATGATTTATGATGTCACTGACCTCCTTGGTATGAAATTTCTCTATCTACAACACATAGGACACAGAGAATTAAACAAAGTTCAAGCCTTATGAATGCAATCTTAGGAGACAAGAAACTGACAATAAATTTCATCTATTAAAAACAAATCTAACTAATGTTCCTTGCCATACTTGCAAAATAAATGAAGGAAATTCCTATTTCTCCTTGAGCTGCTCTGCCCAACCTGGAAGACAGATCTTTACTAATACTGAATATACAACACTACAACAGCTGTAGTGCATGAGTTGGAGCATCTTGAATACAATAATGTGATAGCAGTGAGGGTTACGTTCACCTTGGAAAAAGGTACGGTCAATCAGCGTAAAAATAGGTAATACACAAAAATTATGAAAAAAGTAAATAAAATTTCACCTAATCTCTTCTAATACTCACTATGACAGCAGAAATACAACAACATCAAATTCATATGCAGTTAGGGATCACATAACAAATCACTGTCTTGCCTGTTTGTTGACATCTGGTGCCAATTTCATGTTATTTAATCTTGGGTGTGAATGGGGTATGTTTAGACTATGCTTTTGAATATCACAACAGGTTAGGCACAGTTTTCATTGCTTCTGCTGATCTACAATATATATATATATATATATATATATATATATAAATTTTTTTTTTTTTTTTTTTTTTTTTTTATACTTTGTCGCTGTCTCCCGCGTTTGCGAGGTAGCGCAAGGAAACAGACGAAAGAAATGGCCCAACCCCCCCCCCCGTACACATGTACATACACACGTCCACACACGCAAACATACCTACACAGCTTTCCATGGTTTACCCCAGACGCTTCACATGCGTTAATTATGTTGAGTTAATTATGGTAAATATATATATATATATATATATATATATATATATATATATATATATATATATATATATATATATTTATATATATAAATATATATATATATATGTATATATATATATATATATATATATTTTTTTAAATTTTTTTTTTTTTTTTTTTTTTTATACTTTGTCGCTGTCTCCCGCGTTTGCGAGGTAGCGCAAGGAAACAGACGAAAGAAATGGCCCAACCCCCCCCCCATACACATGTACATACACACGTCCACACACGCAAATTTACATACCTACACAGCTTTCCATGGTTTACCCCAGACGCTTCACATGCCTTGATTCACTCCACTGACAGCACGTCAACCCCTGTATACCACATCGCTCCAATTCACTCTATTCCTTGCCCTCCTTTCACCCTCCTGCATGTTCAGGCCCCGATCACACAAAATCTTTTTCACTCCATCTTTCCACCTCCAATTTGGTCTCCCTCTTCTCCTCGTTCCCTCCACCTCCGACACATATATCCTCTTGGTCAATCTTTCCTCACTCATTCTCTCCATGTGCCCAAACCATTTCAAAACACCCTCTTCTGCTCTCTCAACCACGCTCTTTTTATTTCCACACATCTCTCTTACCCTTACGTTACTTACTCGATCAAACCACCTCACACCACACATTGTCCTCAAACATCTCATTTCCAGCACATCCATCCTCCTGCGCACAACTCTATCCATAGCCCACGCCTCGCAACCATACAACATTGTTGGAACCACTATTCCTTCAAACATACCCATTTTTGCTTTCCGAGATAATGTTCTCGACTTCCACACATTTTTCAAGGCTCCCAAAATTTTCGCCCCCTCCCCCACCCTATGATCCACTTCCGCTTCCATGGTTCCATCCGCTGACAGATCCACTCCCAGATATCTAAATATCTAAATATATATATATATATATATATATATATATATATATATATATATATATATATATATATATTTTTACCATAATTAACTCAACATTTTTCATGATATACCACTATCACTTTATTCAATATCATACGACATATATCACTGATGCGTAAAACCATGTGCCTTAACTGATATTTTATTCTCTAAACACTATACATTGCAGAACAAAATCAGTCAATACCCAAAGCCAACTATGAACTAAATTGCAGTGATAAACTATACTTAAGTGCATTACATACGTTTACATTAACCTCATATTTTCCCTGATATATACAACCTCATAATCTTACTGAATAATGATTAATAAAATATAATCCTCCACATTGCTTTATGCAGGTATATCTGTAATCAAAGCTAGTTTTAATCTGGAGCTGAACTGATAACATAACTTGTTACTGTATTTCTGAAACACTAAACTAGCATTGAGGACAAAATCACACAATATCCAAAGATAATAGCAATACACAGCTCAAGTAGACTTTTACCTAATAATGCTTAAAATAATTTTTCCTGACATACTCTTCTTTAAATTTGGAACTTTATCATTAAACAACAAAATCAATTAAGATCCTGGCCAGTTCAGGAGGTGTCCTTAAAGTTGTTACCAAAATGTAAGATAGGGTATTTTTACAGTTTACGCCCCACAGAAATTGTCTCATGGACGCACTTATATATAACACTTAATTTACATATGCCACAGGTTAAACATGTAGCTCACTAAAAAATCCTTGTGGGGCAGAAAGTGGAAAATGACCTCTAGCAAGTGTTCCTGCCAAAGCCTGTCTTTTCCATCTTCACATTAACAAATTTCAGCTCAAGCGACTTACTCTACTGAGAACTCAGAACACCATCTACTACCAAGTGGTTATAAAGAGGTTATGATAAAATAATCATATACAGATAATTATAAATCATTTTTCCGTGCCGCCCAAATGAACTGATCTTGCCCTGAATACAATAGAATTTTACCTCAATATCTGTGTTCGTTCGCTTACTGACAACCAAAAAGTCCTTGATGGTTTTCTGGGTCGCCATCGTTCTACAGCACGCTAAATCAGGAAGCCAAAAGATCTCTTTAATGTTAAAACACAAAAGACTCGGGACATTTAAAGCAAATCGCGCCCGCGGAAGATTCATGTGTGTTTAGGCGGGGAGAAGGTTGACTCAGGCGCTCAACTCACCTATTCGAGTCCTTAATGTATTATCTGGCAACGTTACCACTAACGTTAGTAGTTTAATATTTTACCACTAGATGTCACTATTCAATTTACTAACAAAGTATTACTCAGAGTATGAAAATTAATCAAAAAGTAATATTTCAATTATTGCAGGTCCTTTAGTGAGATTAAGAAGGAGTGTTGTGATATGGAGTACCGTAGTAACAGTACCACCAAACAACAGGTACTTACATCTAAGTATTTCATGATATCCATGATTATGATGTATCAGTGTATGGTTACGTAGGATGTGAGTATTCAGCATTTAATCGTGAGATACAGAGTGAAATATTCGTCTGGAGTGGCATTAGTTACAGCATGCAGAATACTGCTAGGACGCAAGTAATTTTCCATATTTTCTGTTGGTTAATGTCTAGTCCTGTTGATTGCCTCGATGAAGCTAAATATCAATGAAGACTTAATGCTTGGGAAAGAAATCTACTGATATGGTATCTAATGAACTTCAAGCAATGGAAAAAGAAGCCTTTTTCCGCAGGCATCATTTTCCACCTATAAAGGCTTCTCAGAAAAGCTTTTTTTTATGGTAACAGCAAAAATGTATGTTTATCACTGAAAATTCTACTATGATAAGAATCAATCATAGTCTCTGCATCTGTTTTCGGCATATTTTGCTGTATTTTTATGAGGACTTTACTGTAAAAAAGATAGCTTAATCAGCTTTATAGCCAGTTCACTCTTATTAGTCCCAACATTGAATCCCATAGAACTTCTAAAATGAAGGCTCACTAAAATAACTAGTTTCCAATTTTCGTCACTCATCTATACATAAGAATAATATGTTAAGACCGTAACATCTCTTGTAACATAAACTTTCAAGAAAAAAATGCTAAAATGTCCCATACATCTTATTATATTCTTGAAGGTACAATATCATCAACTATCTGCGATTGTTTAACGCCTAGTTAGTATTTCTTTCTCCTTTTACTGTTCAATTCTAAGTTCTTTATTATTATTCATTATTTTTTTCTTGTAGCAAGAAACAACATAAGCTGTACTTACGTGAAGGTGTTTAAAAAGAAAAAACTCAACCAAGAATGGAAACTACTCAACCTCAAGACCAGACAGTGAAAGTTCCCTCTGGTGGCGAGTGGATGACTCGTGTTTGTCAACACGGAGGTTTTAATTAAAGGGAATGAGTTCTTTCTATTTAAAGACTCGTGTTTTTAATTAAATCTCTGCGTGTTGACATTTTGGTAAACGAGTCATCCGCGTGCCTCAGCAGTACTTCAAATGCTAGTTTCTGAATACATTTTACATTTTGTGCATTTATTCATAGATGAAATCATTATTTTTTGTTTGAAAAAGTAAACTTTATAGGTCACCTAACCGCAAAATTTCTTATATATAAAGTAGTTATTTTTCAATAACAACTATTTCTCCCACTGGATGTATCCTTTATAGGGTAAATATTAGTGCACCTGATTGATTATGGAAACTTTTGTCGTCAGCCGTTACTATAACCAGATAAGGAAACGTAAATGCTCAAATCCGTGGGATCTAAAAGTGAGAACGTCTTTAACCTCTGTTTGTTTATGTTTATGCATTTCATACAAAATACAAAAATATCTTTTTTTATGTAATGATAAAGATTTAGGAAAAAAATAACAAAGAAATTTTTAATTATGAATAAAAAATTATAACGGGAAAAATAAGATTAAATTCAATAGATTAACTAGACTACCTCAGTTACATATATTAGTTTTGCATCTGAAATGTAAACTAATTTCTCTACTAGCACATTTTTCTTTCAAATGAAAATTTGCACTGCCTGATCTTTATACTTTTGATATGATATTTGTTTCTTTGGGCTATAGATGTTTTGAAATAGGATGGTTTGTGCACTGTTATACAAAGTTCTTGCAGGCCTAGCTATTTTTCTCGTAAGTCGATACCATTTACCCCCAATAACCAGCTTTAATCAGTTCTGGATATTTCTGTATTGTACATTCTATGAATAATTGTTAACACAATCATGGGTGCGTGACTTAGGACAGAAGTGGCGCCATTCCCTATTTATCGGGGAGTGCACGAGCGCCACACTCCTGTGGGTTTATTTTCATAGTCCTGTGACGCATAGGCTGCTTCTGAGGACGTCGACCCTTCCCCTGCCAGTCTTTACCACATCTAATAGAAAATAGAAAAGAAGTTAACACGGCAAAAAAAAGTAGATACCCATGTACTTTCAAAATCAAACAAAAGATGTTTTATACTGATTTAGTATTACACGGGATTCATTACTAAAATCACATTCACACCCGCTATGATACAATATATTTTTGTAAAATCGTAGATCTGCCACTGAATACTATGATAAAGAAAACATAATAGTAAAGTGTGGACAATAACTCCGATAAACTTTGCATAATTGCACTTTTAAGCCAAATGGTGTCAGGAACGTACCAGGCTTTTAAACAGAAATTGAAGATAAGTGAAAGCAAAGAAAGACTGAGGCATGATAATGAGCCTTTTGTCAAGGGTGAGTGTCTTAAATATTGGTATCATTAAGAATCCCAAGTTTGAGAAGTTGATTTTTGTCACATTTGTATATTGATATAAACGTATATCTCATAAACGTACATAGATCACATGGGTAAAATCGAAATACTCATAGAAAGGAACCAACGTACATAATTAAGAGCAAAAAACAACAAAAACATTCCTGTTGGAAAGATGGTTCGCATCTCGCTCGGTGCTGAAGGCCGGGCAACGCCATCGGCTCCTGCCCTGGCTAATGGAGACGGATGGCCCTGCCAACCTATCCTTACCCACCGCTCATGACAGAGCCGTCCACCTTCTGTCCTAATAGTCCTCTGACGCGGCCGCAGGTTAGAGCATTAAGTGCACAATGGGTTGCCTGATCGAGCGACCTCAAAGAAATTTCAGGATAGAAGCAAACGATGAGGAATATGCCCTGGTTTACTCCATTGACAGCACGTCGATCCTAGTGTACCACATAGTTCCAATTCACTCTATCCCACGCACGACATTCAACTTCCTGCATGTTCAGGCCACCGATCGCTCAATATTTTTCTTTTCATCCTTCCATCTCCAATTTGATCTCCAAGTTCTCCTTGTTTCCTCAACTTCTGACACATATGTAATCTTTGTCAACCTTTCCTCACTCATTCTCTCCATATGTCCAAACTATTTCAACACACCCTCCTTTGCTCTCTCAACGACACTCTTTCTAACTCCTACTCTTTCATTACATATTCGACCATATATATATATATATATATATATATATATATATATATATATATATATATATATATATATATATATATATATATAGGGGAGAAAGAATACTTGCCATGTATTCTCTGCGTGTCGTAGAAGGCGACCAAAAGGGGAGGGAGCTGGGGGGGGGGCTGGAAATCCCCTCCCCTCTCGTTTTTGATTTTCCAAAAGAAGGAACAGAGAAGGGGGCCAAGTGAGGATATTCCCTCAAAGGCTCAGTCCTTTGTTCTTGACGCTACCGCGCTAACGAGGGAAATGGCGAATATGTATAATATATATATATATATATATATATATATGTATATATATATATATATATATATATATATATATATATATATATATATATATATATATATATATATATATGTCGACGTGCTGTCAATGGATTGAACCAGGGCATGGGAAGCGTCTGGGGTAAACCATGGAAAGTTCTTGGGGGGCCTGGATGTGGAAAGGGAGCTGTGGTTTCGGTGCATTATTACATGACAGCTAGAGACTGAGTGTGAACGAATGGGGCCTTTGTTGTCTTCCTAGCGCTACCTCGTGCACAGGAGGGCGGGGGGGGGGGGTTGTTATTTCATGTGTGGCGGGGTGGCGATTGGAATAAATAAAGGCAGACAGTATGAATTATGTACATGTGTATATATGTATAAGTCTGTGTATGTATATATAAGTTATACGTTGAGATGTATAGGTATGTATATGTGCGTGTGTGGACGTGTATGTATATACATGTGTATGCGGGTGGGTTGGGCCATTCTTTCGTCTGTTTCCCTTGCGTTACCTCGCTAACGCGGGCGACTGCGATAAAGCAAAATAAATAGATAAATAAAATATATGAACATAGAATGATAGATAGATAATTCGTCCGTCGTGATGTTCTCAATTGGCAGATTTAAGAGAATTACTGCGTCTTATGAACGAATGACACAGAGGCAGGAAAAATGGACCTTCACAGCCTATAACAACCCTCCTGTCATTAGAGAGAGAGAGAGACTGAGAGAAAGAGAGACAGACAGACAGACAAAGCTCATAGAATCAGTATATTATTGCAATTTAATCATAAAAGTTAATGAAGGAAAAGAAAAGAGCATGTTGAAATGAGGGAGGTGTAGGATCATGGTTATAATGAGTGTAGCACTCATTCGCCAGTCACAGTGTGAGTGGAGGACGACACTAATGAAGGAAAAAGCGCGCGGCAACTGAAGCACGTGGTGGAGCGCTTCATGCGAGCTTGGCCCACAGTCGCCACCTGGCCCTCTCGCTGTGCGTTATCCTCGGCTCCAGCTCCCTGCCACGACCCTCACACACATGTGAGCAACTTGACTTTACATCTCTTCTGTTGAGTGAGCATACCTGTTCCAGGCCCGGGGCACAACACACTCGAGAACTGCTTATCATTTCGAAAGTTTAGAGGGACATTTTATTTTTTTCTGATCGTTTGGTTGTTTAAAGTCGCTAGTGTATGAAGTTGACGTAAAAATTATTCCTATAACAAGACCTGCCTGATGGTGTTTTAGTTATTACGTTTACCCATAACCAAACTGTCGTACTGATGTTTAACTCAAGACGGGTATTGAAGATAACGTCAATAAGAGAAGTATAAATGACTTATTGTCGCTGCTATAAATTTCTATAAATTTCCCGGAACCTAGTGGTATCACACGAGTGAAGATAGTGTTTATGGTCAACCACGTTGTTAGGATTGTTGTCAGTGTGTGTGTGTGTGTGTGTGTGTGTGTGTGCATCGTTTGTGTTTTGTTTGGTTGCTTGTATGAATTTACTGTCTGCAGGTGCCATTATAGGCACATAATTACCATTCGTAGAGGACGAGGAGGGATTTCTACTCGCGTGGGGCCTCATATACAAATATTTGTTTACGTATGTGTTTAAAGACATTCAAACACTTGTGGGCGTGTGTACCTGCCAGCCTGTGTGCGCACACGGAGATCTACACTCGTAGGGCCACATGTATACTGAACTATACTGCGGCTTTTCGAACTTCTTTCTGCATTATACATTTACGGTCTCACTGTTCAGTTTATTCCATTCATCCACTACTCTCATACACCTTTGGAAGAACTGTTGACTACATTATCAAGCTGGTTCAAAAATTTGATAACATTTGTGCTTGTTTAAATTGCGGTGACCAAACGTGAGTCATGTTCAATGTCGGTTTTTTACATTACATGAACAGCTTGCTGAATATTTACTTATCCCAGAAGCTTGAATGTTATTGTAATATTTACCGGCAGCCAGATTGTCTCCTTTAGTATTCTCAATGGTATAGGTTAGCCTTGCTGACCATGATGCACCCACGGGCCACCCAGGATTGAACCTGCAAAAGTGGGTTCAATCCTGGTGATGGCAGTCAGTCTAGCTCTTCATCCTCTCATATGGATTGGTCAATAAAATGGGAACCTGGCTTAGGGTAGGAAATATGAATATATTCATTACTTCTTTCATCATTGTTCTACTTTACCATGAATATCCCTGACTGTTCTGTCTCCAGCGTTTTATATTCTGCTGTCTACAACGTCACTTTATTTCCTGTATTCCTCTTCCATATTTTTTTTCATTGCATCAGTCTATATGCCCAGGTACTGCTCGAGAGGCCTAGAAACTGCTGTTATAGGCATGTAACTTTGTGTTCATGTCCCTTGTATAAGTTTCTCAAATCCTTAATTTCCTCTTCCATCTGCTGACGTTTCATGGTCTTTCATTGAATCTGTCAATTTCGTTACCCCTTTCTTCAAATATGCAAACCTCTGATATTGTCTCTTAATAACTTTTATTAGTCTTCCAACTTTATTGTCGCTCTTTTAATTCATGATTTTTTTTTTCGCTAGCAGCCTCCGTCCTTTAGATCTACTCAAAACCGAATGTTCAGGGTACATTCTCCGTGCCTGGATCCATTTCTGATTAAGAAATAGAATTTAAGAAGAACATCTGGTTGATTGTGTGTGTTTGATAACAGACCTGGCTTAGCTGGCCTGATTGGTTAGTCTAAATTTCCCAGTCTTGGCATATGATCCTCTGTTTACCTGATCCACATAATTCCTGAGGTCTTGATTTATTCCTAGAGTATGCTGAGAATAACACTTCGTCGCCTTAGTGGTACAAGAACAATGATCTAGAAAGTATTAGCTTACTAGACTTTGCAACATTCCTCACACCCTATTTGCATTCTTTGCACCTGACACCTCCACTGCCACTGTTCACCTGCCACAGTGGAACGCAATACTTAAAAAGATGTTTCCAAGAATAACACTTTGTCTTCTCTGCCAAAGCAGAATCGATGGAGACGAAAAAACATTTCTGAAGCTTGCTGTCAGCTGCTTTATGTACCAGCTGCTTTTGAAAAATGTTCAGTCTTTCACTAACTGCTACACTGCACTGCATTCCTCTTGAATCTGTGTGTATAAGTGTATATACATGCCTGTTTTTATGTGGATACGTACGTCTAGTTCCACATGTAAGAAGACGTGGCATTGTATCAGTGATGCATGTAAATACGTATATAGTGGAAACGGGTAACAGAAAACCCATTAGTGTACAGAGTATAGCGTACAATTTTACATTACATTCTCGTCTAGTTAACCCAGAGACTGAAGATAATCGTCTACTATATCTTCGAACCAATTTGTCATCTTGATACCAAGAACAATAGCTGGACAATCGTAATCCAGAATCATAGAATAACAAACCACACACGACTCAAACAAAGAAGAGAGGATCCACTGCACGTACGTGGTATTGGAATGCACATAATTAGTGTGATAGACGGTTAACGTCACGCGGTGTGGCCGGGTAATAAGACTTTAATATCTACCAGCGAGAAGTATCAGGAACGGAGGTTGAGTCTTATTATAGCATTGTATATCATATACATGTGATTATAGCTATACACAAACATACGTGATAAATTTAGGTTTAAAACCAAAAAAAATGTAGGTAGAAGGAAGATTGTAAGTTCAGCTCTGACAGCATTGATAATCTACGTCTGTAATCATACTTGCAAAGAAGATTAAAGTTTATCAATAAAAATATAGGAAATATCTATGAATGGATGATATAGGTGAAGCTATAAGAATAGAGATTCTATACCCAAGATGACATAGATGTATAGAAGTAAATTCCTTGCTGTCTCATGCATCATTATTCATTACGTAAAAATTTACTTAAGTGTTTCGCTGTGCCCGGCTGCACAGATTCACAACATGCACTCAGCAGTATGCACCTAGCAGTATGCACCCAGCAGTATGCACTCAGCAGTATGCACCCAGCAGTATGCACTCAGCAGTATGCACTCAGCAGTATGCACTCAGCAGTATGCACTCGGCAGTATGCACTCAGCAGTATGCACCCAGCAGTATGCACTCAGCATGTTGAAATGAAATTAACTTGTTCTTCACCGGAAAACACACCTTGCATCAAGGTAGTTATCAACACAGTGCCGGGCATACCCGCCAGCCTTATACAAAACGGTGGAACGTTTCTTCTCTATGTTTATCCTTGTCTCTGAAACTACAAAAAATGTTTCTTCATTTTCCGCCGTAGAATTCTATACTTGCTATACTTCAACGATACGGGCTACTGGAGGGAGTGGAAGAGAGAGAGAGAGAGAGAGAGAGAGAGAGAGAGAGAGAGAGAGAGAGAGAGAGAGAGAGAGAGAGAGCCATCTTAGTGTTCTATCTTAATCTCTATTAGAACTTTAAAGTAGAAACGTACGAACATCCTTGTCATAGGCGACCAGGTCTTCTGTTTTCTGTTTTTTCCATTTATTGTACGTACCTTCGCTACTTCTGGAGGTTTTGTATATATTCCTGACGCCTTACATGACCCGTAACAGGACTGTGAATGCGCCCTGTTCCCGTCCGTGACGCGTAACATTTGTAGCGTGCAACGCACACACACACACACACACACACACACACACACACACACACCAGAAGTGTTCCATGAACTTATGAAGAGTAAAACGTCATTTGAAGAACATCTAATCAGACGCAGGAGTCAAGGGTGTATGTTCAGTCAGAATGGGTAATGTGTTAGAATTATGTTGAACACCTGAAGTAGGTGTCAAACATTTTTTTCTCGCTTGTGGTTATATAACTTGACGTTGACAGCCTCAGTGACCCTGACAGTTGATAGGATTAAAGCCCAACCACATCAGAGAACTCGCCAGATATGCCCAGGTGTGGACAGGCTGCTTGAGGCAGGAATATTGTATGAAGAATGTGTAGCACTGAGGGAATGGAAAAGAGCAATGTTACATTTATATTTAAGAGATCAGGAAATTGTACTTAACCACACCCCATTATATATGAGGAGTGTGGTCTGTAAAACGATGAGGAGATAATCAGAAAGTAACTGGATGATTACTTAAAAGAAGCTGCGTAAGACAGTAAGAACATGGGTTTACTGAAAAGCGATCACGTGTAACACATATGCTAGACACAAGTGATGGAGTGGGTTGTGCTCTAGACAAACGTGATGGATGGGAGGATTGTGTGTTCCTGGGCCGCCAGAGAGCGTTTGACACCGTCCCACAAAAGAAGTTGGCAAAAACTTTGGATCTGACTGCAGACATGAAGGAAAGACTCCGTCGGTGGATGGAACGGAGGAGCCATGTGAGAGGGATCTCATGTGAATGGGATGGAGGTGGGTAACTTACCGTGCCGCTGGGCCCGCTCTTAGAGATGCTGATGTTCTTGAGCTGTGTTAATGATTTACTGGAAGGACGACGTTCATAATGGAAGAACTGTGTTCATACTGGAATATGAAGGACGTGAGGAATGACCAGGATTGCATCAAGTTGCTGGGGGACTTGAACAATCTCCAAAACTGGCATATAAGTGGTTGAGGAAGTTCAACTCTTGGGATGCCAAGTATGAAAATGCGACACAGTAAAACAAAGCCTCGATATAACTACAATCTGGCAGGAAGCAAGCTGTGTGTAAGAGGTTGTTGGCGGGTCAACAAAGTACCTAACTTATCTTCAGATCAAAGTGTTGAGTAAATTTTTGTGCTGGCATATCATCTTTTGGTTAATGTTAGATTTACATTTAATATGTGGACATTTCACTAATCTGTGTATCTACAACCTACAGTAGGTCTAAACTACACTATTTGTAGCAGATTTAGTCACCTCAGTTGGATAAGCAAAAAGCTCTGTTAAAGATGGTCACAATTCAGAATAATAAAGATGGTACCTAGAATAAGATATTCAGAAAATTGTGTGATAGGAAAGACAGTTACGGAGATAAGGCTCCACGTATGTGGGACACTCTTGTCCTGCAGACATAGTTCATCACAAATACGTATTTCAAGCACAAATATTCATGCATTAATGTCATAGAAATTACGATCACAGTCCTTAAGATTCTTTACTGTGAGTCCATGTTTTTGTCTGTCCCACGTCGATCACAGACCCTTCCTAGCCACCTCCTAGTGCGTGCGTGGGGTGGGCTTTGCGTGTACAGTGCCTGTCCTGATAATTTACATGTATATGTGCGTAGATATGCAAGCACTGTACTCCTAGCTCGAGTGGTTCCTGGAACACCCACACAAGTCATGACGTCTCTCTAGTGTTAGAGTTAGTTAGGCAGGAGGCCACGCCCTTCCTTCTATAGCGCCATATCTTGAGTTATGACGTTGGCGAAATTGTCTTGATATCTTTACGACCTCCTCGGTCGTCTAGTGTTATATCCAAGTCTTGAAGTAAGTTTGACAGGTGAGGAGCTTTCGTTTTGTAATTACCTATTTGAGCTATACAGGAGAGGGAGTTCTACACTCGTAGGACCCGCATCTTTTGAACATTCTCTATTATCATACAACTTCTTCAATGTATGTATGTTGTCTGCCTTAATCATGTCTTCAGTTATTCGGGTCCATTCATCCTCCCCACTTACACCAGAGAACTCCATATTTTTGAGCAAGTTTCTTAACTTGATGTTATGTTCTCCGGTTGTTCTCTCCCTAGATATCTCGAAAAACTGTTCACTACAATTTGCGTCATCAGTCTATTTTAAAAACCTCAAGGTTGTGATCAGGTCAGCCCTCAAATTGCGGTGGTCAGGGGGGGAGGGGAGCGTGACCTGACTTCTTATACTGGGTCACGTACGCTGACCACTAGGACGTCCGCCAGTTGGCTGGCAGTTGGTGATGGTGGTACAGATGTTAGGTGACCTCGTTAGTGTCATCGGTGATCATGTTGATCGCGAGAACGGTGATTCTGGTTGAGGTAGTTTTGTTGTAAGTTGTGCTGAGTGTGTGTGTGTGTGTGTGTGTGTGTGTGTGTGTGTGTGTGTAGCTAGTTAGAAATTCCTCCACATTCGTCAACCTGAGACTTAGATGGTCAGGATTGATGGATAGCTGTGTGGATGAGACTGTTGAGGACAGTCTGTGGGAGAGGCGAGAGGGTTGGCCACAGCCCAGCCTGCCTCGTGACACGTGTCCTCCCTTCATATGTTTGGGGCAGGGGGAGGTGCCCAGCACCACGTGACGTCAACTTCCTCGCTGCTTGACCCCTGCTTGACCTAAGCCCTCGGCTTGAGCTCCTATGGAGTTCAGGTCACTTAAGTCATCGTTGCCTAAGTCGTGTTAATTCATGTGAATCTAATTCAGGTTAGATGAAGTTAGGTTGAAGTCTTGCCTTTATTGTATCCCCTGGTGACCTGACCTTAATCTGAGGCGGTGAGTGGGAGACCTGTGTGAGAGGAAGGAGAGAGAGAGAGAGTGCGTGGGGGAGGAGCTGCCCTGTCGTGTGTACCCAAGCAGGCAACAATACAGCGTCACATGGGGCCTCTTGGGCGGGTCCGTCTGGCAAATACCTCTTCAAACAGCTAATTTTGTTAGTAACAAATACAGTAAATGTCGCAGGTGTTTTTATAGTATTTTCTTAACATTTGTACATCATTTTGTTTTCATCCAGAGCTAAGTCACATCTCGTGCGTGAATTTCATAATTCTTATAAATGTTAAGAAATAATGGTTTCACTTACATCTTGTAATTACACCGAGACACACAAACATAAGCATACTGGCAATACACATTGTTCTCACGCAACAGAGGCGTCCCTCTCAAGGTTAGTGGACTCTGCAGTTATGTCGTGTTTGGTGATAATGTGTAAATTTATTGTGGAAGATGCGATGCAATGTTTTAGGTATCCGGGCGCCAGTTAATTCGCTCCAGAGGGAGTGATTAAAAGAGAGAGAGAGAGAGAGAGAGAGAGAGAGAGAGAGAGAGAGAGAGAGAGAGAGAGAGAGAGAGAATGGAAAGGTCTGCAGCATCACACACGAACTATTGACATCCTTTCCCGTCAGGGAAAATGTAGCGGACTGTGTGGTTTCCTATGGCATTTCCTGTCTGTGTGTTACGGGAAGAGTTTTACACTCGTGTTACCCCAAGTCTTAACCTTGTGTATATGTACCATGTGTTTACCCCTGTCTGTGTACACACACACACTGCTGAACCTAAGTTCGGTCCCCACTTATCGACTAACCCTGAGGGGAGGATGAACACCTGCGTTGGCCGTAGGTCCTCTGTCATGTCCAGGGTTCGAACCTATATTGGTTGTCTCCGGGTTATCCCGTACTATAGCATGGCTCGCTTTCTCTCTACATCACAATTTTATCATCAAAAAGTCTGTGTTACAGATGTAACGAGTGAGTGTTGTGTGTGCTCAGAGCAGCTTTCCATTTCCTTAATATTAACATATGAAATTCACGCAGAGATTACGCTTTGCAGAAATAACATTTGAGCATAATTTTCTTCGTATTATCTATGACTAACCTATCACAGAAATTGTCAACGAAAAAGTTCAGACGATTTCCTTTCTGACCTCAATCATGGAAAACAAAGACCTTTATTATTTGATCATTAGATTTCGGAGGGTAATCACCAAATGATATTTTCTTGACATAACGCACTAATAATACGTAAACAAAAAGGAAAATATATGAAAATTATACGTCACCAAAACTGTGTCTGGTGAC
The DNA here is from genome assembly GCF_036320965.1 of Panulirus ornatus. Classification (NCBI taxonomy): domain Eukaryota; kingdom Metazoa; phylum Arthropoda; class Malacostraca; order Decapoda; family Palinuridae; genus Panulirus; species Panulirus ornatus. Next base: position 1,905,050 of record NC_092243.1, on the reverse strand, counting down.
GGGACGGTAGAAGACTGGCCAGGACAGGGGCACCGGGCGTGTCCTGGTGGCTGGAGGTGGTAGCATGATCGCAGCTACCAGGGCACAAGAGGAAGGTCTCAGGAGCTGGAGTAATAGAATGGCATCAAGTGCGAGGTTAAACAAGATGGTCTCAGAGGCTGGGTTGATAGGATGTTCTCAGCTACAAAGGCAACAGAAGGGCCTCAGGAGCTGAGGTAAGTGAAAGGTCTTAGGTACCAGTAGAAGGTCTCGTGAACCAGGGCACCCAATGGAGGAGTATCAGAATCAGCAGGAGGGTCTCGTTATCTGGGGCAGAGGCATGGTCGCAAAAGCCGAGGCAACAGAATGGTCTTGGGAGTGGGGAATCAGGTTGTTTCAGGAGCTTAGAAAATTGGGTAGTTCCAGGATGTGGTACACAGAATGGTCCTTTGTGTCCTTAACAACAGACAACCACCAAACGTTGTGCAGTCGAAGAAGAGTAGAACTGAAGAGATGAATCTGCTGTATGAGGAGAGTTGTATCCATATCTAAACAAAGCACAACCATCGTGACTTGTGACCACCATTGTTCTAGTGAGGTTTATTAGTTTATCTTCTCTCTTCTTCGTACGTTGATCATCGTCATCACCGGTTTGATAGTATAAGGTGTTATCTGTTAACCGGCTAATTACGCATGCTTCTACGCCATTGATATTTCAGTATCGTATACATGTCTAGTTTTACAAAAGGCTTTGTTGTTGATGGAAATCTAGATGATGTCCATAGTTATTTCTTTACGAATGTTTTCAGATAATAATAGTGTAATTATTGTGTTACAGGAATCACATCTCCAGTGTCGGGATGTGTCAGCCGTCAACATCCTCTTTGCTAACAGTATTTCTGTTATTGTTGACAGGATGTGTGTCGTGTGGTGTGACCTCAGTCACACAAGTCTTCGCCGCACGTGATACTGTGATTGGAGCTGAGAGTAGAGGTGGACGAGGGTGGACTGAGGGAGACTAACTGGCTTCCCAGCATCGATCCTCCTCACTGACCACTCCAGCTGAGCTGAGGCAGGCAGGATAGGTACTCGGAACTGCTTCGAGACGAGTTTCCCCACTGGGGCTTTGTGGAGGGAGGCGGGGCAGGTGTCAGATACCGACCCTCTGCGGGGACGGTGGTCGCTGGGTGACTAAGTGTTGAGTCAGGCGGTTATGACATAAGAAATCATCTGTAGTGAGTAGGGAGGGTGGGAGAGGGGCTGCAAGATGTGAATCATGAGGCTAGGAATTCCTCGTAGTGAGATATTAGGGAAAACCTGAAAGTGATTCACGTTAAAAATGGATTTCCTGAGTCAATATGATGAGTTTAAGGAATTCCTGCTTCTTCAGTAAGGGGAACTCATTGGTTCGACTCCCTCGCGTATCGATCGCGACTGTAAGTTGGCTGGCTGCCTGCCTGCCTGTGCCTCTCTGTAATTTCATTCATAATTCATAACGATTTCCAGGTGGGTGTTGTCGAGGCCCACCACACACACGGTGGAACAGAACCTTTCGAGACAGGAAGTGAAACACTGTGAACAAAGAAAGTCACAAAAGCTTCACACCTGGTGAAGCACGATTCGACTAGAAAATAAAAAAAGAAAATGAAAAATGAGAGCTGTAACTAAGATAATAATCACAAACAAGTGAGAATTCCTGGACATGATGGACTGATAGTTTCCGAGGAGCAAGACTGAGCAAGGGGCCAAAATAGTAGTCGAGTGAGTGAGCCAGCTAGTCTCATTCGGTGGAATTTTTCTTCTATTTAGAGAGAACCTCAGAGACCTGGGAAGTCTGGGACGTGTAAACACAGTCTGGGATATCCCGACATTGATATCCTATAATAGTTGTTGGTGACCTTGTTTATGGTCAGTGCCAGAGGCGAGGTCACTCACCCCTCCCTAACGTCAGGCCCATAATCCCCCGTGTCCACCTTTACTCCACTAGATTCCGGATACCCCCCATTAGCGGCCGTACTCCCGGATATCCGGATTCACCTGTGCCTGAAGCCCCTACGTTGCCGGACCCCTTGATGTCTGAGTCATGAGGTGGGACACACTTGCCAGGAAGGTCAGCATTACCAACGTGGTTCCGACTGGATTTGTATGCCTGATTCCTCTCTGATGCAATGATAATATCAATAATAATAATAATGATAATAATAATAACTAATAATAATGATAATGGTAATAATGATAGTTATGTTGATAATGATAATAATAGTAATGATAATGATAACATTATTAATGATAATGATATTAATAATAATAGTAATAATAATATAGTTATTATTATATTAATGATAATCCCTTGGAACAGGAGAGAAATGCTGCCCATTTGTCTCAGAAGGGTAGCGTCTGGAACAGAGAACTGAGCCTTAAAGGAAATATTCTCACTTGCCTTTTTTCTTTTTTTGAAAATGATAATACAGGAGGGAAGGGTTTCCGGCTTTTGCCCCCCACACTCGCCTTTTACTATACGTAAGTGATGATTAATGAAAACGTTCATAGTAAAAATAGAGATAAGTGAAAATGTCTTTACACTTACTCGTCATTTCTTGCCTTTCCAAGGTAGCGCTGGCAACAGAAGAACAACGACCCCATTTGCTCAGCTCCACTCTGTAGGTCATGTTTAAAGCAACGAAACCAGAGCCCAGCATCCACAGCCAAGCCCCACAGACCTAACCGTAGTGTTCTCTGAGAACTTCATATGATCTGGTTCAACTTGGTGGCTGCTTGTCGCCCCCTTTATACCATATCGGTTCATTTTACTCTATCTTGCGCACGCTTCTTACCCTCCTGCATAATTATAACATAAATGATAATGATAATAGCACAAACGATGACAATGATATGAATGATATTGATGATAATGAATTACGATATTATAACAATATTGATTATAAAGATAATGATAATGGTAAATATAATAGTAGCACTGATAATGATGAATGTGGTAATCATCATTATAACAGCAATAATTACACTAATGACAGGTCACAAGAACAATTTGAAAAATAAGAATCAAACATTTTTTTGCCACTGAAATTCTTGAAGGAAACAACACAGAAGACGTGGAGAACTGAATCGTAATTAGTTGTAAAAGCGAGTTACATTTACAAATGTTAAATCTTTGAAATAAAGCAAAGTGGCAATGGAAAAGTAAACAAACGTCGAAGAAAATCTTTGTAAAGAATGAAGCAACTGAAATGGAAAATGATGGGTATGAAAATGATTTAAAACAAAATGTCACTATATACACACACACACACACACACACACATATATATATATATATATATATATATATATATATATATATATATATATATTTGAATGAAATTGTTGATACACCTACTTTGCCTTTTGAAAAATTCTTTCTAAATCTTTAGTCTTTCCTTGAATCCATTTTTCTTGCCCCTGTAAAGGGTTCTCTCAGGGTCACCTAAGTCTCCAGGGCCGTAAGAGCTATTTTCAAACAAACAAATGCAGACTCGATCGGTCGTGCTGAGGTCTTCCATGGCCTGGAATCACAGTGCTCATTTTCTTTAACACTGAAGCGTTTCGTTCCCCACTGAAACGGTAAACCTCTGGATCGGTTTACATGTGAGGCAGTGAACCTAAAGAACGAAGGACCACATAACGTTAGAAGCAGATTAGTGAACGGCTCATTCAGTGAAACTTGAACAGGTGAAAAGAACCCTCTGTTCTCATTCAGTGACTTAGTGCATTATCTACAGTGAACCTGTGAAGTCTAAACTATGTGAATCAGTGGACTAGTGAATCCGAAGCCTCGAGCACTGTCATGACTCCGACTCGTGGCTGCTTCTCTACCAAGAGCTACGAGAGGTAAGTACTTCATCTATATGTTTACCAGGGGGTAAGGATAACCTAGAATCAGGATTCTAGTTTCGTTATTTAAGTTTTTAACCTCCCAAAAAACAAATATTTTGTCACTATTGTCATTTTCTTGTGTTTTCGCATATCCTCGACCGGATCCAGAAATTATCGTGCAAACTGGAACTGGAATCTGGATAAATGGTTTGATGTGTCCCCTATTCATCATACTTAAGGCTGGCAAATTTTAGCTACCATCTGTTGACCACCACAATATCAGCACAATTGATTATAGCAAGTCCAAACACGGCGGAGTGGTACGTGTCTTGCATGTCCTTCTCCTTCATAGTGCATAGGCTGCAAGTACGACAGTGGGAGCGCGTGTGGGCTTAGAATCAACACCTGGAGGTGGTGAGGATCTTTCCGTTTGTGGATGTTGCTTGACGCTGCCGGCCTTAATGACTGCGGTGTGTGACAGGACTTGAGCCCAACCCACCCACCTACCCACCCATGCTCTCAGGGTAAATTGGTCTGATCTTCAGTTCACACAGATCATCATGGCAGGAGTTAGTCAGAACGTCGACTGGATACACTCTAGCCTCAGACTGGTTTATCAAGATCGTGTAACACTGAAATCATAGAGGAAGATGCATGTATTGTAATCCCTCACACGTATATATAAACACACACACATATTCCTGTAAGCTGAAAGGCAGTGTTGGGGAGGGTGGAGGTGCGGCCAGGGTGTGTGGGGCAAGGGAGGGCTCTACTGATAGGTTAATGATTGGCAGGAAGTGGGTCACCAGACGTGCACACCGCCAGGGCTGCCGCCACAGGTGAGAGTACTTTTATACGCGCGCGCACACACACACACACACACACACACACTGAGAAGAATATGAATGATAGTATCCACAACTTTAAATCGTATACTAAGAAGATTCAAGAGATGTGGCCCCACGAGTGTGTAATACCCCCTTGCGGTACAAAGAGGTAGTCATAAACAATTAAACACACATGAACACAAATGAACAGATTTGCAGGCATAAACTCTGTGTACACATACGCAAATACACACACATACCTATAAATACACACACACACACACACACACACCACTAAATGAGAGTTCCATAATAATGCAGAATAAACCACCATGAACTTCGCGATCATCAGAGCAGATTGTTTACGTCATGATCCAAGAAGTTTAAATTGTTTGCTTCACGACTTGACGCACCACGCCAGAGCTCCGTGAAATTATTGTTAGACCACGTCAGGCGAGGACGGGTCGTGACGTGAGCTGAGGTCGGGTGAGGTCAGGTCAGGTGGCAAGGTGACTTCTGGAGGTTGGGGACGGCGTCACAGGAGACCTTGGGCGATGGTTTATGCGCTTCAGAAACAGAGAAGGATCCAGGTCATGGCCCTGTGGTATATCACCCATGATGGAGGAATAACAGGAGAGACCCGCCGATGTATGGTTGAGAGAGAGAGAGAGAGAGAGAGAGAGAGAGAGAGAGAGAGAGAGAGAGAGAGAGAGAGAGAGAGTTCCAGACATAGAGAAATAGGGAGACTAAAGCATAATATACCTGCAAGGAGATTTAAAGTTAGTAATATTTGAGGAACAAATCGTGACTGGAAAAGACTAAAACTTAGGAAAATTGAATCAGAATATTGAGTAAAGTGAAAACGTCGTCATTACGGTGCTTAGTGGGGGATGGAAGTTGAAGAAGTCAGATAATAATGCTTTTAGGTCAAGGGAGCATTACCGAGGGAGGTTCCGGCAAATTCCTAACATCAATAGGGAGAACAGCAATCTAGGTCGGCTGTATATCTAGAAGGGAGAACAGTTCACTTTCAATCATGGTATGGACTATACAATGACATAGATATTTACATAGAAGGAATGTGTGATTTCTAGGATTTTAGGTGTGATGTAAGGGCTACAGAATGATCAAGGTGGAGGAGTGTGGGATGCTTGGGAGGTCATTGTATTTTCAGCAGACATTGAACCCAGGAGACTTGTAGACATCCTGGCTGAGGTCAGATCTAGAATGAGAAACTGAATTGTGAATTACACTATACGAGTTCGTTTGACGGTTGGTGCTGATGATGTTGATGTGGAGGACGTGAATGAATCCTGTGTTTTATTATGTATGAACTGTCGGATCCCAGCGTATAGCATTGCTCCGTACAGGAGACATTGTCATATCGAGCACAGCAGAACATAGGAGACATGACGTTATAACATACCTCTGGTCTACGAGGCTGGAGACAAAACGATGAGCGTTCCTCTTGATTGTTTACTTGGAAGGACGGGCTTTGGGAACTGGAGAATCAGGAAGGAACTTGTAGGCACGTTCTTGGGACTCTGTGATCAACAGAAAGGAAAAAGTAGGAGAGTGACAAATCCTCGAGCTCAGCTGAGATATTGTGCTGTTCTCTGATACATGAACAAATCTTTATTTACAAGTGGACATAACTGGGTAGTATTCGGTCATTATGCTTCACTTGGAACTATATTCAATTTCTTCTTGATCCAAGTCCTGTGTTTTCTTGGCTGTGGCTTCTGGCATTCTTCTGTTTGTAACTTCCTCTTCATTTATGTCCCTTATGATTTTTTTATTGATATATATTTATATTCACGAGTTACTGTTACACCTTGAGTTTGTAAAAAGACTCGGGTTTCTACTCGTTGTCATGTCTTAACATCCTCCTCTGTAGTGTGTGTGTGTAATCTGAGATAGTTTATATCCTAGTTCTGTATACCACACTCAGATGATATCGCCTCAATATGCAGAGTCTTCTTCATTGAAGCTTTGTTAGATGTTGTATTTACGACGTACAGATACCGTGCACTGTTTCCAAGAAACACACACTCATGCTAGATCAGAAATCATTCCTGAAATTAGAAAATACGACGAATAGAATATTGTTTATAAACGCGATGATATGATATTCGTGATGGATTACTGGCAGAAGTTTTTACAGTCTCCCCTCACGAGACGTCAGAAAGATAAACCATTTATTGACCTTATGAAGGGAGAGGCGTATGCCTTACCTTGGTCAGCTGGACAACCCTCTGTTAAAGGTCTCCACGTTGATATACCTACAGAAGTCCCTTTGATTATCCCCTTCTGTAGTCTCTTAAAGTCCCAGCTCCTGAAGTTTCTTCTCCTACGGTCCTTCTCCTGAAGTCCCTTCTCTTACAGTCCTTGTTCCTAAAGTCACTCCTCTTGAAGCCCCTTCTTCTGAAGTCCCCTCTCCTGAAATTCAATCTTTTGAAGTTCCTATTCCTAAAGTGCTTCCTTCTTACGTCCTATTTCCTGAAATCCCTTCCCATGAAGTCCCTCTGGGTTGAGCCCACGTCGTACGTATGTTCCTAAACATCTTACTGTCTGTGCACTTAGGAGCAGTGTTGACAGAGGATAAGGATACAATTTGCTTCTCTCATGATCCTCACGTGATCTGATGATACTTTTGACGAAGAACCGGTTTCAAGGTGAATGTGTGTGTGTGTGTGTGTGTGTGTGTGTGTGTGTGTGCAATCTGAGGAGTGATATCTCGTAAACTTGACAACTTCCCTATGTTACATTAGAGTAAGAGAATGTCTACTGTGCATGAGTAACTAACCTGATAACTCAAAAATACAAACTGTATATATAGCCTGCCCTTGGAGACTGTTGCTTGTATTCTGGGTTCTATTACAGGGCAGCGGGGGATTTATAGGTCCCAGATGTGTTCCATTTGTTGCTCGCCTGAGGAGGTACTCATGTTAGTGGCCTCGACCCCCACCACGTCAGACTGGGGGAAGGTAGGTGGCTCCTCCACCAGTCTTTGTCTTGGTTGGTTGGTTGCCAGGGTCACTGACGCAGTCAACATCGTGTTATGGCCACCAACACAAGAATCCTAAACACCTTCTTCCAGGAGTTGAAAATGATTCTACGACCATATACGCCCACTGTGCATGTGGCCTGTGCCTCCGCCTTGGTCTGATTTTCTGTGTCTACTTCTTGTCTCTGAGTCTGTCTGTCTGTCTGCGTCTCTGTCTATCTGTCTGCATTTTTCCATTTCCTTTTTTTTTTTTTAAAAATCTTTCTTTTCGTGTATTAAACTTCTCTCTCTCTCTCTCTCTCTCTCTCTCTCTCTCTCTCTCTCTCTCTCTCTCTCTCTCTCCACTCTTTATATATTTTTTCTTCTTCTAGTAGCCATGTCGGTACAGACTATAGCATTCTCCCCAATCGAAACCATTGCGATTGAAATAGTAAATTGATGAAAGATAGAAGAATAGATGATAGAGGAAGATCAGTTTGAGTTCGTCGTTAGTCTGCGGAACCGACTATGAAAATATAGGTTAGAGGAAAAATGAAAGATGAATGAAGGAAAAAAATCACACATTTACTGTTTCGGACAAGGCGGCACCTCACGGCCAATCCTCGTATGGCTGGTCTTCATGCAAAACTTTTGGAAGAAGCTGCAGATTGCGTGCCGTTACTCCAGACCATAGGGTTCAGATTGCACACACAACCACGAAAGCATTGGCCGAAATGTATCCTATAGAACACAGAAAGAGAAACAACTTCACGGCAGAGAGTGGGTTGAGGAATGTATCAGGTTGGAGGCATAAGCGTAGGTAACCTGCTTTAGAGGCTGGATGAGGACGATCGGTCGTGGAAAATGAGGGTAGGTGATGGGAGAGAACCCTGAGGTACACCCCTGCTGACAGGATCGGGAGGAGAAGTCGCTCCATCATAGGTGAACTGCGACTGGATGGGATACCATGTAACAGAAAAAAAAGAGAAGCAGAAAAACCAGAGGAAGGACGTTTAGTGCAGTAAGCTGAGGCTTCTGCTACGTCCTAGAGACTGCTGCACAGCTGGTGAGGTCGCTACAAAAGATTCAACAAACTCTCTAAGGGAGGAGGGCCACAGGAGGGTCACAGGTGAGCCACAGGTGAGTCCACACTGTATATCTTGCACCTGCAGAACCATACCAGGGACCTCTCTCTTTCCTCCTTCTTTTTCTCCCTCCCTCAACCCCCCTTCCCCTTTTGCACCCTCTCCTTAACCCTTTGCCTTCCCTCCCTCCACGTGGTCAGCGCTCCCTCCTTCCCGTTATAATATTGACCCCTCCGACTAATTTCCAGTTCCCAGCGGGCGGCCGCCCGTCATTACCAGTGGCAGCGTTCTCTGGCTACTTGGCCTGATAGCCACCTTGGCCGGGGGTTCAATTCTAGTAGCGCACGCAAACCCTAGCGATCGACCTGCCCACAACACGACTTAATGGGAAAAGAAATGGGGACTCGAAGCCGTTACGGTGGCCGTGCTGTGTTTGGCCCTGTACAGTGATAACCAGATTTATTGCTTCGTATGTATCTAGACAGGAGAAAAATGAGCAATGTGGCATTGGTATGCGTGCGCGCACGTGTGTGTGTGTGTGTGTGTGTGTGTGTGTGTGTGTGTGTGTGTGTCAGTACCTATTTGCACTGACCGAGAAGGGAGTTTCACACATGTGGAGCGCAACATCTTGAGCTTTCTCTACTCCATAATTTCACGTTATGGACTTTTGTTTGAAAGACTTTAAGGTTGTGATCAGGCCACCCCTGACTCTTCTCTCCACCAGGGTGGAGAAACTGAGTGTCTCTTGCCTTTCCTATGTACCTCAGTTGTCTCGTTCTTTATACCATCTCTGCTGCCCTCCTCTGGACCTTCTGTATTAATGTTTTGTGCTTCGTTAAGTGTGGTGACTAAGCTCGAGAGGAATATTCTAGCTTTTCCCTAATTTAGCATGTGTATAGCTAGTTGAATTTTCCCACACTCATATACTTGAATGCTGTTCTTATGTTTGCCAGTAGACCTTTTGTCTCTTATGATCTTGAAGCTGAACGCTGAGAGTGAGAGATTCTGTAAACAGAATCTCTCATTATCAAAGCTTTATCTTCTCAGAGGCGTTTGAGTCCTCAGCTTCCTGCACCATCAAGTTGGTCCTTGATTGTCATCCTTGAAAATCTGATATGGCCTATTACGGTTCTCTGGAGGATTATGAATTACAGTATTCATTCGCATTTCTTTTTCTGTATTTACTGCTCCCACGATGACTTGAAGAGCAGTTTAGCGGGTGGATGAACCAATCAGTGAACAGATGGATCAGCAGGCAGCCACGCTAATGGAGAGAGATACAAATCAATTGACGGACAGATGAATGGTTAGAAAGATGGATCATGGAGTGACTAGTTTGTGGAATTGATGGATAGATCAGTGGATGGAAGGATGGTCGAGTGGATAATTGAATCAGTAGGTGGACTGACTAATGACTATTTGTACTGATCAACTGAATGGACGAACTGATGAGTGGATAAGTGGATCATCAAGTGATCCCAGAGTGGATAGACTTACGACCAGATGGATCAAGTAGAAAGATGGATCAATGAAGGGATGAAAATTAGACTAGCAAGCTGAAGATATATTCCTTTTAACTTAAAAGTTTATCTGATACCTTAAGAAAATCTCTCTCTCTCTCTCTCTCTCTCTCTCTCTCTCTCTCTCTCGTGCTGAGAAAACCGAGACAAAACCTACTGTGAAGAATATCCCTCCTTGGGAGAATCCCCACCTAGTGTGAAATTTATGAAGCAGTGAGCAGCATCATGACATCTCTGAGAAATAAAGTCTGAACCTTGTCAAGTGAAGTACTCAGCTGAAGAGAAGGTATAAAGATTTCTGAAGATTGTACGATAGCGTATCTGGCCAGTGTCCAGCCCGGGTGTGGGAGGGAGGTGGATTTTACTTAGGTTAGCGTGTTAACAGAGGAATGCCATACCCCTAGCTAGTGTCTCACTCTCTTTTCCCCTTCCCCTTCTCGTCTGTGGTCACGCGTCCACTCACCACTGGGGTACGAGTACTAAGCTACAGACGTTGCTGAAGGTACAGGCTAGGAATTAGAGGGTTGAGTTCGGAGTATATGAAAGCACTGCTAATAACATGCCGAAGGAATAGCGTGTGGGAGGACTTGGGACTGTGTCACAGGATCGGTGCGTCGAAGGACATGGTGAACTGAGAGATTTGTGTGTTCCTGCTGATATGTTGAGGTGCTGAGTACTCATGTGCAGAACCATCGTGGAAGAAGAAGATTGTAAGGTGCTGATGCACTGTACAGGAGTGGGGGCAGAACCGGCGAAGCGGCTGGGCAGTTAGGTGACAATGTGGTTAAATGGTAGGGCACACGAGCGGAGAGAAGGCAGGGTTACAAGGTGGCAGGGTGGCGGAGGCGGAATACCTAGTGAAGGAAAATATTTCTTGGATCGCTCTCATACCAGCGCGATCGTCCTGGCCTTCCATTGAGTGTAAGTGTGTCCAATGATGCCAGTTATCCAATGGTTCAATACCATTGCTCAAGGACGTGAAGACATTGTAAGTGATTCAAAAACCTTAAGACCAGGTCTCTAAGGTGTTAGAGCTGAGCACGTGCATTCTGATTCTCTTATTCTGGAGTGGTCTCTACTGTACCGTTGTGCTGCTGGAATGTCATTAAGCTTATGCATGACGTGTGTGGAATGACAGGTATGGGAAATACCTGGAATATTGATCATGGATGGAAGAAGAGAACTGCAACAGAGAGAAGTGCGAGAGACGGAGAAGGTAAGGATGACTAATTCTGAGACGGAGGAGTGACTTGGTTGACAGCTCCTGAGTCTGGGAATTACTGAGGGAATGCATCGCTCAGCGATGAGTGAGATGATCAACTGAGACGGTCAAGTTCTAAGCTGAGGAGTTACTTAATGAATGAGTTACGGATCTGACAGTTTACTGAGTGGATGAGTTTCTGCGTTCCTGAAGGGATGAGTTTCTCATATTCCTCATAAGCCAGTTGCAGTCGTCTCTTACTGCCTCATCGCTCCAGTAGTGTCATATGTCAAAATTCCCCTCACTGGCTTCACATTTCGTGACCTGTGTCATACTCATGACCCACACACTCACCAGCATGACTCACATTCACTCACTTTTTTCCTGTCATCAAATGCATTTACACAACAAATGTCGTGTTCTTTTTTCATTTTAAGTCCGGGTCAAGGAAAATGGCGGACCCACAGTCCGTGAAACACAGAGTATCCCTGCCATCACCTGCCGGAGGTGGCCACTCTCCCTAGCCCGACAGAGGGAGTGGGGGCGGCCGAAACCTCCCCCCCCCCTCTGATAATTATGGAGGGGGAGGGGGAGGAGAGTGGGGGGAGGGGGAGGGGGAAGGGACGTCGTGGGAGAGGAATACCAGGAAAGGCGGAAGGGAGGAAGCGACGAGAGCGTCACAAAGATCGACTTAAGTCAGATTATTAAGTCGCCCCCCCGACCCGGCCGGAACTGCTCGGGTTATCGGACCGGCTGGTAGTTGTTCGTGGAGTTGGCCCATTACTCAGACCCTCGCCTCGGGGAGCGTCAGCCTGAATAGCCTCAGAGATATCGCCATGATAAAAACTCGCGGAATAACAAGAACTCCGGAAATTGTCGTATGTTGTTTTTCATCCCCACTGAGGCTTACCCCAGAGGTACCATCATTGAGGGATACCCCAGAGGTGCCAATAAACAAGGGTTACTCCAAAGATACCATCAGTGAGGGATACCCCAGAGGTACCATCAATGAAGGTTACCCCAGAGGTACACCATCAGCGAGGGTTACCCCAAACACTCCATCAACAAGGGTTATGATCCACACGTTTGTGTATGGTTCTTGCTTGCGTCTGATGGAAAACAAAGCAGTTGAGGAGAAATTCCACCTGTCTCCCTGACTTGGCTGGTGTCAGCTTTACCACATATCCGCCCGCACCCTCACCACCCTCCTGCTGGACAAAGCAAATGTAAGGCAACTGATGACCTCGACGTCTTCTGCTACACGAGCTGATAACTAGACCTTGGAATAAACATTTCAGTGACCTGTGCTCAAGAGGGGGGGATGAGGAAGCATAGCTCATCTACTCAGGTGAGACAAAGTTTCTACTTTATTTTATATCCTTGGCTTTAAGAAAGGTGAGACACGCCAGCTCACATACCAAGGACATACCAGCCCCCATCACACAACATACGAAACCCATTACTCAACATGCCAACTCCCATTCCTCAGCAACCCAGCCCTCATTACTCATTATACACATCCTCATTCCTTAACACACCAAACCCCATTGATCAATAAACACAGCCTCATTACTCAATATATCATCCTCCACTCAACGTCTTCTCCCTTAGGATGGATTTCATTTACGTTTAAATGTAATTTGGTAATTAGTTTGGTAATTTGGTAATTAGTTTATCTACATCATGCATAATGAGGCTGGAATTCGCTAAAGAATAATAGTCTGGTGCTAACCATAATTTCACGAATTTTGCATCAAAATAACACGTTCCGGACACTAAAGCCGTAAGAAGCTTCCTCATTGGCAGTAGAGCTTGGCGAAAAAAAGGTTTTAATTATGTTTCTTGCCGGGCCTCCCCCTCGCTAGCTACCTGAGTTATAGGAGACAAATTGTGACCATAATGTGCGGACCTTTCGCTGTTTGGGATGAGTAGCGGTCGGTCCCCTATCCCTGACCTGTCCACCATAGGAGGTCCTGAGTCCTCTATCCCGTTCTCTCCTCCACAAGGGATGACTTCTCCTTCTAACCTCTAGGACAATTCAAACCCGTTCTCTATCCCTCTGGACACCACGTACAAAGTCCCTAAAGTTATCTAACCAAGGACCCCTTCCTGTACTTCGCCCTAATCCCCAGTCCCTACATCTGGGTCTTATAATTTGTTCTATGATGTGCACCTTCCTCTGTAAGGCGTTTACCTCCAGGCTACCATTCCTTTCCCATACACCACGTTCATGCTGGGGTTTCCAGCCACTATTTCCTACAGTGTTCGGTCCTTGTGTCCCACATACTATGTTCAGACTGGACCTCTCAAAATACTGCCTTTTGTAGTGTGCTCATTACTGAGCCTCAGTCCTGCCTGCCTCATACACCGGAGTTATCTCTTGTGTTCATTATAGGGCTCATACCTTCTTGTTCATCCCGGAACCTCCTTCCTTATGTTCATCGCGAGGCCTCTTCCCTAATATTCATCATGAGGTCCTCATTATACATACCACGTCCCTGTTCCGTCTAAAACCCTCTACGTTTATGTTTATTGTAGGAAGTCTGCAGTGACTTCCATCCTTCTTTATGTTCGCCACAAAAGACCCTCCTGCTGTGCTCATTGTGTACTCCGGCTGGGTGTTCTAGGATGATGGTGTTCACTGTAGGGATGGTGGTGTTCCCCTTAGGGCTGCAGATGAACACCTACAATCCTTCACACACCCACCAAGTATCAGATACAGAAGGGACTCTTGATGTGTATGGTATAGGTCATCACCACAGTAGAGGTTCACATACTCTCACACAGTCAGGAATCTAGCCTACATAGGGTGTTTGTGCTCGGGGTCTGATGCGTTATGAGTGGAATTCCCTCTGTTGTGAGGGAATGTCTTAAGGATTACGTGTCCTTTTCTGTTTGTCTACCACTTTCTTCCTGCTCCGTCACAGTCCCTGGTATTTGGTGAATGTGAAGGACACGGTAGCCCCCAGGTAACAATTTTGCCAGTTGTTGTGACGTTCATGGAAACGAAAGAGCGTAATGTAAACAACGTGGTAATGGAGGGAGGGATGACTTGATGGAAGAGGGTAAACATCTGGAGAAGCCAAGCGACACGCAGTAGGGCTCAGTAGTGAGGGGCACTGGGGCCCATCATCCCCCCTTGCCCTGCCCCTCTAGCCCTGCCCAGTGGTGCGAAGGTAGTGGAGTGAGAAAGTGAGGTCCTGCCCCCCTCCCGCCTCCTCTCCCTTGGTATACTAAGCTCTGATCAGGTGACGGTAGCCCGGGTCCCACTGCCAAGTGTGGCTTGTTATAGTGTCCCGGCAGTTATTGCAGGAGTCATCTTCTGTCATGCAAAACCCTCAAGCGATGTATGAGTGGGAGCTTATGTAAACAAAACAGAATCCTGAAAATATTGAGAAACTCGGGGGTGGAGCGAGGAGTCTGAAGGGCAATACTTTTATGTTCTCAGTATGGTACCAGACAGTCTCCACCATTATGCACACACACACACACACACACACACACACACACACACACACACACACATACTGGCTCTGTGCTGCTTTACATTCTAGAGAAACAAATAAGTGTCAGCATCTAAATATATTAAAAAAAACTAATTTATCATCCTGATACAGTATTACCTTCAGGAGGGAACTTGTAGTGTCGGCAGCAGAATAGTTGCCTCGCATGCCAGAGGGCTCAGGTTCAGTATCTAGGCGGAGCTGGACGACAATAATCATGTCTGACTCACTTGCTTACTAGGTGGCCAGCGGTGTGACGATCGACGGGTCTCTATCCTGAAGGAGGTGAGATTGAACTCGTGAATGAAAGGTCGGACAATGTAGCTCTGGGGTTGGAAACCCACAAGGACGGGTAAAATTTCTCAGTTCCTCCGTATCTGATCCAGAGTCTACTGAAAGAAAAAGGAAATATTCCTTTTTTTACCCCAATCTGAACCAAAGTCCCCGTCGCCGCCAGCAACACAGACATCACGGTCCCTCTGTCTTGCTCCTCCTCACAGGGAATTGTGCCCGTAATAATCTCTTAGTGAGGACTCATTCTCCCAGGCTTATGGCCTCTCGTCTGAGAGATCATGAATATACTCAACTGTCATGCACATCTGCCTGAAACATTACCAATGGAGGTCAAGGTGCCTGACCCAGACGGGGAATTGAAACCTTTCATTTTGAAATTTGTGTCATCAGGTAAATGAAGGCTACCCCCGTCACGTATGACAGTAATCCACGAAGACCCGAAGCTCGAAATGTAAATCTCTTCGTGGAACTGCAGGACTTGATACCCCCCGAGTCTTCTGCAGGACTTTATACCCCCCGAGTCTTCCGCAGGACTTGATACCCCCCCCCCCCGAGTCTTCTGCAGGACTTGATACCCCCCGAGTCTTCTGCAGGACTTGATACCCCCCGAGTCTTCTGCAGGACTTTATACCCCCCGAGTCTTCTGCAGGACTTTATACCCCCCGAGTCTTCTGCAGGACTTGATACCCCCCGAGTCTTCTGCAGGACTTTATACCCCCCGAGTCTTCTTAAAAACTCTCCACATGTTGGCGAGAGTCGGAGGCAGGTCATCATCGGGAGTTGTGTGATGAGGACGATGGTACTAACTTATCATTAGAATCACGTTGCGTTATCCAATGATAATGTAGGACAATGGTATGGAAAAAGTTAGAAAGGAGTATATATATATATGTGTGTGTGTGTGTGTTTGTGGTCGAGGGTAACTTTACATCTGAGTTGTTGCAGCTGAGGTTTACGATTACGAATTAGTCACATCTGAGGCTAAACCTAAGACCTTGGCTTCCTCAGGATAAGTCTGGAGGCTAAGACTTGCCCGGACCTTGAGTACACCTTCCCCCTTTACTCTCGTCATTTGGTTTATTTTCATTTCTGGAGTAGTGTCGTATTGATCCTGCCACAGGCTGACATGGGACATTCCTGGATGACAACGCACACATACGTACGCGTGTGGCGTTCGTTAGTCATGAACTCTAAGGATTTGCTTTTAGAATTGCGTACCTAGTTTGCCTCCTCTGGAAAATCTATTGAACCTTAAGTGTTGCAGACATCACTGCGAGTTTGCTCGGTTCACGTGTCCGGGCACATGCCGAACCTGCCTGTATCAAAGACACGTTTCTCAAGATAGAAGGAGTGCTTTTACTGAGAGTACACTGTGCAATTCTCAATGAAATTTTAACAATTAGATCTTATGTTTCCCACTGAAATTCTACCAAAATTAACACCACCCAATTTTTCCTCATATGTGTCTTAATGGCTCACGTTGGTTGCTTTTTTGGCACTGGTTCATGATATTCATAATTTTACTTTGGGTCTGTGATTGCTTTTTCGCCACTTGCAATTTCTTTCCCACCCAACTTACTACGGTCTTAATGAGTGTTATTAAGCGATAACTAGAGTTTTTCTTTTCCCCTGTGGCTCTGAATTTGAAACCAAAAAACTTTTCGTTTGTCTTTCTATTGGATTCAAATAGGAACAAAATCATAATCTTATCTATCTTACTCAAAAGTGTAATTGGAACTGTGTATTCTTACATAGTATCTGAGGAAGGTGAATACATGTTTATTATCTAAGGAAGGTGAGCACTTGGCTAGAATCTCAGGAAGTAGAGTACGTGTTTACTATCCTAGGAGGATGAGTACCTGCTTGGAATCTCAAAAAGATCAATACAGGCTTAGTATTTCAGGAGAATGAGTACTTTCTAAGCATGTCAAGAAGATGAGTACATGCTTAGAATCTCAGGAGGGTGAGGAAGACCCTAGAATCTCAAAAGAATGAATAAATGTTCAGAATCCTAGGAGGTTGAGTAAGTGCTTAGTATCTCGGGAGGGTAAGTACGTGCTTAGAATATTAGGGGGATGAGTGCGTGCCTCGTACGTGAGTAGGATGAGCGCCTGATCCATGTTTCTTAAAGCTGATTTCACAACACGCAACGTGAACAGCCAGTCCTTTGGGATTTTGTGTATAGTTGCCAGATGACTTTGCCTGACCTGTTTGGTTGATATTTCACCGATGTAGAGTTGCTGACTTTATTCTATCATTTGTTTTTGACGTAGAAAATCAAAGTAAATCTTTCTTTTTAGTCTGTTTGATTTCTGCTGTCACGATTTCCAGACTAGATGGATTCTGTTGAATGAATATGTTGTCGCATGACTTATGTTCTTCACTTCATCATATGTGTTCCTTTGGTGTGCATTTTTTAATTGCTGCGTGTAGGGAAGACCTTTAAGTGAACCGGGACCACAACTTAGGCATCCGTCTGCAGATAAATGTTTCACCAGTGCATTTATTATAGCATAAGTAAAGCTTGATATCTATCATTTATGTTGGACGTATGATACAGACGCTGAGTCAGTGACCATATCCTAGTTGTCACTGCTAAACAATTAGAAGGGAAATCAAACTTCAACAAACCACTGAGTCCCAACGAGCTGTTTGCGATGTGAGAAGAAAGAATAGAAAGAACAGAAATCTTAGACATCTTGAGAGCAGACATAGTCTGACGAATGAACTATTTTGAATCATCATTTGCTGTTAGAATGGCCGGGTCTCTGCCTTGTACGGGTCCTGCTTGTCGTACAGATGACCGGTTCTCAGATTCATCAGAATGACTTACTTTGAGTTACAGAGCAAGTTTGGATACAAGTTCTCGCTTCAAGACGTCACCTGATATGTCGTGTGGTGAGGCGTGGATACCAGTCGAAGTTCCGTCAGGTGTTTCAGTGTAAAACTCACACCGGCAGCTCCTCCTCGCCTGTTTTCTCCTCCATCAATATTCTTTATTTCTCATCATGAACGTCAAATTTCCAAATTCTGGGCGCGGCAGCCGGCCCTCAGTTTACCCCAGTTGTTCATCCCTTCTTCGAGGATTGGGGCTCAAATGTCGTCACGTCAGGCTCAAAGATTATCACGTCGTCATCAAAGATCGTCACGTCGTCCTCAAATATCATGTCGTCCTCAAAGATCGTAACGTTGTGCTCAAAGATCATCACATCACGCTCAGGGAGGTCAAAGGTTAATATAAGCTTCACAGTAATATGCCCGATTGCACCACCTACACATTCACATCCAAAGCTAATATTGACCTATATATATATATATATATATATATATATATATATATATATATATATATATATATATATGATATGATATGCATATATCTCGGCCACGTTTAGGTCAGATATTTCTTAAAAGCTTTCTCGATGAAGTCCAGAAAACACTAAAAGACCGGACAAGGCATAAAGAAAACCCCCATGACAGAAGAAATGCTACATCCGTGTAGGATAATGGCGCATCTCCCCGACAGTCTTCGTTTTTCACATCAAGTATGAACATTTATGTTGAAATTACGTCTAGTTTATATGTATACATCAAGAAAGACCAGAAAGTATAGCATGTGATCGTATGTTGTCAAGGAATCAGGCTCTGAGGTGGACCCATCATAGGAATTTGTGTGGACATGGCACGCGTTGGCGTATCGTTCCTCATAGTTCTACTGTGAAAGAGGACTTGACGATTAATGTTATAGATATGTATTTCGCGAGATGAATTTCAACCTCCTGCAGCCTGGATGTAGTTCCCGCCCAAAAGGAAAATGCGCCGTCCATTTGCCATCAATAACATGAGAAACTGGGCTAAGAAGGACACTGCGCTGTCGATCGATTAACTTGATCTCTCTGTTGTGCTTCCCCGTGTCCTCCTCCATCGATGTTTCGTTTATGCATAAAGAGGACTCGTTCTGAGATCTCTCTTTTGGGTTGCTGATCCTTTCACTCGACGGTGCGACCCTTGAGTACGACGGTACGGCTCCTAAGCACGACGGTACGACCTTTGAACACATCAGCACGGCCCCTTGAGCACGACGGTACGAACGTTGCACACGAGAGATTTAATCTATGACCACAATGGTCCAACCGTTGATAACGATGGTATGTACCCATGGAGTAATAAGGGGAGACTTTTGATCTGATATGTAACAGCTAGGTCAAAGGTCAGGCCATCATACGTAAAGGTCGTAACGTCCTATCCAGGACTTGTGGCGTCGTGTTCAAGGGTCGTACCGTCGTACCCAAGAGTCTAATAAGTCATTAAAAGCTTTTTATTCTTTCCTTTTGATGAAAATACAACAAGGGTAGTTTGTGGTCATTTATATGTGTATCTCGAATCTGTTTCACTTCTAATGATCACAGTTGTTCCCCTTACCCAAAACGAATTTTTGAGATAGATAAGAAAGATCACTGATTTTGGGAGTAAGAGATCACTAATTTTCTGGAGTCATTTGAGTTGATATTACCAATATCACGTTTACCAATTATTTGGCGTGGGTACTCTCATTTAAGTTCTCTTTGGCGTTCATTTTTTGCTCCTCGTGGATTATTTCATATTTCTTTATCATTCACCAATTGTCATCTTCTATATTTATCTTTTCACGTCTCAGTACCAACCTCTTCTCTCACCCTCCGCTGTAGTCTTCCTCTCGCTGTATCCTTGACTTGCTTCCAGTATATGGATATTCTCTCCCTATACGTCATGTTGTATTTTATATCGATCACATAATGGACGTACCTGCGACACTGTCCCGTTCTTTGTTTATTATCAATCGTAAATCTGATAAAAAAATAATTAAGAATCAGAGCTTTAGTAAAAACATCGCATGAAGGTAAATGATAAGAAATAATAAATCTTTTTTTCCACAAATATATCATTGTAAAACAACTAAGGTAATCATATGAACCATTAATCATAAAAGGGTTAATATGTAACACAAGTTGTACTACACTGTACTTAACACTGTCGCCATACTTGTACCACAGTGTTACTCTGGCATGTGTCTGAATGGCTTTCAAGAATTTTTTCTTTATATTTTTTTCTTCGTATCTCAACCTTATGTTCATATAGTCGTTCGCTGTGCGAAGGAATACCAGATCGATTGTACAACACACTCACAGTCCTGTCCGTCATGCTGGGCTTAGTCAAGGGTTCGCTCGAGCTAATAATTACAGTCAGTATTAAGCCAATTTGTGTAATCTATGTACATCAGTGAAGGTAGTGGGGTGGACGTACCTTCTCTGTACGTTTGCATTTATATCAGGGTTTTTTGAAGAGTATATCGAGTTTTTTGCAGTACAAGAGATTGTTTCAATTATCTCTAATGAGAATAAATGTAAAGTAATTAACTAGACAAAGGATGAGGGAAGCCGTAACTAACAAGAACTGGAGAATTATCTCACGCAGGATTTTGGTTTTAATGGCTATCGCCTGCTGAAGGCCACTAAACCAGAGATCGCAATGGTCAAGTTAAACATAAATTTACAGAAAACCTGTTGGCTCGTCAGGTGATACATGCTGTTATTATCAATGATTTGTGGACACTGAAATCATAGTCATGCCTCGCAGTTTCTTTATTCAGAAAAAATGATTATAAAAAGATTTCAAAGTTCTTATATCTATGATTGTCGATATCAGTGAAAGATTGATTCAAGTAGACATAGTGGGAAGAATATAACTACCATTCATCCTCATGATTGTCATATGTTCATTAGAGTTGATCAATTAGACTTCAAGTCTATCAACTGCCAGGGCCATTAAGGCCGTGAACGTCAAGCGACATCCACCAACCGGAAAATATCTAACCCTTTGTTCAGAGGTTAGATAATTCTTAATCTAAATGACCTCACTGTGTATGTGGGGCATGCACAAAGCGCCAGAGTAGAGAGGAGCAAAGTGAATTTAGGAGTAGTGTAGGAAAAAAATATTCGTGAGAATAGAGAAAATGAAGGATTTGTGAATGACCTTTTGTGGATCTGGAGGATGAATATGATAAGGATAATAGAGATGCTTCGATGAAGGTGTTACGAATGTATGACGAGCCAGGAAAGCTAGTAGAAGCAGCGAGGAGTTTGTATACAGTAAGGAGTATGTGCGAACAAAGCAGGAAGAGGGAAGGATGAATGATTCCAGGTTAAGGTAAGTCTGTGGCAAGGCTGTCATGTGTACATGGCTGTTTACTTAGATTGATAATGGGGCGGTCAAGGAGGTAAATGCGAGAGTCAGAGAGAGAGAGAGAGAGAGAGAGAGAGAGAGAGAGAGAGAGAGAGAGAGAGAGAGAGAGAGAGAGAGGCAGGTCTGCAGGAAAGTGCGTCAATTGCTATTTGTTGACGATATTGCTCTGGCGGTAAACTCTTGTGAGAACCTTCGGTAAACGGTGTCTAGAGTTTAGGAGAGTAAGTAGAAGAAGAAAGTTGAGTTGATATATGTATAGATCTAAGGCAATAAAGTTTAGCAGAGGGGAGAGACATGTCTGTTTGAGTGTGAGCTTGAATGAAGAGAACCCAGAGGAAGCTGCGTGTTTTAGATACCTGGGTGTGGATATGACAGTGGATGAATAATGGAAGCTGAAGTAAGCCATAAGGTGGGGATAAAACTTTGGGTGAGTGTGGAAAGTGAGGTCTTTGAGGACGAAGATTTATATGTTTGGTGATATAGGAGACCCAACTACGTACTACTGGGGCGACACGCGGGCCATGAATAAAGAAAAAAATAAGGAAAACGGTGGATATGTTGGAAGCTCGAACCTGCAGGAGGGTGCGAGGTGTGCATGGGATAGAGCGAATTGTGGTGTATATACAGGGGGTGATGTACTGCCCCTGAGCTAGATGTAGCAGTCAGAGTAAACCAAGTGAAGGTCTGCAGAGCTTAGCCGTCTTTTGGGAGATATAGTTTCGGTACATCAGACATCTCAGCTAGAGGGTGGATGTCAGGAAATAAATTCGTTCTTTGTCTGCTCCTAACGCTATCTCTACGCAAGAAAAGATATATATATATATATATATATATATATATATATATATATATATATATATATATATATATATATATATATATATTTGAAGTAAAACAAGCAGAGAATATGAATGAAAATGGAGAATCAATGAAAGCGTTAGAGAAAACGGACCAGTGTTAGGGATGACTTGGACGACATTGACCAACTCTTTTTTTTTTTTTTTATCTCTTTTTTTTCAAGGTGGTCATGGAAATGAAACAGTATGGGAAGAGAAAAACGAAAGACAAAGAGACATATAAAGCGGGAGAGAGGGAGCGAGAGATGTGAATGGAGAGAGATTAAGAAAAAAACAGATGAAAAGGGGAAAAGGAAGGGAAGAAAAAATGAAAAGATGGGGACAGAGAAAGTGGAGAATGAATGAAGAATCGTGAAACGTGGGAAAGGAAAGGAGCATAGATGATAAGGAGGAAATGAATGAGGCAGATGCAACAATGAATGGAAAGCGGGGATCATTTTAAGTTTGATGTAGAATTTCAGCCAATCATTTTGGCAATTCAATGTTAAAACAGATTTTTTTTCTTCTATTGGCGTCCGTGATATATTATTCAAGGAAGTAACATGCAAAGAGAATATTTGAAAACAATGTAGTAGTCTCCCCGTTAGCATTCTTGAAACCCGCGTTTTCTCTGGTGCCTCTTACTACTCGCTGATTTAATGTTTTCCTTTCTATGACCGAATATATTTACTAACTCCTCTTTCCTTTCCAGCAAAGATTCATTCTGGTTAAGATACCGTATATAAAGGATGTTTACACTCTTTTTTGTTTGTTAATGTGCGAATTATTAGTAAATTCTGCTGACTCGATGGGGGATTCAAAGAAAATGAAACGATCTTGCCAGTGTGAGAGTAACTGATATAGATTCAACAAGATACATAGTGCTGAGGGAGAGAATTTGATATGTCAGTTCAGAAGCGACACGAGAGATAAGTAGATGGATACTTAGACAACTTGAGTGAAAAATGATGTTAGAGATATAATATACAGATATTTCTCACACATGCAATGACACACATACAGCGTCCCTCATACTTACGACTGACATGTACAGTGTCTTTCATACATACGGTAGTACATATAATGTCTCTCACCTATACGATGACACATATAAAGTGCTCTGCCACATACGTTGGCACATAAATGCTCACAAACACGACGGTACATATGCAGGTGTCTCTCGTGTATATGATGACGCATATGCAGTGCCTCTCACACATAAACGACAACTCTCTCTCTCTCTCTCTCTCTCTCTCTCTCTCTCTCTCTATATATATATATATATATATATATATATATATATATATATATATATATATATATATATATCTCATATGTTTACTGTATCATGACATCACTATCACTTCCTGGTTCTCACAGTCACCTGGACGTGATGAGGGCAGCAGCAGCCGTCAGCCGCAAGTCGGCCCTCTCCTGAGCCTCCTACAGTAGGACATGAAGGAGTCGAGAGTCGGCCTTCCTGCAGCTCCTGACGGGGGATGAAGGAGGCAGCTCCCAGGTGCAGGAAACGCTCGTGTTGTTTCCTCGGGGTGGCGCCCTTCTACGTCAAGCCGCCGAAATTCATAGGGGGTGAGTAAGCATTCAGGTGTTCCATAGTGACCCATCTGCTACTTCTGCATGTTCCTTCGTCAGTAGCTTCTGCATCCCTTGCATGTCTTCTGCATGACTATGATAATTTCTCGTGTTAAGGTGGAAGTAAGTAGCCATTGTAGTTTCATCGAATTTTGACACTGTAAAATGTTATTGCTTTTAATCTATTGTATTCGATACATTAATGCTTTTCAAGGTCAGATCTTAATTAGAATAGACACATTAAAAAGATAGGAAAGGTGAAAGAGAGGAGGAGTCATGAAGGAAATGGACCTTGGGTTCACAGCTTCAACTGCTCTTGGGCTTCACAGCAAGACACTGTCTTATACCATGGCTGTGTGAGCTAACCCATCGAACCACTACGGTGGAGAGCTTTGGTGAGATTGATGTTACTGTGGTACATGGTCTTGACACTGACGCTACCATGGGAGTGATTGGTGACACTGACGCTACCATGGGAGTGATTGGTGACACTGACGCTACCATGGGAGTGATTGGTGACACTAATGCTACCATGGGAGTGACTGGTAACACTAATGCTACCATGGGAGTGACTGGTGACACTGACGCTACCATGGGAGTGACTGGTGACACTAATGCTACCATGGGAGTGATTGGTGACAATGATGACATCATGGGAGTGTGTGATGATACTGGTAGTGAAATCAATGATGGTACCATGATGGATGATGAATAATGTTGACATCATTGTGACCATGATGGTCATTGCTAGTGATGATATTGCTACCATGATGATGAGCTGATACCGAAACCATCATGGTGCTACCATAACGTGTTTTGATAGCAGTCATGATGCTTGTCGTTGGGTCATTGACAAGAAAGAAACTCTCTCATATCTATCTATCTATCTATCTATCTATCTATCTATCTATATATATATATATATATATATATATATATATATATATATATATATATATATATATACATATATATATAAAATGATATCTCACTGTTAATCGTAATAAAGCAAACTGTAATGATATATGGTTTGAACTTTTCAATAGATGATAATAACCAATATAATGTTCAAAGATGAACATTTGCAACTGTTACATAAACCAAACAAATTCATGGGGAAGAATGTCTCGCCCAGAATGACCTTGTATACTGGGAAGTACGCAGGTCTCTGGTGTCTGAACCTGACCTGGGAGAGGCAGGTCATACGAGCCATGATGTATGTGGTTTGGCAGTTACTTCTAAGACCTGAAGAGGTCGTTAGAGTTACTTCGGTTGCACGTTATAGCTTGACCTAAATGACACTGGCAATTTATAATCCTAAAGCTCAGAAACCAACCAATACATAAGTATCACGTCATACACAACACACACATCATGCAACAACATACATCATACAACAACACACACATCATACAACAACATACATCATACAACAACACACACATCATACAACAACACACAGACAGACACACACACACATACACACACATCAAATTGCTACAGTAATTGTTTGCTCTGCGATAATACCAGTAATAATCGTGATCCATGATAATCACTGTGATCCTGTACTGTGGGAACTAAGCCGACGTCATAGGAGGATCTACCCATCATCGTCGTCAGGAGACAACAGGCGGCCTCGTCAGGCATTTGACCCTGTTAGGATGGGACCCAGTATCCTGCAGGAATCATGAGATATATGACCTTCTTAAGGAAGCATATAAGGACTGTGTATAAAACCATGAAGTCTACGATCCTTCCCGAGATTGTACGAGACAGGCGGACCCCTCCACCGTGTTGGCTGGTCTGTGACCGTGGCACCAGACCCAAGATGGCGCACGTGCAGCGAGGAAGGCAGAACAGCGACCGCGCCTGCGTCAGGATATCGGCGGGAGGAACCCAGACCGCAGTAATTTCTAGCTTTTTCGACTGTAAAACTAAATGAGGGCCATTATTGCATTTTTCATGCGGTAATAACTCGATTAAAGCAATTATTTCATCAGGTTATGCATACTAAACAAAAGGAAGCAGAGGAAAGTGGAGACGATAATCTACTGGTTCGTGAAAACCACAGAGGGGTCGCCAGCTCCGACGACACTCGTAAAAAAACGCCGGAGAGAAATTACTGCTTGACCTTAACGTTGACGACCCATGATGGCTGAGCATCGTCTTTATAGCCGGAGGAAAATTGTATTTTATTAACATAACTGTCATTCTTTAACTCATCCCTGACTGTTAGCCACAGTTACTTTTTTTGTCTGAAGCAATTGTTCCTTTATATGTCCCTGGTTTATTGTCGAATGTGATGTGCATCGCTATTCAGCGCACGAGGTTGACACACTGGTTAACTTTGGCTGGGAGTTTATTTTCTGAAGTTTTTGTTGCAAGTGGCTCTCTTGTGTATACAGTAGGTTAATTTTCTTTTCATAGGTAAGTAAGACCGATAATTTCGTGGAGTTCTGCTAATATTAGCTGTCGGACTAGTGAGCTGGTAATGTTAGCTGCTGGACTCGTGAGCTGGTAATGTTAGCTGCTGGACTCGTGAACTGGTAATGTTAGCTGCTGGACTCGTGAACTGGTAACGTTAGCTGCTGTACTCGTGAGCTGGTAATGTTAGCTGCTGGACTCGTGAGCTAGTAATATTAGCTTCTGGACTCGGGAGCTGGTATTGTTAGCTGCTGGACACGTGAACTGGCATTGTTAGCTGCTGGATTCATAAGCTGGTAATGTTAGCTGTTGGACTCGTAAGTTCGGGGTGGTGCATCAAGAGATGCAGGTCTTTATTTCCCTTCCATGCCGTGCAGCTCCTGCCGACGTGTTTATCGGGTCAACCCATTTACCGACGGAGACGGATCAATAGAAGTTGTCGCGGAAAAGATTTTCCCGGGAATGGTAATATGCGCACATATCACCCTTTGGCGTGAGGTCTGGCGCTGCGTGTGTTGCCGCCGTACAGCAACGTTACTCTCTCCAGGACGTCGACAGAAGGACGGGAACCATACTGGCTTGGTCACCCGCTGGTCACTGGAGTCAGTGATCTGTGCTCCATTCTTTTCCGCATTCTGAAAGAGGAACAGAACTGCTCATGTTCAGTGACTGATTGAACATGAGGAAGGTCACGGGTTGTGCTGTTATTGCGGGTGTTCATCAGTGTTGGACTGATGGCTGATATGATCAGCTTGACAGACTACCATACGTGACATTATATTTGCAGAAAATATCTGTTCTAATATCTACATAACTGTATCCAGAATGATCAGCGGACGTATGTTCAGTCCCGATAGATATGTGTTATCTTTCCTGGAAATTATGTATTGTTTGAATAATTTTCCGCTGAAGAAAAAGAGTGACGGCGCTCGTCCAATGATACTGTTCGCTGCCAGGTGAAACAGGCAATAAGATCCCGTCTTTCAGGATTCTGATTACGTTAAACCTGCTTACGTTAGCAAAGGAGTGATGGTGACTGATTGATATGTGCCGTAAATGGCAGGTATACCGTCCTTGACATTGGTTGTGACAGACCTGGAGACCTGGAGGTCCATCGCCCAGGTCCAGGGCTGCGGCCACCACACCTGCGACAGAGGAACTCCAGTGCAGACAGGATACTGGGAGTGGAGGAAAGCGTGACCCAGGTCGGGAGAGCGCGGGAGGGTCGGGTAGTGAGGTGGAGTCATCGTGCTCTGTTGTGGCAGCCGCTACATTACTCCTCACCTACTGACCTGTGTGGTTGTGGCTGGCTCTTCCGCGCCGCCCAGCCTCACCAGTCGAGCTGAGTGGCCGACGCTGGCGCTTCCGCTTCCTCAGCCTAATCGGATGAGCTAAGAGGTTGTCGCTCTCGGACTCGCCAATCGAAGTGAGGGGCGGTCGCTGGCTCTTCCGCGTTGCCCAGCCTCACCAGTCGAACTCAGTAGCTGTCACCGATCCTTCCGCGTCGCTGAACCTCAAGTCCTCCGTGGACATCGCTGTTGTCACCCCTCGGGAAAGCCCGCCTTACCACTCAGGTGTCGGACCTATATAACACATAACAAAAACAAGTGTTATTCATGTGACACTAGTGTGTCTGGTCTGACGAAGATCACTGTTCATACATGTGTCACTTTTGTTTCCGACGTGATGAGAAACTGTGTCCGTTTATGTCACCGATGTGTTTGGTTAGTTTAGGAAGTGCGTCGATTGATGTGTCACTGGGATGACAAGTTCAAGTTGCGTAAGAAGGGTCTTAGTGATTGGTGGTTAGATTTTGACAATGGCGCGAGCCATTCATGCGTCAGTGACTCAGCAATGTTGACGAGGACCCTTGGTATACATGTCTCTGGTTGTGACTGTAGTATGTGCTGTGATTTGGATCCATATCTTTCATGTGCCATCGAGATGTATCATGTATGAGCAGGACTAGTGTCACAAATGTGTCAGTTATGAACTGGGTTTCATGAAAACTATCAATGTCCGAGATGTGTCACAGGTGTGTGTAGTATAACGAAGCCCCAATATTATTACCTAACGTCTTCATATACGTGTGACTGGCATATCAGGTGGAGGGGGAAACGTGTATCGTGTGTCACCAGTTAACATGGTGTGTGTAGTGTGAAGAACGCCACACACATCTACCGTGACATAGACATAGCACCTTCATTCATGTGTGTTAGTCACAATCTTTCCTCTGTAGTGTGTTTGAGTAACTTCTCCGAGTGACTCTTTTCCCACCTAGTCAGAGTGTACTCAAGGAAGAGCCAGCTTGAAGTACAGTAAGACTAAACTAATTCCTCTCTGGTATCCAAGAACAGCGTTAGTAGTCTGACCCCAATCAAGCAGAAGACATTCCTTGGTGTCACGCACATTTAGGTGTGGTGTCTGGCATAGTTCCTGTGCTTGTTGTACCGAGCTGTGACGCGTGTGTGTGTGTGTGTGAGGGGGGGGGTGTGTGCGTTTGGATGTGTGTAGGGGGTGGGGATGGTGTTACCCCATGACGCCTGCGTTAACTGCTGTCACCATCAACTGCTTTATAATTCAGGTGTGGGAGCCTTTCCAGCCAGTATATGTGGATCTGATGTGCACGTAAGGGGATGAGTTAGTATAGTGGCCAGTGGCTTATTGACACATCATGAACACCTTGAAGTAGCCTGTGGAGACCCCAAGTTGCCCATGGAAAACTCGATATGACTCCAGGAGACCCCAAAGCAGCCCAAGACACTTCGAAGTAGATTTGTGGAAACCTTGAAGTGGTTAGGTTTACTACCAGTCCCCATTCTTTGTCTCCTGATACTTGGCTGTGTAGACCCGCCAGATATCTTTTGTGTGTGTTTGTACTCGAACGTGTGCACCTTCACCGTCCTCTGTACGCCACTATCCTGCTGTGTGCACCAACCACCGGGATCTGTGTACCCCATCAGCGTATGCCAGAGCCTGACGTTGTGCGCTAGTTTCCAGTTCCGTGCACAGGTACCCGTGTGTGTGCACCCTAGAACAGTGTTCCTACGAGGAGAAGCGAGGATGGCGGGCATGCCTGGGGTCACCAGGCTGTTAGCGGCGGTGAGCGGCACCAAACGCTTCACCAGTAGGAAAACCCGTAAGTACTGAATGTCCTATCTTGGGCTGGTGCTGCATGTTGGCTGCCATGGCAGGCTTGTAGTTACATACGTATTCATGTGGTCTCTCTCTCTCCCTCTCTCTCTCTCTGTCTCTGTCTCTCTCTCTGTCTCTCTGTCTCTCTCTCTGTCTCTCTCTCTGTCTCTCTGTCTCTGTCTCTGTCTCTCTCTCTCTCTCTGTCTCTGTCTCTCTCTCTGTCTCTCTCTCTGTCTCTCTCTCTGTCTCTCTCTCTCTCTCTCTCTCTCTCTCTCTCTCTCTCTCTCTCTCTCTCTCTCTCTCTCTCTCTCTCTCTCTCTCTCTCTCTCTCTCTCTCTCTCTCTCTCTCTCTCTCTTCTCTCTCTCTGTCTCTCTCTCTCTCTCTCTCTCTCTCTCTCTCTCTCTCTCTCTCTCTCTCTCTGTCTGTCTGTCTCTCTCTCTCTCTCTCTTTGATCTGAGAGAAGCTGTATTCTAGTGAACTCGGAGGAAAAACAGTGTTTCAGGATGAACCGTTAACTATCATATCTCGGATGTTGGTGCTGATCTTAAAGAATTTCGGGAGAACAGATCTGTCTTGTGAGTTCAGGTAATTTGCGATGTTTAAGCTGCTGAAAAAAGTATTGTTTATTTTACAAATACGAACTATAAGACATGGCTTTAGGGAAGGGACTCCTGGTGCAGATAGGTAGATATACAAGTATATGAAGGTATTACGATATATCCCCATATGCTGAAGCATATGAAGGTGTTACTAAAAATTTATATAGGTGTAATTGGTCACTGTATCATGTGTGGTTGGTCGGATAATTATATTATACGAATCTGGTCGGGTCACTATGTCACACTTGGTCTGGTTGGGTCATTAAGTCACCGAAGGTGGTGAAATCTATATCGCACAACTTTGGCCCTATCACTATATCACATGACTCTGGTCGGGTGTCTATATAACACGAGACTGGTCGAATCACTGCATCACATGACGCTGGTCGAGTCACGGTATCACATGACTCATATCCAGAAAAAAAAAATATTGCAACCAATTCTTATTCTTTCAGTCATCTATCTTTGTTAAACTGTAACATTACTTTGCCGATACTGAAGTTCGAATACAATTTTGGCTTTATAGTTTGCGTGATATTGTTCATATATGTGCGTCAACTTTTCACCATTGTGGGTGGATGGGAATTAGAGGGTTGGCTGTCGCCATCCCTCTTGCTTGATGCATCAGGCAGGTGTTACATGAACGTACACGTGACTACAAAGAGTTTCCGGCTGCTGGATAGGGAATTCAATACTTTTGAATTTTCATCAATATCATATACAAATTATTTGGGTACTTCTTGTGGATCGTCTGGTCTCCGCTTGAGTTCCGGAGAGTAAGATAAAGAAATTTATGAATATCCTTAGAGGTTTCCTAATCTGCATAAACTTTGTTCATCATTTCTGCATCCTTACACCTAACCAAATCTGACCTAACTACCTTACTTAACTAAATACAACCGAAAACAGAAAAATTAATCTCATTTATCCTGAGAAGTCTAGCATAAGTACATGACCTAACCAATTCTCATGTAACCATCAAATGTAATATTATCTGAAAGTCAACATCATTATCGAATCTCCTTCCACGGCATTGCACAGAGCCTTCATCTGTGCCGGGCCGCCCCAGCTGGAGGAGTGAGTAAGGGACAATGGCACCACCAGTCTCCCAGGGAAAAGTCATATTCAGTGATGGCGCGGCCTGTAATCACATTCCTAATTCTCTAAGCTTTTTTTTTCTTTTCCCTTCTGCTGGTGGTTTAGGAGCGGGCTGGGTCTGGATGTTTGCTCCGTGAAGGGAATCATTGTAGACATGTTGGTTGCCTGAAGCCAGAAGGTTGAGGAGGTTGCCATGAACACAAATTTGTAAACTACAAAATATTTTTTGTAGCCAGAACCATCAAACAGATAGACATGTCCTGAGATACGTAGCGGGAATTGAGGAATTAGTCATATTAAGGATGATTACAGAGGAAAACCATCTAAAAACATTTACTCGAAATTCTCATGACGTATTAGCCGAAGTTCGCAGACTCTTCGTTCTTAACGAAATGGCAGATGTTAGGTTAGTTGGTAGAACGTTTGTTTCTAGGTGAAATGTGATTTGTTAAGTTCGTTAACTTTATTTCTTTACACTGAAATGTGGATGGGCGAGAGCGTATGGTTATATGGTAGTGAAATGTGGCTGGTCGTGGCCGTAGAGTTTTTCAGTTATTGGAATGTGGGTTGTGCTTACCGTAGAGTTACTGACGGTGTTTGTGATCTATGCTTTCGCAAGTCCAGAGACTTGTTTCTGTTGTTGTTGTCGCTGTTGTTTAACATAGAGAATTGAATTGATTATCATTATTTGTGAAGAAAGTATTCAGAGGGATTTCTTGCTTCATGCTAACAAGAGCGGGCCTAGTAAGATGTATGAATTGTTCCGTTTCAGCGGTGAACGCTAAGTACGGTTTTGTTCCAATGTTGTTAAAGATAACTTTCAATGCTTATAGTGCATTCTAGTGTTGTTACGCTGGAGAAACAACAT
Organism: Panulirus ornatus; assembly: GCF_036320965.1. Lineage (NCBI taxonomy): Eukaryota > Metazoa > Arthropoda > Malacostraca > Decapoda > Palinuridae > Panulirus > Panulirus ornatus. Next base: position 1,873,006 of record NC_092243.1, on the reverse strand, counting down.
AATGAGAATGGCTCGTAAACATAGAAGAACTTTCTCACTAATTAACAGATCAGTTTTGAATGAGAAAGTAGCGAATACAGTGTGCAGATCTAGCAACGCAGCCATCACTGCTGACAAGACTTAGTGACTGAGAAAGACTACAAAAGACATTTCAAAATGACTGCAAACCATAAGAGAACATTTTTAAAGAGAATGAGTTATAGTGATGCCTGGCACAAACTTTTTCTAGTGATACTTTGCACAAACTTTCTTTTGAAAGATATGAATGATATAAACTGCAGAGCATCATCTGTACACTAATTACGCCATTGTCATCTCGGGCGCTGGCAGCTCCTCAGTCTTTTATTAACTATGAATATATATATATATATTCCCTTGAGGGAATATTCTCACTTGGTCCCCTTCTCTTCTCCCCTTTTGGAAAATTAGAAAAAAAAAAAACGAGAGGGAAGGATTTCCATCCCCCCGCTCCTTTCCCTTCTAGTCGCCTTCTACGACACGCAGGAAGAACGTGGGAAATATTCTTTTTCCCCTAACCCCAGGGATAATATATATATATATATATATATATATATATATATATATATATATATATATATATATATATATATATATATATATATATCATAAGAAATGCATAAGATGTAGATGATGTAAAATCTGTCAGGATTAACATGAACATTCTCAGTATTCCTGTCCGGTCAACATGAGATACAGCTGCACCTCCCATGATCAAGAGGGTTGGTGTGTATATATTGCGTCATCTGAGGTAATATGGAGCCAAAGTAATTTTCTTTTCCGCCGAAGGGAGCGCGTTTGTCATATTGTATCATCAAATTATGTAGAATGTAATTCCTCTGAGACTCTTGTGGCGTTCATAGCTTCGGCCGTCAGAATATTGTTGAAGAAAATTTGGCCGTGTTGGTTCATGATATATGCTGGAATTTGGGTTATTTTCATCCCTATGAATATCAGTCTGCGAAGGTTAATACACTGTCTGTCTACGTTCGAAGAATGAACTTGTTGAGTCTGTTTTCATTGTGAATTATCTTTATTTATTTCTCTTTATTTTGTGATCATGTCTCTCTCGTCACGTCCATCCTTCACTGGGTTGGTGGACTGGTGTCGTAGCTTCACTGTCAACTCTGCTCATTTTCTCCTCCGTCCTGACCCATCGTCTCCGTCGTTAGTGACAAACCGTTTATCAGATGAACCTGGAGCCCATCCTCCTGCTTGCCTATAAACCACAATAATTTTCGACTTTAACGTTGATGACCGAAGTCCCAGAGATGTCCTCATCACCTGGAGTGTCTGCATCACTCCTCACTTTACTGTGAAAGTGTGAGCATCTGGAAGTATGGTCACGCGTGGCGTATGGTGAAGTTTGTTTGCCTTTTTTAAGCATTTGGCTGGACGGGAGCAGTGGAGTGTGTTGGTGAGGGTGACAGGACGACTTCTGCCCCCTGAGCTGGTAGTAGTGAGTGTTGGAAGGGCCTCTCTATCCTCTGAGGTGGTGGTAGTGGGTGCAGGAGTGTCCCTTCCCCTCAGCGTTGGCAAAAGTATGTTAATTGCCGTCCGTGATGGCAAGTACGGGTATAGTACACGACCTGCTGTTAATCCTGGAACAGACTATAATTCCATAATCATTGTCGACATCAGCAAGTAAATTCCTTCATCATACTCACGGTAATTTAGCACAATAATTACGCATCACGTAATCATAAGTATCAAAATACGGTAGACATTAACTATAAACTGGATTCCTCATCAGAACGCCATGGTTCCTCCCTCCCACGGAAGAGTGAGTCATTTTGTTTAAATTCTTTACGTTGGCATTCCATGCAGTCAGCATAACACATAATCTTTTCTAAGCAGTTCCACAAACTCTCTTTGTGACGTTGGTTTACGTCGTGTGATAATGGCAGCGTATGATGACTAGGGATATGTATTTCAGGAGTCTTTTCTTTACTACTGATAATGTCCGTCGGGCACACACTAATCTAATACCGACGCCCAAGACTGGGTCATTGCGTTCATGAAAACAGATTAAGTTTCCACTGGGATTGTAAACTATGTTGTTTACACCCGTGATGAGGCTGACGAATACGTAGTTTACACCTGCGGTGTGACTGACGTGGCGTGGAAGAAATAGTTTACTTACAGGTCAGTCGGGCACGTTGCTATAAGGAGCTTAACGAGCACAGGTGTCACGCACTACAGGCCTTTCACCCTTGCCTTCCCGAGTGTGTTTGGGTATGAGCTTCCGTGGTGCTCATAAAACTTTCACTTCTACCTCACACTCGCAGATTTCTCCCTCCTCAATCGCAACTCTGACAAAAGGATCTGACCCAAGTATGTTGACAAGCTGCTAAACAATTGCCTCACCTGACTCAATCTTATATTCCACTTCAGCAGTCTTGCTCTTACATAAAATCACGCTCCCCAGAAATGGAGGAGCTATACTTTCTCGCCTACGGTCTTGTCACCGTCCAACATTATAACACAAGATTCCCCACAAGACACCTCATTACCATCATACAAATTCCATAATGACAACACAAGTGGGTCTTCCCAATGTCAGCAGCACTACAGACAATCTGTTAGCAGCGGGAGGTTTAGACCCTGTGTGGGAGGCTGAGACCCCGTGTGGGAGGCTGAGACCCCGTGTGGGAGGCTGAGACCCCGTGTGGGAGGCTGAGACCCCGTGTGGGAGGCTGAGACCCCTTGTGGGAGGCTGAGACCCCTTGTGGGAGACGAAGACCCCGTGTGGGAGACGAAGACCCTGTGTGGGAGACGAAGACCCTTTGTGGGAGACTAAGACCCTGTGTGGGAGACGAGGACCCTTTGTGGGAGACTGAGACCCTGTGTGGAGTGAAATCTTTCAATGGAGACTAGGACCCTATGTTGGAGAAAGAGACCCTGCGTTGAAGAAAGAGATCCTATGTTGGAGAAAGAGGCTCTGTGTTTAAACCTAAAAAAAGACCAGTAATTGTGTTGATGGTAAAGATTGGTCTTTTCTCCTCCGCACTGTAATTATTCGTAATAAGTTGTTTAAGTTCCCCCTAAGTAAATGAGAGACGGTCTATGGTGTAGCTTTACAAACAGAAAAAGACGTCTTTAGATGCAATGTATTCCTGTTCTCTGTAATGGAAAATGCTATTCAGTATTTTCAGATGAACTTTATATCTAATGCCAATTTTCTCGGATTAATTGTACAACAGTGAAGAATAATTCTTGAATACTCTGAATACTCCGTTTAACAATTATGAAATATGATTTGTATGTATGTATGCAGATGTTGGGTATGATCTGCATTTTGTTTTGAGATTGGTGCATATGTCGGTATTCTATACACAGACGACATGAGACTGTTGTTAATTCATCCCTAATGGCAAGAAAGAGAAACGTTCCATCTCTTATTACAAGTTTAGGTAGAATCATAGGTAACGTATGTGGAGAGAATCATAGGTAATATAGGTAGAAAGAATCAGAGGTAGATAGGCAACGAGAATCATAGTTAAATGTGTAACGAGATCCATTGATAACGTAGGTAGAAATAATCAGAGGTATATAGGTAGGGATAATCATAGGTAGATAGAGTTTTACTTTCATAAAAGAAAAATTTCTCACAAAAGTAAAGTCGACACCAGGACCATGTTGATGAGAGTATCGTGGTGGAGTCTCATTTAATACAAATATTTCTTTACCTATTTTTGTGCTACGATGGTGTAGCATGGAGCTTGTGGCCGTCATTACAGAAGGCGTATCGCATCAGAAGACTTTTTTGCATGAGGTATTGTGACCTGACGCCGTCACACACAGGGTATGGGTCGATAGCTGGTGCACAGGTGGGCTTTGACGAGGGAATGTATGACACGAACTTAGACAGACTGATGGGTCTTTATATGAACACTCTCTCTCTCTCTCTCTCTCTCTCTCTCTCTCTCTCTCTCTCTCTCTCTCTCTCTCTCTCTCTCTCTCTCTCTCTCTCTCATATATATATATATATATATATATATATATATATATATATATATATATATATATATATATATATATATATATCACTATGGAGTTAGATAACAAACTATACAATCTATCTATGAAACATTCCCAGTACAGCCCAGGTTACATACTTACCTGTGAGACAGCCCAGTTCCCGTCCAGGTCAGTCACCTCAGGTAACATATATACGTACTTGGGTAGCCCATCTGGTCTTGGAGGGGGGGGGTTACGTGTGGGGGTTCCCCCAGTTCTAGTATGTGGATAATTTTAATTGCAGGAACAACAAATCCTTAAATTGTTAGACGTATTGCCAGATCCGGAGACACGCGAGGCACCACTTAAGCCCATCTCTTGTTCCCTCGGCGATGTTTTCATGTTCAGGTAATTGGTCATTATCGCCTTGTCATTAGCTTAATTAGCCACTGATATATACTTGGAGGTTTCTAGAAATTAATTACTTTCGTAAAATCTGGCTTCACTTACTGTATTTCTTGTCCTATTGACGGGATGTTCATAAGGAAGATCAGAGGGTCTTGTGTCATACCTTGGCTTAAGGTCAACTCACCATCTTCAGATCTTCAAAGAGAGATGAAAAATTCGGATACGCTGATGTGTCATGTATGTTCATATTAAGTGTATTAACTGAGGACACAGGATCAAATACATGTATGTATGTATGTATGTATGTATGAATGTTTGTATATACGTATTGATGTACTTATTTAAACTCAGGTCATCTGAGTATGCAAACTGTTGACGACACACACCTGACAATAAGCCGTACACCCAACAGGTGTTGGGGAGAGAAACTTGAATCGACAACATTCCGTTGGAGGGAGGGGGATCACTTGGGGAAGAGGGGGGAGGAGGAACGCGAGACACAATCGGGCGAGGCAGTTTAATTACTGTGGTTCCATCACCCACACACACACACTGACCACAGCCACGGTGTCAGGCTGGTCTACTGCCCCCAGTCATGGTGTCAGGTTGGTCAATTGCCCTCAGCCACGGTGTCAGGCAGGTCTGCTGCTTCCTTGACACTTACGTAAGCCAACCACCTATATAGAGGTGACCTTTAGCCACGCGATCCTGGCCTCAGAATAGAACAGTAGCGCCGTGTTGTGGCGTTCTTGAGTAGTTTTAAGTTCGTGGTGTTAAAGACTTTTTTGTGTGTGTTATAAAGTGACCCATTTCTCCTTAGTGATGGATGAAGGGATGACTTAAGTATGGTATTGCTACCATCATAACGTTACTCTCTCTCTCTCTCTCTCTCTCTCTCTCTCTCTCTCTCTCTCTCTCTCTCTCTCTCTCTCTCTCTCTCTCCGTTTGAATATGATGAGTATATCTGAGTATTACAGAGTACTGCTTGGTGAGGCGTCCTGGGGATATATATTTGACCTGTTCACTCACAGTCTGATAAGAATGTGATGTTAAATCATTCTTAGCATAACTGTCAGAATCTCGGCCAACCGTGCCACATAGTCTGGAAAAAAGGAGGTCAAATCTTTTCCTTCGGAACGTTGTGTATCATCAAATGAGTGTGTTGCATGACCTGTGACCCAGCTTGATTGAATGACTAGCAAGAGACGTGTTAATTGGTTGCCAGCAACTTTGAAGGTGGCTAAAAAATAACTACGCACGTAATTAAAACTCAATAACGGTAGTTGTGACTGACCAACCTCAAGACAACAGTGTAGTTAAGTCATCAAGTGTTTTCCAGCAGGAGACATACCACGACTGCTCCTGATATTACCAAGTTTACTCTGAGGAAAAGTATTTCCTGGAATTCTGATATCGTAGCCTTAATGATATCTCGTGATGATGTCTTGTGTAACACAAGGGAGGTCAGACGGAGAACCTGATCCATAGCGTTGTGCGTCTCATCATCAAGGCAGGAAAGTCATTATTTACGCACGTAGAGTTACTTAACTATTCTGAACGTTGACCGCCCTCACCCACGAAGGTGATCACACACAATGACGTTTGTAAGAATTAACTTCTGTGTTTTGTTTTCCTGTCAAGATACATCAGTTATGGTCACCGGATGGTGGAGTAGAGCGTCGGTAAGAGGTTCGTGTCTCGATGGAGCTGGCCAGTAGGGAAGGCGGACCAGCACACGCAGATGATGGGAAGTAATCAATATGTTTTGATTCCAGTCAGCACATGACGGTATCCCACTTGGGTTTGCAAGGCGGAAGTGCAATCGACCCCACACCTCACTCAATAGACTAACCCCAAATAAACTTGGTAATGAGAATTCCCGGCGGACATGAAGAGAATAATTGTGTGGCGCCGACATCACAGGTACAGCGTCTGGGATTGGCTTCTTCAAAGACAGTGACAATATTCATCAAGGAATACCTCTCTGTATATGTCGCTCAAGAATACATGTAAGTAGAGTCAAACTGTGGAAGGAAGAGGAGGTCCGTGAGTGGGGACTTGACTCACTAATAGCAGGATACAGAGGGTAATGCCACATACTGGACTGGTTGTGGAGCGGGTGGATGACGCTCATGTGACTAAGTGTACTTCATTAAACTGGAGTAGATGGATGGTGAAGTTTATAGAGGCAGGAAATGTCTTGAATCTAAAGGTGAATCTACATTTATTCTCTATGTTCTCAAAGACTAACGGAGGTACGGGGGTAAAATGCATGTTGTGTCTCCTGTAATAAGGGATAGTAATATTTCGTTGTGCAATTACCAGCTTTATGATACAGATCAAGATTAAGGTATCTCGATCATATATGTTCTCTATAAGACTTAGAAATAAATTCATAGCATTATAAATGTCCCTCACGTTAGCCTTGGTCACCATGAGCTAAATAATTGCCTCTGCGTCTGCCATGTCGTCCAGCTGAGCTAAGAGATACTAGGGGGGATCGGGTGCCTCAGTATTCTCATGATTTGTGCTGAAGATGCTGTGTGGATGGTGGAGAGAGGAAAGGCCGTATTGTGGGTCTGGCAGGCGGAGTCTAAGGTATGTACAGTGGGTAATCTGGTAGAGGCACCACTGGTGGGTCTGGAAGTAGAGTCTGGGCCATGTACAGTGCGTAGTCTGGTAGAGGGACCACTGGTCTCTTCATGGTTTGATGTGTGTTCAGTGTTGCTGGTCACTTTGCTGTGAGATAACTCTCTCTCAGGCAAAATCTCTTCGCAGGTGCTCGTGGGGAGGCGGGGACTACTTTTTCATAAGGAACTTTGCATTCTTTTTTTTTCTATCATTTTCCTCTTCTTTACATTTCTTTGTTTTTTGATCAGTTACACCTTCAGCGTTTTCTCTGTTCAAAATTCGTACGTTCCAGCATACGAATTCTGAATTATAGTATGAAGGTTTGGATTCCATTGGAGACAATGCTTTGAGGCGTCTCTATCTTGTGTCTTGTGACCTTGAAGGTTACATCATCACTTGGACCCAAACCTGTCCACATGTCTCCTAACTCCTCCTGATGGACTCGGAGACGGAAGCATGGTGTACCATCACAGCTATAAATCTAGTGGACTTTAGGATCTGATTGTAACTTACTAGCAAATTCTGGGAACTCTGATCCAATACATATCTACGAGATCTGAATGCAAGCAGTAATTTCTCCAGAGCAATGTTTCGTCAGAAGACCCAGACACTGATTGCTTGTGGTCGCATGTCCACCCCTGGGAAATCTTATGCTTGGTACGAGGAATCTGTAACGTTACGCAGGGTCATGTGTTACTGGAGTTTACTCGCACTGTATCAACCTTGGATTCAACTCGAGTGGCACCAGTCCATGTTTCCTCCCTCAAATATTACATTCACTGTTTGTTCTTCAGACAGTGATCAAACCACCTCACACATATATTGTTTTGAAACATTTCAAAGCGTTGTAAATGTAGTTTTTGAGGCAACATGTGATGTAAGGTGGTTTTGATCGAGTAAGTACTGAAGGTTTAAAAAAGATGTATCGGTATTGATAAGAGTGTGGTTGAGAAAGCTGAAGAGGATGTGCTACAATTGTTTAGATATATAGAAAGACTGAGTGAGGAAGGGTTGACAAAGAGGGTACATGTGTCAGAAGTTGAGGTAACAAAGAGAACGAGGGGGACCAATTGGATATGGAGGGATGGAGTGAAGAAAAAAATTTGAGCGATCGTGGCCTGAACATGCAAGAAGGTGAAAGGCGTGCACAGAATCGACTGAATTGAAACGATACGGTATACAGGGATTAACATGCTATCACAATGGGCTGAACCATAGCATGTGAAGCGTCCGCGGTAGCCATGGAAAGGTCTGTGGGGTGTGGTTGTGGATAGGGAGCTGTGGTTTCGGTGTATTACATATGACAGCTAAAGAATGAGTGTGAACGATTGTGGCCTTCGTCTGGTCTTGGCCCTACGCTGCAAACACAGAAAACGGCGATCAAGCATGGGAAAAATTAAATAAATCTTCATTGATATATCTCACAGTCACGTTCTCCCAAGTATAACTCATCACAAAATACAGAATTTTGTCAGAGATTTCCTGCTCACGTGCACAGGATCGATAATCAGCCAGCAGGTGATGCAGTCGGTTTACCTGCAGGTCTTTGATTGCCACACATTTTTTTTTCTTTGACTCATCAAAAACACATTACGCGAAAATGGCCAAATAATTATCATCCGCTATAAATGATTTTTGAAAATTTTTACGACTGAAACTGTTTTAATTTTTGTTCAGGTATACTATCAAATTTTTAGAGGGACTTATGTTTATCAAATGCGTAAATGATAGAACTGGGAATGAATCCAAAACCGTAAGGTGTTTGACCGGAAATCCTGTATTATAAGTAGGCATTATAAGGTCAAAAGTAACTTCTACTGTAGTGAAGGAAGCGGTTCCATTGCCTTCACTATGGTAGTCGGTCTCTTCGGTAATTCATAAGACTCCTTATCCCTTATTCCTTCTTCACTTCATTGTGAACTTTGTTATTATTATGCTAGCCTCTACTCCTCACTGTGTCTTTCAAATGTGGCTCACCAGCTGCCCAAAACGTCTTTCTATTTTGCTAGTCATATTTTCAGTGAAGCGTGTAGCCATCGACCTGAGCTTGGAATTCCATTGAATCCCAGATGGGATGAGGCATGATGGGAGGGACATATCTTCAGTGTCTGAAAGAATAAGATCCACTTGGCATGATGGTAAGGTCATCTGGTACGGTTCCAGGTCTTCCAGCGGATGATATCCGGATACTCTGTTCACCCGGTTGGGTTCCAGTTCTTCCAGCAGGACCAATGGATAGTATCCGGATAATACGGTCATCCGGTAGGGTTGCGGCTCTTTCATTGGATCGTTTCCAGATATCAATGGACTGCTGGTCCTCCACCCAAAGCAAATTCGACTTCACAGCAGAGTGATTGCATCTGCAAAACTACCAGTAACTCTCGAATGGTGATATTTATGCTAATTGAAATCTTAGAGAGAGAGAGAGAGAGAGAGAGAGAGAGAGAGAGAGAGAGAGAGAGAGAGAGAGAGAGAGACTCTGTAGTACTCTATATGTCACAGTTTCTTGATAGGATATGTTACAGAATGAAGTATAATTGAGATAAAAATAGAGAGACAAGCATAAACTTGGAGTTGACAGTGTACACTCATTATCTTCCACAAGGAGGAACAACTAACAAGCAGCAATAAATATTACCTTTGTGTGTGTGTATATATATATATATATATATATATATATATATATATATATATATATATATATATATACTCCCTTTACATTTTCTATTTACATGTAGCATGTCTAATTTTGGCAATCAACTGAAAATAAAAATAGGAAAACATAGTAAAATGTCCCACTAGGTCCTGCTGCCTCCATCCATCACCTTCAGTGGGTCTGCGATGAAACACGAGACCTATTTGGCACGATTTCGGCTAACACGCTGACCTGTCAGGGAATCTGTCGCATGATGACCCAGCCGCAGTCAGCGATGGTTGAGGGCAGGCAGGACCCACCCGGGCTCTTGTGTGAAGGTCAGCGACGGAGGAGGTCGGGAGTTGGAGATCACTAGGGAGGAGGGACGGTGACAACAGGGGCGTATGTATGTGTATAACAAGATGCGGAGAGGGTGGCGCAACCGTCTCGATCACGCCCGTCCCCTGCCACAGTGGACAACTGTCGTACATACCTAACTACCCCAGTGGTCGTGCGCGACTGCCACAGTGGACAATAGCTGTCGTACATAACTAACTACCCCTGTGGTCATGCACGACGTGGTGGTCGTTCTTTTGTGTAGACGTGGAGGAAATGGTCGTCCTTCTCTTTTGTTCCGATGTCGAGGATTTCGTGGTGATCGTCCTGCCCAACGTATGCGTGTTTGCAGTCTTCCACGACCTATGATATTCTTACGCTCCCGTTCCCAGTGGTCAAATGGGACCTACAACACGAACACTCTCACTGTACCCGACCTTAACTTTAGCTGTCGTCAGGAAGCTAACGTTAGCTGTCATGACATAGGCTCAATCAGCTATCATGAATGTAAGGAGGTCTTATTATGATCCAAGGAAACATCGCTGTTAGGATAGATCTATTATTTCCCCTTCGATAGACATATATTTTTGTATGTATCTTTCATTACAGGGACACGTGTATGTACCACATGTCTGCATGTGTCTTTGTTTACACGAGTGAGGTGGCTGATTATGAGGGCCTGACTATCAACATTCTCAGACACATTCAGCTCATCATTATCACTAATAATAACTATCATTTTCACCGTCACCTCGACATTGATCACTGTATTGTTAGCCTTAATAACTGAGATATTCATAAGTATGATTAACATTCTTCTTCTTTCGTTTTACCAATTTTTTTTATTCTAATATCATCATTCCTTTAATTTACACATTTTCTTTACCCAAATTTTTCACAAATACGATTTCCATCAAGAATATAACCTTCGTCACTGTAATCCTCACAACACAGAGGTGTCATTACCAGCCAAATGAAAGCAAGTGTAAGTTTCATCGTCATGAACCAGATGTTACCTCGCGTGCGAGCCGACGCCATTTTCAAACTTTCATAAATAATGTTTACTTTAAGAATTACAGTCTATGTTTACCAGTCTTGGTTCCCGAGGAATGTAAGGTTAGGTTAGTAAATGCAATTCGGCTTTCATGTTGCCAACTCCTCTAACACTTGATTGTGTGTGTGTGTGTGTGTGTGTGTGTGTGTGTGCCTAACTATCTTTAATTACCCTCTGCACAAACGAGGATTGGTTCTACCGTGTGGGGAGGCAGTCGTGTGTTGCTGGCCACGACCCACAGTGAGGCAGCCACCAGTCCGGGTCACCTGGGGCGTTTATGATGCATTTACGAGCGTTGGGTCGGCCCTGAGCTGCGTGTGACCGGCAAGACGTCAAGCCATCAGGCAAATCTTGGGTCATTTGGGGCACTGCTGGCGGCCCACCGACACACAACAACCACAGATCTATAAACTTAGCGAGGAATCGAACCTGGACAAACATTATAACGCTGGAGAAAGAAAAAGGTAGACCACACGGTCCATTTTCAGTACTACTGTACTAGCGGACCTACATTTTTTACGCTTTTTATGAATATAGGACAGATAATTCCTAGAGAAAGTGAGCATTTGTTGGCTTAATGAATATCATCTAAGCATTTTTAAGAGTAAAACAGGAGGAGCCTTGATCACAAATATTTCACATAATACATAAGTATTCTGTGAAATCATCATTACCACCTCAGGGGGGTTTAGTCTTAATACACCCACGGGGCCAACGTCTGACACATCAGGTGATTACTGTAGCAACTCCAGGGAACGATACCCTTGACCAGTGAAGACTGAGTCTTGGAATGAAATGGTGAAAGACGGATTAGTTTTGAGGAGAGAGAAGTGATGGAGTTTGATCTCTCTCTCTCTCTCTCTCTCTCTCTCTCTCTCTCTCTCTCTCTCTCTCTCTCTCTCTCTCTCTCTTCTCTCATATTAGCCAAAGACTCTTATTTCCAGGATCTCCTGGGACTCCAAGGCTGCCCAGCTTCCACACACTGGCGTGTGTACGCATACACACGTAGAATAAAGACATCGTACACATGTGCAAGTTTTAAAAGACAGGGCAACACCAGTGTAACACTTTATTCATAAGACACACACACACACACACACACACACACACCGCAGGCAGCCACCAGTGCCCCTGGCCAGCACACGCTACAGTAACCTCTAGAACACCCGCTGCCTCCCCTGTGATGGTTGGGGTAGCCGGAAGCTGTCATTGGCGGCGACTGGAGGAGCCGGGCGTCTGCCCCCAGCACCGGCCTCACCCCCGCACACACACAACAACAAGCATACCAGACCATGGCAGTAATGACGGTGGGTATTGTACGATGGATGACATGATGTGGCCTCTGCCGCAAGGCCTTCTCTATCCAGCACACACACACACACACACACACACACACACGGTCATGAAATAAGCAAGAAGGACCGAAATTACATCAACTTACAAAGGGACGTTGGACAAACTCCAGGGTTGATCCGATACGCGTCTGATGACGTTCAACTCAACCAGATGCAAAGGAATGAAGCTGAGACGTAATGACAGAAGACCTCGATCTGACTATAATCTATCAGGCAACAACCTACATGAATGTGTGTGTTGAGAGTGACATGGGACTCGTCCTACCGCCGGAGAACTATGTCAGGAGAGTCTGTAAGGAGGAAGATTCTCTGTTGGATAATTTCGTAGTATCAGAAATCGATTACTCAAGTACTATGAATATGGCAATGTTTAGTAAACTATTTGCAGCTTTTAGTAGATCTAAATAGGTTTGGTTAACATAGTTGAATTAGCCAAGAGATCTATTCCATAGGGTCGAGACGAGTGCAACAAAGCTGATAGATGAAAATAAGAAAACTGAGTTGCAAGGTTGAGGTTAGGAGGGATAAATTTGCCCATCAAGGAAAAAAAAGAATAAGGGGAGACTTGATTACAACTCTAGATGTTTAAATCAAACTGTCATTGTCGACAGTGAACTATTTTCTGAAAGAAATGAAGAAAATACAACTGAAGGTCATAGCAATAAACTAACGAGGAGAAATATAGGAAAAAAGGACTTTTTTATCATGTGTATTGTGAATAAGAGGGAGAAGATAAGAAACTGTGAATGTAGAAAACATACAGAAGCCTGAAATGTTGTACGGCGGAGAAGAGAATCTATGAGACACGGCTGCGGGAGTGAAGGATATCCCTCCTTGTACTGTCAGTACTAGACAAACAGTTCCTTACAATCAGGTAATTACAAATTCCAATTACATTTTTGTCAGTCCATAAATGTATCACATACCCTATTTTTGGGATTATATAACCATGTTAATTAGTCTCAAAGAAATGACTCATGTTAAGGATTTTAACATCTGAGGGCAGGAGCCTCCCTGTCCACCTTCTGGCAGACTGTGGAGGTGAGTTAGGTGTGGGTGGGGAACTGTGGAAACCGACCTCAGTAGCGTCCCTTCCTCAGTCCCCGACACATTTATGGTCACTGTACCTCTACGTCAATATGTTCGTGTTGATACAGAATTATGCAACATCACACCTGTATGTAACAATGCGACAGGAAATAACCATGTGCTTACACAGACACACACACACACACACAATATAATGCATCATTTTCCGCTCCATATCCTCTGAAAGCATCTCAAAACACGACACACGACGGAAAACTTGAAAGCTCATTGTGAAAAGAACCTTTGTTATCCATCCTCGAGCTGGTATTTTAGATGTCAAGCTGTTGTCACGAAGCAAGAGTCAAATATTCTTTTATTCTCATCTCAAAGTGCATATATATATATATATATATATATATATATATATATATATATATATATATATATATACCATTAAACATGCCATGTTTTGGCAGTCATTACGTCTTTAGGATGAATTTTCTTAATGCAGAATGTAGGGTCATTAGGAATCTAGAAGTGTGTGTCTGCAGTAGTGTGGCCTGTGTGTATCAGTGATCTGTGATCATTATCCCAGCAAGTGATAAACAGAAAACCTTGGGAGGACATAAACCCTGGAACAGCTAATTGATGACCATATTGTTTCATATACATGTGGTACTTCATCATCAGACCTGTTCGTTTGATGGATTCATTTATGTTAAATGTATATGGTCATATGGGTCGATGATTTAGTTTGTCTTTTTTCATATATTTTCGCCATTTCCCGCTTCAGCGAGGTAGCGTCAAGAACAGATGACTGAGCCATAACCATATCCTCAAGAAGAGAAATCAAAGAAAATTCTTTCTCGTAAAAGTATTAATCTGTTGCAGATATTTACGTGGCTATGGTGATCGCTGTATCTCCCTGGATATGCCAGCCACACTTGGTGTTTCATTGTTCTCTTCAATATCTATTCCTGTTTCAAACTTTCAAGGAAAAGTTTCTTATATCACGTATATGAACTCAGGAAACAGATGAATTTTAGAATTCTCAATTTCATATTCATAAAAGTTTGATCTTTTTTATCTAAAAGGTTCGTGTCTATATGTTTCCACAATAATGTTTCTTATTCTTTGAGTTACGTTTAATCTTTACGTATATAATTTTAGTGAGTTGTTGTTGCGTGCGATCTGTACACCTTCCTGCTCACGTGCGTGCATCCCACCTTTCTTGCGCCATGTGTATATTATTATTTTTTTCGTGACATCTATTCCCCTGCAGACCTGGTCCCCTTCTCACCTGAGGGGCAGTGTTCGCAAGACATAGCCAAATGTGTGAACTGAGACTCATGCGTGAGGAGAGAGAGAGAGAGAGAGAGAGAGAGAGAGAGAGAGAGAGAGAGAGAGAGAGGCAGGAACTGGTAAGGAAGCGGGTTATGAGGAATAGATAACAAATGAAGTGAGTGGCTAAAAGTGAGTGGCTAGGTGTGAGGTGTGAGTGACAGTGAGTGAAGAATGAGTGGTTAGGAGTGATGAATATGTTGTCAGGGGTGGGGAGTGAATGGGGACTTGGCAGAGGGACCGTGGGTCGATTAGAAGACAAGGGCACCAACGTGAGGAGAAAGAGGAAGTTCATGAGGTGAGGTAAGACAGCGTGAGGACAATGAGTTGAGGAATCGCTCGTACGTGTAAAACTTGAGGGGGAGAGAGAGAGCAAAAAAGTGAGGTTCGTGGCTGGGAGACGGAATGTGAGGGGGAGAAGAAGGGAACGCAGGGTAGTGAGAGGAGGAGGAGGAAGAGAAGGGGAAGAGGAACAGAAGGATACATGGACGAAGCATTTCGGTGAGGGTGTGGGTGAAGGACACACGACAGAGGGTAGGCGGAGGCAAGCACAGAGCGCACAGTGGGTACAAGGCATCGATAAAGGAGGGGAACAGGTGGGCTTAAGTGAGTCCATGGTGCCTTGGGGGTTCTCGTCCCAGATGCAGATTGGATCAGCGTTAATGTAACAGCAAGTAATGCAACGCAGGATGTGTACATAGAGAGAATCAGAGAGCATTTAGATACAAGACTGATGATACGCCATTGATACTGACGTTGATAATAAAAAGACGCTAACTTTTACCACAGATAAGACGTACAATGTTGAGAATGTACTGGCACTAGTAGAGGAAGTTTTATGTATATTGCATACAATGTGTAGAACATCCAGTAACAGGATGAAAAAAGGAGGCGATGATGTGGCTTAACCTGATGTAGGATGTGATTCACTTGGTGTCCTGTTGTGGCTCCACCTGCTGTGGGATCTGATCCAATTTGTGCCAAGGTGTGGCCTTACCTGCTGTAGGATTTAATCCACTTGGTGTCCTGTTGTGTCTCCACCTGATGTAGGATCTGACGACGTAATTTGCCCGTGTGGGGCGTTGCGTGCTTCCCTGGTATGTCTTGGTCTCCTCACAAGAGGTTTGCTCTTATTAAGATGAACTTTTTGACAAAAATAAAAGGCGGGAACTGGCTCCTTGAGACAGAAAGTTGACGCTGAATTGATGCTTCGCGTGAGGTGTTTTATGACAAGAATAGGAGCGGGTTAATATCTAACTTTAGAGGCTGTATGACAATAACAGCAGAGCAGAACTGGCCACTCATAGCTAAAGACTGACACTAAGCTCATGATGGATTTAAACCTGTGAAAGATTCGGTCTAGCCAAGCAACTGATGTAAATATACACATTGACAGAAGAACATACGCTCAAAATTCAAACAAGTGAACAGGAATCATTAAGATTAAGAACAAAGATGTACGCATACGAAACTACACGTGGAAATAAATGAGAATGAAAGTACTACAAAAAACTTAAATAAGAAACGTTAGTGAAAACCATCACACACACACACACACACGTACATATATATACACAAAGGTAAACAGGTAATAATTATTCGAAATTTCTTTATCTTTATCACTTAGTATAACCGCCTCTCATGCAATCATTATCATCTAAATTCCTTTGCCACCTCTGTCTGACGTCCAGCTTTAAGTGTCAGCTAATCATCAGGATCACCACTGCTCGAGGAACTGTTGTGTCTGCAGGGTTGTTAACCCAAATAACTCAACGGACTCGTTCTTACCCAGGTAACAACACGTCTTGGAAATTATGATCATTGATGTTAATAACCTCATGTGAACCGTGCCAGAAGGAGCTATCTATATTTACTGAGTAGAACTTAAGGTTATATGTTCACTTTAGTATATGAGGAAGATTGCACATACGAATGAGGAGGGTATTACTTCCGCGGAGGATATGTACTGTACACTTACGAATGGGTACGTATTACACGCACGATTGATGTAAATATCATACGTAGGTATGGGCACGTATCACACGTTCTAATGAGGCAGGTAACGCACGGAGTTGAAATATCACGGATCTGTTGTACGAAATCGTGCGTGACGGAACCTAGTTGGTTGAAATTCACAGAAATCTTTGAAAACATATCATTTACTCAATTTATATCACTACACTAACTCCTTCCCTCTGTTACCTGTGAGAGGGATATGATTATAGCTAGAATTATATCATTTACTCCTACTTTTGCTTTTGAATTCTAGCTCGTGCTATTTGCATATTTAGAATGACAGACACAGGTAAGTGGATTCCCTACTGCTCATTTGATGTAGAATTCGTGGTACACAGGTTCGAACTATTCATCCCATGCATAAACACTCGTTTATATATATATATATATATATATATATATATATATATATATATATATATATATATATATATATATATAAACATATCTATATACGTTGATAGATTATGGATCATTAGGCAAAAGAAATCATGTTATTTCTTCCATATAATTTTTTTTGTAAAACTGATGTGTATGATCAAAGGTTTTCTGAACAGAAATGATGTGACATGTGACAGTCTGTCACAGAGATGATGTGACATGTGACAGTCTGCTTCTCGCTGGAGAGTTAGCCCCAGGAAACAAGTTACACAGGACAAGAAATTGTTGTTAGTAAAGCTGTTAGATAACATGTAATTTTGTTTTTAGTTGAGGACAAATATTGCATCTCTTGGAAAATTAGATTTGAACATGAAACACTTGGCCTGATATCCCCACCCCCTCCCCAAACCCCCACACATATAAACTTTTTTATGCTAATTAGTTTGTTTCACGATATTGTGTATGTGTGTGTGTGTGTGTGTGTGTGTGTGTGTGTGTGTGTGTGTGTGTGTGTGTGTGTGTGTGTGCACTTTTTTTTGCCTATCCTTGCTTACTAAATCATTTTCCCCCGCCAAGTTAAGCTAAACTTACCGAGTCTACACCAGTGTTGTTGGTGCATCCATCACACGTGGCTTAAAAAAGATCTAAATTGATGACAAGGTTCAAAGTTCAAAGGTCAAGGTCAAAGACATGAGCTTGACTCATGGATTCATGCTGTCTGCATGTTATATTAAGATTGTAAACAATCTTTCTTTGTTCATCCTTCATGAAGAATGGGCAAATTAAACCTACTCTAAGGAATTCAGCTTTCTTACCTCAAGTACCATCTTTCTTGCTCTTCCTCTGACCTTATCTATTAGGTCTCTACTTCTGTAAGTATAGTAACCAAAGATGAGATACATCATCTAATTTCGATCTAAGTTGTAAATAGCTTATTGAATAGTGAGTTTTCCATATACTTTAACAGACTTTTTGATATCAAGTAGCAGTTACTTTGCTTTCTTAAGATTTATTCTATGGTTTCCTGGCAATGTGATTATTATAGTGTCGATCCCGTAGTCTCATTCACAATAGATTCTAGTAGTTTACGTCTTTTAGGTTATACTCACATTATGACCCTCTTCCAATGTGCTTCATCCTCAATATGTGCATTTGTTTGGGGTGAATTTCAATCAAATTGATATATCTGACGAAGTGTCAAGTTTGTCTAAATTCCTTTATGATATGATGAAATTCTGGTCTTTCCATATTTTTTCTCATAGCCGAAGCATCATCTGCAAACATACCCAGGTACAACTCCAGATTCTCTGGTAAGTCATTAACCTAAATGAAGAAATGATAAAGGCCCTACGACAAAGCCCAGCGGTACACCAAAGCACAGATAAAAGTCTCTCTCTGACGTGCGTCATCTGTTCTCTTCCATTCAGATGATTTTCTATCCATCGAACGAGTCTTTCCCTTATTCCTTCCAGAATATCTGAGTTCCCTTTTCAGCTTCTCTTGTGTGAAAATGTCAAATGCCTTCTGGCAGTCTAAGAACACAAATGCCAACCACCCATCTCTTTCATCTAAACGAAAATTCAGTCTTTCATAGATACTTCACAGTACCCATGATCGGTCTCCTCTGAACCCCATTCTTCTCATTCGAGATCCTACGTGACCTTCGCCACACAGTACACCAGCTGCTCTGTACAAGAGATGGTCACACGCGAACACATGTGTCCGGGAAGCAGCAGCTGGTAGACGTAAATATTTCTTTAGGTTGAAGGCTGGAGCCTCAGAAGTAGGTCTCTACTGAGGCCATGACTCTACGTATCACATAAGAGGGACAAAGAGGCAGAGAAGAAGGGAGAGAAAAGGAAAGAGTAATCTCAGAATTCAGGAAGTTATGGAAAACTTGCCTTTTATAATAACGAGTCATGTTGTCGGTGTTAAGAAAAACATGTGAGAATGGAAGACATTTAATGTTTTAGTGTTGTCCAGCTCTAGGCTCGAGGATTTTTGTGAATATCATTAGGTTTCTTTTTTTATGATGCCTCGTTTTGTGCTGCAAATTGTTTGAAAATAAACGTATTAATAACGAAAAGAAAGATGTAAACCTGCCATGCAGCCCATTTGTTTCGCATGAGAAAATTAATGCATGAGAAGATCAGATGAATCATATATTTTCCCAGACCTGAACATGGTTTTGCATGTGTCGGACGAGAGAAGTTTTTTAATGAACTTTAACTTGCATGACGTAACTCTGGTCGCAGGAGTGTGCAGGCGACGCCATCTCTGAGTGAGTATTAGAATGAATTTTCCATTGGCATTTGTAGTTAGAATTGTTAGATGTTAACAAAACACTAACTCATTCTGAAGGAAACTAGATAAAGTAGATTAGTTTACGCAATGTTAGGTTAGGTATAATTACGCAATGTTACGTTATGTTAGGTTAGATTACGTAATGTTAGGTTACGTCGGCCTGCACAATGTCAGGTTAGGTTAATTAAGGTTGGTTACGGTCTGCCATACGTACCCTCAGAGATGGATGTATTTATCCCCACATCATCCCTAGACTTCAAGGTTCACTCCACTTACTCCGCCTTGATTCAGAACTGTAGGCTGGAGGGAAACGTGAACTAACTGTATCTCCCACTCCCCATCCCCCCTTGTAATAAGTTCCTCATTTCAACCTCAGAATATATTATCGTCACGAGGCTTATACTTATTTTTTAGGGATGTTTGAGGAACAAGAATAATTTGACGGAACATAATACTTACCTCGCATCCATCATAAAGTTTTATTGTTTACGACAACGTTTACTAAACAGTTCAGTATCGTAAAATCTGATGATAAGTTTTGTTTATACTTGCAACCTGATATACACAACATACAGCAATACATGTCAAGCAGTCTGGCTTCTTAGTATTTCTGTGGAGCACAGTTGTTAAGATAACAATAAATACACTCCTGTTTCCCCACTTCTTAATAAGATTTATTACTGTAATCATCACAATATTTCACTTTGCTTTTCTTTTTTTTTTACTCGTCTTATTATTTGTATGACAGCATTTTCTTCCCATCGACTTATTGCACCACTAGCGCTCTCTCTCTCTCTCTCTCTCTCTCTCTCTCTCTCTCTCTCTCTCTCTCTCTCTCTCTCTCTCTCTCTCTCTCTCTCTCTCTTCCCGGCTCTGACCGCTGGTTTGTAAGTAAACTTAACACACTTATTTCTTGAGGGATAGTTTGAGCTCGCGTCCAAGATTCCATGATTATAATCCAGTGATTTTCTGGGTCAGTTGAGGTCATGTGTGCCGGTCGTCGCAGTGATTAATTTCTGGAGTAGTTCCAACTTCCTCTCTTGCAGGGATGGCAAGCGTGCTCCCCTCCAAGTCGTCCCGCACTCAGCTCTTGCAGAGGTGGCAAACTTGCTCCCCTACAAGTTCTCCCGACCTCCTCTCTTGGAGGAAAAGGAGCTATTTTCTCCCCCAATTTGTTCCGCTCGCCACCTTTGGAGGGATAACAGACACGCTCTCCTATATGATTTACGTGTTTTTGTAGGCGAATTTTGCAGCAAAAATCTAAACACGTAAACCAGTAGAAAAGTGTTTAAATTCTTGGAACTCACTGTCTTGTTTGGTAAATGTACAGCCTCATGATGAAGCCACACTCACAGTAGACTGATTGGTGGTGAAAATGCATTATTAGATACTTGACTGGCGGGTTTCAGGGACTGACTGTCAGTTTGACTGACGAGAGAGAGAACAGAAGATCTCGGTCACATCAACCCTTTGAGGGACAGTGGGGGAATAAGACTTGTACTGATCCTTGTTGAGCCTTATACTGACTCTGTTGAACCTCGTATCGCTCCTGGTAAAGCCTCAAACTGATTCTTCTTGAGCACTACATCGATTCTTGCTACACTTCCTACTGATCCTTGTTGAGCTGCATACTGATCCTTCCTCAGCCTCACACTGATCCACGTAACGCTTCATGCTGATCCCCGCTGGTCTGAGTCGTAGCCAGCTCTTATCGCCATTTTCAAAGTTAACCTCTCGAGCATAATGATAAATAACAACAACCATTCCATGTGTTACGAGGACCGACGACGAACGCACAGGCGACGCAAATGAAGAGGATAATCACGACCTCAGAACAGAACGTTTTCTTGTTCACTCCCCAGCGAGTCACGTGGTCGCTTCTGTAAAGCGAGTCACGTGGTCACTTCTCTGAGGCGAGTCACGTGGTCACTTCTTTCAACTCTCTCAAAGACATTCGTACCCAGTTCTCACCAAGCAGTGACCGCAGTGGGCGAGGAAGAGACCATTTTTGATGTGTGAGTGTGGGTGCTGGAGGGAGGCGAGGTGACCCCACCTCACGCCAGCCTTGCCAACACGAACAAAGGGATTACCAAGATTAACGGATCCACGTGGTCGCGTTTTTATAACAGGCAGAACGCGATCTACACGTTCGATTGAGTGGAGAGGGTTCCTACCTCGTCCTATTGATTTCCAGATGGGTAGTCATGAACTAGAGTACTGGACTGGTTTTCCTCTCCATATCTGGAGTGTGGTAGATCGTTTGTCAAGTTTTCTAATACCTATGCAAATATCCTGATGTGTGGACATTGGGCAATACGTCGCCTGGTCACAGAAAACGCGAGAAAACACAGAAAACGGTGGTGTCTGGTTTGCCAGCCCTAGCGGCTGGAGGAGGAACTGAAGACGGTGGCGGGCGGGTTGGTAGGTCGGCAGTGTGCGGGCGGGAAGGGTCACAGCAGCAGGAGCGGCGGTCACCAACCACACCACACGGGACTACCTACCATCCTCACCGTAACGAGCGGCAGTACAGCCAGTTGTTCGTGTTGAGCCAGTGTGTCCAGCCAGCCATGGGCTGAGTGTGAAGCTAGTGTGGCTCATGCTCCTACCACGGTAACACAAATACTGCTTCCTGTTGTCAATTCACGCTCATGATTCACGCTCATGACTCAAGCGAGAGAGTAATAATGATTGTTTGTGATGGATGACCATACGTTGACCATAGACCAGTTTTGTGCCATTCAGCGTCAGGTGACGCTCGTGGTAAAATATCAGTTATGTTTGAACGACGATGTTGTGATATTCGTTATCATAATGATGTGATATCAGGTGCCAGTGTGTTCTGATTAGACTATATCATGGCAGATACCGTGTTATTGTAGCAATGTACCTCGTTGCGATGATAACAACATATTCACAATGACCACGTTATCATAGCGATGGAGTGGCTGAGTCCATGTTATCATAACGATATATAGCGACGTATTGATATCATAGCGATATATTGACAGTTGCCACGTTATCATAGCAATATATTGGCAGATAACACGTTACTACGGAGACATATGAACAGTTACTTGTTACAACTATGTATTGGCAGTTACCAGGTTATCATAACTATGCATTGGCAGTTACCAAGTTATTGCAACTATAATGAGCCTTTATAACGATGTCATTGGTGATTATCACTGTGGTATAATGACATGTATATGTAGTTGCCAACTGTGTATATATCTTAACGGTATATTGGGTTATACTAACAACATATTGGTACTTACCATAAGAATGTGATGACGTATTAACAGGTAAAGTGCAGCAGTGGCGTTGTGACTTGTGGTACTATGGTATAAGGGTGATGTACCTGCAGGTGTTATGTTGTTAAGGGTGATGTACTAGAGGGTACTACATGGTTAGGGCGATGTACTAGTAAGTACTAAGTTGTTAGGATGCTGTGCCGGCACGTGACCTGCTGATAGGTGGTGAAAGGAAAGGTACTAGTTTGTTAAGGTGTACTGGCAGATACCACGGTGTTTGGGCGATGAACTGGCAGATACCACGGTGTTTGGGCGATGAACTGGCAGGTGTCCACGTTGTTAGAGTGACGTATTTGCAGGAATGATGTTGTTAGAGTGATATCCCGCCTGGCATCACCTTCTTATATCGGTGTATTGGCAGCATCTCTTATCTTTACGAATTATTGGTAGAAACTCGTTCATATAGTGATGCAATTTTAGATGTACCTTTCTTTTGGCGATGGATTTCTAAATATTTATTTTCTTTTGCGATATGTTAGTGGATAACCCGTTACAACGACGATTCTTGTGTCAAAACAAGATAGATTCCATCAATCAGCTCTTCAGCAGGATGTTATACTGACGGTCGTCAAGTTAAAGTGTCTGTGTGCTTGAGTGTAACGCTTCGTTATAACAATATAGCAGTACATGGCAGGGGATCGTACCAGTGTCTTAACTAACAACATTGCTCTCGGATATTTCATGATGTTTAGTCACAACGTTACAATACGTAACTGTTTACAAGTAACGTTCCAGCGTTACTGTGGTGCTATGTGCTGCTAATTGTAGTGTTACTGTGTGTAATACGATAGTAACTATCATATAACGGTACTTATACCACTTGTAAATGGGTGTCCTCCTGATCGAAGTATTCTTCATGACGATACGTCATACTTTTTGCTACAGTTCGAGGCATTACTCGAACGATACAGCAAAGATATATTTCTACTAAGATTCGAAGCATTACTTTTTCACTAGTGCTCGAGAGGCGTTTTTCGAAATACAGAATTTTTACTGCAGTTCAAAGCAGCCATGGCAAAGATGCATAACAGTATTAACCACTCTTTAAAACAGTTTACGAAACAATATATCAAGTTTTTTTTCCGATACGCTGTGTCTCATACATGTGTTTGAAAATTAAATGAATAAGACTTGCCATGAGAGAAAGGGAACTGGATTATGGGTATGTTCCTCCACTTATCTCTCTTGGGACTTTACTCAATTTGTGCCAGTCTGAAGATATGACGGATGACTCCTCAATGACCATTGGTGAATGGTTGAGTTAACCATCACAGTCAACCCAACTGATGAAGAGGCAACTGAAGTTGCATGTCTAGAGGTCTTTTTCATGCTTGCAAATCTTCTCCATGCTTGCAAATCTTCACCATGCTTGCAAATCTTCTCTATGATCGCGAATCTTCTTCAACACAGTTTTTATTTTCGCCCTTCCTCACTCGCATAATGTGAAAATAACACGATGGTGTTCCTGGCGAGCCTCAACTAAACCTGACTGTCTGTGTGTAAGGATCTAAGCATGTTATTCACGGCCCGATGGCCAACAGAAGGCTCCCAACTGCAGTTACTTAGATTTAAAGATCTGGAGAGTTGACGAGTGGAGTGAGTTGCGTCTTGTGATGACTTACCGCAGTACACACAACACTACTGTCTTAGCGCTAAGGTAATGGTGCTTTCGACTAAGACCGCATCAGGCGAACAAATACTCTGTCATACCAAAACTTTTTCATTAATGCAAAATGACGTAACTCCTTTCCTTTGGTTTCGCATCGATGACTGGAAAACATGTGACTATGAAAATTGAGGACGATTCGCTTTTTATATTCTGCTTACAGTTTACCTAACTTCTGGTGGCAACTGGATCTGGAAATTTAAGTTTTTCGTGCAAATTAGGCAATACAGGGAGTCCTCGGCGGTCAGGAGGAAGTAACTTAATGCACAGATAACCCAGATATGAAACACACACACACACGCACACCTGACCCTCACACGCAAATTCACCCACACATAGATGCAGCGCACGCACGCACGCATATAAAGTCACTCATACACCCACACACGCACACAAACACACACACACACACACGCACACAAACACACACACACACACACACACACACACACACACACACACACACACACACGCACACAAACACACACACGCACACACACACACTAACATTCATAATGATATCTTCAGAGGTATACAAATGCACTAGCAAACAAGTAGTATATCGGAACTTAAGACCACAACCGAAAACATTCACTAGAATATCCTACTCGTCTCCCATAGTCATGAACAGACTCATCCTGGTCATTACAAAAGGAAGTCTTTTAAGTATCGAAATCTACATCCTCCGGCAAAGTCATTCCATACTGAAATAAAGATGAAGAGCTTGGGTTTATGTGACTCGCTATAATCTTTTTCGTTCGTTTCAGTTGCATTTGCTATATTTTTCTTACATTCAGACTGATATGTGTGGATTTTAGGGTAAATAAGTGTGTGGTAGACAGTGAGTTTCAGTAACTTCTAATAACAAATATCAGTCAGGTTTGATGTTTGTTTCTGAGGGAACCCCTGCCATGAGGGCAGTCAGTGAGGTGTGTCAGTGTTAGCGCTTAGCCTTACACTCGACTCTTACGGTCAAAAGCCATACTCTTACGTCTCAAGCTTTTCTTATCGTGTTCAAGGGTCGTGCTATCGTGCCCAAGTGTCATAACGTCGTGCTCAAGGATCACAGCCTCGTACATAAGGCTTATGACGTCGTGCCCAAAGGATTGACCGCATTTGGTGGTGGCGGTGGCGGTGGTGGTGGGAATTCTTGCCACAGCAGAAGTAGGGGAACTGGGCTGGGATTAGTGACTAGCGGGAACCACACTTCTCTAGCCATTCTCGTGACGTTGGAGCTATATGTCACCAGTCTGTCTGGTGACGTCACTAGGGCCACAAGTCTCCAGCCTGTCTAGGGACGTCACGGGAAAGACACGTCTTCAGTCCATCTGGTAACGTCATAGGAGGAATCATATCTGTCTTTGACTTCACGAGAGCCACACGTCTCTTGCTGGTGGCGTCACAGGAGCACACATTACCACTTTACTTGATCTGTGATGTGACAAATGACACTCATTCACAACACCAAAGATATCAACACAAAGGCCGTTAACAAATTTAATGCCCTCGAACTCACTGATACCAAATCTGGACAAGAAAAGGAATTCTTCAATATCTTTTACTATCATTTCATCCTCTCTACCTTAAACTATGCTTCACCGGTTCAGTTATTTACCCCTTCAAAAGCAAACATACAAAACTGTAAAGAACCTAAACCACAACATTCAGAACACTCACCGGCTGGCCAGCAACCACACCCACATGAATACTCCCAGTGTCATCCCACTTCAGTCTGCTGGGCGGTCAATTTTCTACAATCCCGTCAGACCCTTCCCATCCAAAATATTTCATAACCAACCAATAACCTCTAAGTAGAAATGAATAGGAATCTTACCTCTGCCTAACATCTCAATAACCTGGACCAGCAGATTCCCCAGCCTCAAGAATACACAAAGCTGGCAAAACATATGAACACTAAAATGACCCATAAAAGCACTAAACAACCAACCTTCCATCCTAATCTTCAGCAGTCTTAAATGCCCTTCCATCAGACATACACTAATCTGAAAGTTACTCTTTCGTGTCTACGCTCTGGACACGAGCCGCCTCTCCGGCACTTCATAAGACTCCTCATGCCCACAACCAACTTGAAGATATGGAAACCTTACTTCTCACTTGTCCCGCTCTCACTTCATACAGCTAAACACACAAGATTACACTTTTTTGTCTGTGGCCCCCGTTGGTGGACGTGGCTGGCTTCTTGGGCGCTGCTGGAGTGCCTTAGAAGGGGTTCCTGAGGCAGAAAGGTGATCACACGAAAAAGCGTAAAAGAAGGCAATGTATACAAATTAAGATCAGTTATTATAGAAATATGAAAAGTTGTTTAAGGTTCAGTTATGCACTATATGTATCTTGTAATAGTAATGAATAGTAATATCATCCCAAATGAAAGAACAGATCGTTCTGGTGAAAGGTTGGTGAATTGATTTAATGTGTTAGGGAGCACTAGAACACAACGATAGTAATTCTTATTCCAGAACTGCAGCCTTCAAGAGGATCTTTATGTACGAAATCTGAGTTTTGCGTTGAAATATGTCGCCATATGGGACAATTGGATGTAGTTCGAGTAAATTTGTCGTTTTTTTTGCAGTATTTCCTCCAGCAAGATGTTGTTCATGGCTGCAATGATAGGTAAACGTGACCCAAGCTACAGGCTGTGGCATTCTCTGACTGGGCATGTAACTCGTACCATATGACCTGACTTACCTAAGGTTTCAGGTCAGGAGTGTGGAAAGGTCTCCATGGTCAGGGTAAATTACCGTGTTGGCTTTGACCACCTTCTGGCTCTAGGCTAACCCATCACGACGTGCTGACAACTCACACCGAAGGAAGTAGATGCAATTTTCGTAATTCATGTTGAGAAAAAACTCCCCCACACGCCACAAAGGATTCCCTTTCTCGGCAGCCGCAGCGCAAACATACACATTAAGCTCACTAAAAACATGAATTATCAAACATCTTTGCATGTACACTTAACATGTACACAACTGTCTGTGGTGTGGCGGTTAGCGTCCCTGACTATGACGCATTCACGGGCCGCCCAGGGCCGAACACGTAAGTTCCACTCTTAGTTGTGGTAGTCAGTCCACAGTCAATCCAACTGTTCGTATATATATATATATATATATATATATATATATATATATATATATATATATATATATATATATATATCGCCAATAAGATGGCCTGGATTAGGAGCTCACTGACCTTGCCGTCTCAGCTAAAAGGAAGCATAAGATACATTTCTCATATGGATCATAGATGATTATATTACGTATGATTCATAAGTAACCACATGAAATGAAGATGTAATTATGCAAGGTTTGAATTACTGGCACGTGGATGGCGTGGTCTGGGCCACAGGACCACCCATGACAGCATCAGCAAACCCCATTCCTCCCATATCCCCATAACAGTAGCAATTGTCCCCCTCCCCATAGGTCCCAATGAGAGCAGCAGTGGTCCCCTTCTCTCTCTACCCTGTCACCCCTCCATCACGGGCCAGCAAGACTGAGCCTCACTGTCGTGTCTGCTGTTACATAAGATCAGGATGGTTGACTGACGCTTCTAATGGCGCGAGCTGGGTGACCGCCAGCGGTGACGACCGTCACACGAACTGTCCTACAGCAGCGACCCGTCACGCAGCGCTGTGAAAAACGCTCACAAATCCAGTGGAATATTCAAACAGCAGAGATCAACCCCCCTTCAAATTACAAGGCCTGCAGGATGCCAGCTCTCCGTGGCGTCTGTCAACTCTCACTCAATTCCTTGGTCGTTACTTAAACTCCTACGCTTCTACCAGTGGATTCCACGGCCCTCCGTCATACTGCTCCTCCTCTGGACTATAGACACTTCTCTGACATAAATCGTTTAATTCTTCTTGTTTGCCGAGGGTAAAATGTAAACAGAATCAATTTCCAATGGAAACTGAGTCTGTCTAACTTGTGGACGACACATTGATAACACCCTGTGTCTCCAGGACCAGGACTGGCGTGAGGACAGTGGATCTCCACGTGCATGTAGCGTGTCTGGGGCACCGGGAATGCATAAGGTTTTTACCTTATGAATAATTTCTCAGTCACAGAACCATGGGAAATGGCTTGGGTTGCCGAGGATGATATGGCATGGATTACTGAGGTAGAAATCTTGTTATGTTTGTATACGTCAATGTTCGTGTGAAATTACCCATTTGTTGACATAAATGTCATGACTTACAGTACGGAACGAGGAGGGAGATTTACAGTCATTGTGTCCCATCCTCATTACTTTACATTTACTGGGGTTCATATGCATCAGTCAGACCAGGTTTGGAGGTTGTCTAAGTCCCCTTGTACATGGACGCATTCCCCTCGCTTTTTAACTCCTTCATGACTTTTTTCTCTGTGTGTCTGACTGCTACTTGCTGTAAAATAATATGTGACGGGGGAGAGAGTTTTACACTCATGTTGTCCCGTCTTTTAACCTTGTACAGACAGCATATCTTATCATATATTCATGTGTGTATACGTGTGTTTGTGTGTGTGTGTGTGTGTGTGTGTGTGTGTGTGTGTGTGTGTGTGTGTGTGTGTGTGTGTGTGTGTGGGTGGGTGTGTGGGTGTGGTGTGTGTGTGTGTGTGTGTGTGTGTGTGTGTGTGAGCTCTTTTTGTGTCAGTACATAATGGCGTAGTGGTTAGCGTTTGTTTTTACAACCCAGAGACATCATGGGCTCCATGTTCGAGTTCCGGTCGGTGTGTGATCGCGTGGTTTTCCGTCATCGCTTAAGTTGCATTCAAGGTCACAAGGATTTTGTGGGTGTGGCTAAGGCAGCTGGTATTGTGGCTTAACACAATACCATTATCATCCTCCAGTGGTTTACCGTGATGTACATAACAGGAGCTACAGATGAGTTATGTGCACCCGACCTTCTGCTGCTTTATGGGAAATCCCTACGAGTATACACACATATATATATATATATATATATATATATATATATATATATATGGTGTGTCTAGGGTTGACGGTGTAAGGAACGACAGTTTAAGAGCGAGGTGTGGTTATAAAGGCAGTCTTACTGCGAGAGCTGACCAGTGTGTGTTCTAATGGTTCAGACATATGGAGAGGATGAGGGAAGAAAGACTGACTACGAGGATCTACGTGCATGTCAGATGGTCAGCGGTGGAGGAGGGAGGTATGAAGGGACGATCAAGGAGATGCTGGCTGGCTGTAGCTGCTCTACTGTTCATCTCCAGTTTTCTTTCTTTTTTATTCTTCGACATCTTTTATCAAACTACATCTGTCTCACTTTTAATCCCTGTGTTTGCAAGTAAAAGTAACCATGTTGCTACCCCTACAGTGCAAACTTAACGGAGTCTTCCATGACACTGATGTACACTAAGATTACAGGCTTCCATTTCCCTGTGTTTTGAAAGAACTTCTTCATACATCTCCGGGTCAGTAGAAGCACTTGACCTCTGGACCTTACCAGCGACTAGTACCCATAAGTACATCTGTAAATATTTACATATCTCTCTTGATGTAAGTTGATTATATGACGCAGCAAATTATGATGAGCAAATTATAAGTTGTCGCCAGCAAGATGACGAGTCTCTGATAATTCTGCCAGGAGAACCTACCATTATGGCGAACTCTTCCGTCAGTTAAGGTTCAGAAAATGTATGTCTTTTTCTTGCCCTCGAAACACCACACTCGGCTGTATTTTTCAAGATGATAACAGAGGAGATTTTTTCCTCATCCTGTTATATTGTGGCTTTGAGTCATGCGTCGCGCATTACCTGTGACATTCAGCCAGCCCACACGGACGAACTGAGAGAGAGAGAGAGAGAGAGAGAGAGAGAGAGAGAGAGAGAGAGAGAGAGAGAGAGAGAGAGAGAGCATATACATGCTGTGGTAAGCTGGCTTGAGCCTTACGCGAGCCTTAGTAACCCCAGAGGCTGTTACCTGACGTCATGGATTAATGACATGACCAGATGGGAAGGTGATCTCCCTTGCCTGTGTGGTGTTTAGTGATGATTTGATCAACTTTATTACAAATTATTCTATTGAAGGAAACTGTTCGTCTGATGAGTCAGAATTTGGTGTGCAGTTCATCGGACCAGATCAATAATGTCTTCGTCTGATGTGATTGTTTGATCTGTAAACATTGACATTTATTGAAGTCTGATTATAATCCCAACATAAAACATGGCACTTATCTTTATTTCCGTCACCGAATTTTCGTTTATAATCGTAAATCATTTTGTTTAGATTTCTCCCTGTTTAACCAACATGAACATTATGTGAACTTTGTTTACATAATGATACATATTACACAAATGTCTTTCTTATTATTCTCTCATTAACATAATTTGTATACTTAAAGGCATAAGTAACCTCTATTTTTTGCCGTGATTTATTTAGTCTTCGTAATGTTCATAACTTTGAGGAGAAATTTTTTTTGTGTGACTATCAGGGATAACTAACCTTTAGTAGTAGGTTGTTTTCCTTAGAACTGAATTATCGAACATAAACTAAAGGAACGTTGAGTACTGTACACACCAGCAGGTTAAGTTTGAGCTTTGTGTAGTTGTAGATGAGTGAGGTAAAACCGCCCCTGCCTGGTGCACCTTCCTGGCCAGCAGGCCACATCACCCTGGCACCAGCCAAGGAGGTCCTCTGGTGCCTCGGGTCTCACTGTCCCAAAATATATTCGTGGATATGAGTTCGTAGACATCCCCGGCGTCATGTTGGAAGGAAGGGCTGTTAGGTTATTCATGGCCTCACGTATATCTTGTGGTAGTGAATAGGTCTAGGGAGATACTGAGACGTAACGTAGCTATTAGCTTTTGATTTGGTAACTTGCCATCGTTTGACATTCAACGTAGCATATAACAGATAATTGCTTGTTTGAATGAAACAAGCAATACAGAACACAACGAAGATCCCTGAGGTAACGCTTGAGTGAGGAGTCAGATGCGACACGACCCACCAAACTTGCTCATCCGAAACTCCGAATGTGGTCCAGTAACGTGTAGACTTTTACTTTCCGAACTGCTATGATAATGTGGACTGTCCTCTGCCGTCATGAATGACTGAGGTCTTTGTCTGATGACTTCATCTTGAGACCCTAATCCTGTCAGCTCTGAGAGCAGCAGCAGCAATAGCAGTAACAGCAGTAGCAGCAGACCGCCAAAGTTCCTCTGGTGTTGCCTCTAGAGACCAGACCGAGAGAAACGAGACCATGGCCGGGTTCGGAGGGTTTCAGGACGCGGTGAAGCGCGTCATCCACACCAACAACACCTGCTCCGCCTTAGGACAGAACAACAACAGTAAGTGTGTGGCCTCACTCCCTCTGCTTGTGGGAGACACTTGTTCCTCATGAACCCAATCTGCCCCACCTCTGTGCTTCCCTTCCTACTTTACGAAAGACTCATATAATTAACTCATCAAGCAAAATTATTCTATATTTTCTGGATGAATATAATTTTACAGATTTCTTTTATATGCCTCAAAGTTTCTCTGCAATATTTGCATGAGTATTTCAAAACCATTTCTATTTAAAATGTTGCATGTATATTATCAAAAATATTTGACTTCCTTTTGATATTTCATAGATTTTTTTTAGTAAAAGAAGACATTACAAAGCTGCAAATTAATCATATAAATGATTTCGTTGATATCAATTTGTCTCAAGACAAAATACATCAATATTACGAAAGCATATTATTGGAGTTTAACGAGGAACCTGATACGAAATAGTGTCAATGAAATTTACCCTAATTAAACGAGAGGGGCAAGACCACGTATGTAATGTCTTAATGTGAGTCCAGCTTTTTCGTGGCTACACAGATTTAATGAAGAATTTTATTAGTCATAGTGTCATCAGTGGGTAGGGTGAGTGGCACGTGAACACACGTGTCACGACTGAACCTCGTCAACTGTGTCAGGTTAGGCAGTGAGCAGACCCACTCACGGTGGTGGCAGAGGGCGCCCCATGGGAGGTGAGGGAGGCGGATGAGTGGGGAGGGAGCCCAGGGGAGAGAGAGAGAGAGAGAGAGAGAGAGAGAGAGAGAGAGAGAGAGAGAGAGAGAGAGAGAGAGAGAGAGAGAGAGACTTGTTAAATATGACAAAGGCCCAGGAGGAGCCACATTTGGATCGATGGATCCTGAAGCACAGCAACCATACATACCAGCCCACCCTCCACGCTGCCCACCAGACGCTACAGACCAGCCCACCCTCCACGCTGCCCACCAGACGCTACAGACCAGCCCACCCTCCACGCTGCCCACCAGACGCTACAGACCAGCCCACCCTCCACGCTGCCCACCAGACGCTACAGAGCAGCCCACCCTCCACGCTGCCCACCAGACGCTACAGATCAGCCCACCTTCCACGCTGCCCACCAGACGCTACAGACCAGCCCACCATCCACGCTCCATGTCGCCTGCGGCTCTGAAATGTATTAATATTTTTGCCGCACTCAAAAAAAAAAACAATACGGTGGGAAGGTTATTAGCTTAATCTGCTGGGCAGTGGTGTTCAACGCCAGTGGGAGCGTTTACACGGGATTATACCATATTATCCCTTACAGTCGTCTGCTGCCTTGCCTAATTGGTCAAAGGTTGATAGCGTTGCTAAACTAGGCCTAAAATGCTATGATATAAATCTCTTTTTAGCTAATTACTCAGTAAATTGTATACGAATATTACACTCACCTCTCAATTCATTGCAAATATAATTAAACGACCAATTAGCGATTTTTTCTAAGAATTCCGCGATACATTGGTGCATTTATTTACATTGGAGAGTTGCCATGTTCGACATTATCGTGAAGTCAACAGAAGCAACATAACGAGGAATCTCACCCAATAACCGATGAGAACCAGTTATTACTTAGGTTTTTCATTGGCTGTTTGGGACCAAGAGATCCGTTCTAAGACGTCTTGTCACGCGATGGAGAATTGTGATGCCATTATATTAATGAATACGAAATATGTTCTGTGATGATTATCAAAATTATCATAAGCCCAGGTGAGAGCATCATAAGGCGGGCAAGACTGTAAAGGATTATACGATTATTGTGATCAGGTTGAGCTGAGCCTCCGTACATTTACCTCCTCCACAAAAAAAGCTAAACATCACAAACTGGTGTTGGTTGTGAGAAACATGAGCACTTTACGATATAAATCAAAACAAAAGAAAATGTAGCATTTCCAGAAACGGTCGTTGGGACCTGTTGAGTCGTTGATACTGACTGTTGACATCCTCCCCAACAACCCCAAGGCTAACTAATGACCAGCCCAGGCCCCGTGCTAACTACTGACCAGCTCAGCCCCCACGAATTATATGATTTTTCATATCATAATTGAAAATGTTGGTGTGTGTGTGTGTGTGTGTGTGTGTGTGTGTGTGTGTGTGTTGGAGGGAGAGTTTTGTGTGTATGATTGCGTATTTGCTTACCTGCATTTGCTCCTGCGATCATCAATCTCTTAACCTCCATTACAGGCCCCAGGCCATCTGTTTCAGTCAGGCCTTCATGACATGTAATTCATGAAGAAAACATTACTCAGTAAGTCACTGACTTATTATTAACTATAAAGAAAATAAACTTGTTATAAGTCAATCATTTCTTTTAGTCAGCGGACACGAAGCAGATAGCTGTCAGCAGCAACCACGCTGACGGTTGTCAGTAGACACCAATATAACAGTTGTTAATAGGCCCCAAGATGACGGCTGTCAGCAGACAACAGGCTGACAACAGCTAGAGCTCTGTGGTCAGTCATTGTCACAACTCAGCCATTGAGACGGATTACCAGGGCTGTCTTCACACGGTCATCGCTACCCTTTCTCCTGACTGCTTAAGTCCAGAACAATTATCCAACTGAGAGTCCATTATTAGAGGCTCGTAAACCACTGTCACAAAAGCCGAGGAGAAAAATTGCTGTAAACTAGTTCAAATCATGTCTCTGGCCAGTAACGAAGAGCAGTTAGAAAAACTAATAGTTTAAGGTGACGTCATTGGCGAGGGTTTTAACTTAAGCTAAACCAGCACGCGAGAGAACTATAATTTCCAGTATTATTTAACTGTGACATGTTACAAACTGGGGAAGAAAAACGTGCAAAATGTTTCCAGGTCTTTCTCTGTTTAGATATATTTTTGCCTTACTTTCATTGTCCATTGTTCATCCTATTTGATCTTATTGTATTTAAGTTAGTTATCGAGATTCTTGGTCAGTAATATACTCGTTTTCATGAGATTCTTCATATTTTCACTCACATATATTTTGATTTTATATTTCTTTGTCATTTTATCTTTGATCATCAGACACGAATATTTCACATCCATTTGAGAGATGTATTGTGTTGTCGTATGACAGTCAATGTTGACCAAGTGTGGTGTGTTGTTACATCACATCAGCCGAGTGTGAAGTATGGGTCACTTTTACCTGAATCATGTGATGACCAGCCAGGTGTGTGTGTGTGTGTGTGTGTGTGTGTGTGTGTGTGTGTGTGTGTGTGTGTGTACTACCCAGTTCTATGGTCACTGTCAGAAGGCAGAAGCAGTCTTACCAGGGATTCCAGCAAGGAACAGGAGACCTGGAAGTACCCTGCGTCCCGCACCTCCAGGCTGAACTCCCACAATTTCCAGAAGATTGTGAAGAAGGTGGTGCACACACAGAGCACCATCGCCAGGGTCGACCACATGGCATACAAGAGTGAGTACCGCCTCCATGGTAATACCAGTCATAGTATATGAGTTATACCAGTGTTAATACCATCCATAATACCAAGGATAATACCAATCTTAATATCAGCCATAATACCTTGTGTTGATATCAGTGTTAATACTAGTTTTGATAGCAATGATGATGACAATTTTAATACCAGTGTTAATACCAGTGTTAATACCAGCTCTAACACCAGTGATAATACCCATCTTGCTACCAATATGGATACCAAGGTTAAAACGAGCTTTAATACCAATGATAATACCAAGCTTGTGACCAGTATTGATACCAACACTAATACAAGTCATGATGCCAATACTGATACCAGTGATATCAGTGTTAGTATTACCACTGATACCATTGATAACATCATTGCTATTGCTAGTCTTACACTAGTGTTAATACCATAATTAATACCAGTGATAATAACATTGTTAGTAATTGTTAATACCGATGATAAATAATACCAGTGTGAATACTAGTAATTAGGTCCTGTAGTGTAGTGGTTACCTATGTACTGTAGTGGTGTATGGTGACGGTGGGGTACTGTAGTGGTGGTATGTGTTTTGGTGGGCTGCTGCTGTTGTGGTAGATCCTTGTAGTGACAGACTGTTGTCGTGGTAGATTGTTGTTGTTGTAGTGGTAGATTGTTATTGTGATAAACTGTTGTAGAATAGACTGTCATTGTGGTAGATTGTTGTAGTGGTAGATTGTTATTGTGGTAGATTGTTGTAGTGGTAGACTGTTATTGTGATAAACTGTTGTAGAAGTAGACTGTCATTGTGGTAGATTGTTGTCATCGTACATTGCTCTTGTGGTAGACTGTTGTTGTCTCACATTATTGAAGTGGTACACTGTGATGGTGGTGGTAGATTGCTGTGATCGTAGATTGTAATCACTGTAGTGGCTTGATGTTGTGGTAGATTATTGTTGTGATTGTTGTCGTGGTGGACTGTTGTTGTGGCAGATTGATGCTGATGTAAGTTACTGTAGTGTCAGCATGCTGTTGAGGTGCACTGTTGTTCTAGTTAACAGATGTGGTAGATTTTTGTTGTGGGTTGTGACCACGATAAACTCTACAAATGTTGAACTACAACAGTAATGAACTCTTATCGTAGTGTACTGTAGCGGTGATAAACTCTTGTAGTGACGTGCTGAAGTAGCGATAAACTCTGTAGTTGTGTCCTAAAGCAGTGATAAGCTCTTGTAGTGATATGCCATAGCAGTGACCAGCCCTTGTGGTGGTATACTGTAGCAGTATGGAACTCTTGTGATAGTTTACTGCAGCAGTGATTAACAACAGCGCTGCTGGACTACAGAAGTGACAGCTTTCAGCTTAGCTGGCAAATAGCAGCGAGTAGAATAGCGTTTTGACCTGTCTTGTGAGATGATCCGATTCCTTTGGTGTCTTAGACGTGAAGGCAAATGATGGGAGAGTGTGTTGCCATTCGCTCAGTCTGAGCCAAAGGTAACTCATGAACCTGATTTGTACATACACACACGCCAAACAAAGGGACAGAGAGTGCCACCGCATGCCTAGACTGTAGTGTTTAATAATGACTAATACTAATGATTTAAAGACCACTAGTTATTTACTAGTAGTTCCTGTACATAGTAATCTTATATAAACGGTAGCTTCTAATGATGTAGATTTCTTACTGATGTAAATAACTTAGATATTTCTCATTGATGAACTCAGTCTGATCATCCTGTGTACTAAGGATGATGGATATGGTTAACATCATCCCTCAGCCTGGCATGATGACGTGTGTCAGGAATCATTACTGGTTCATGTATGTTGTGATTATATTTGTGATTACGATTTGTGTGTTAAGGGAGAGAGTTTTACACTCGTGTTGCCCCGTCTCTCAACCTTGTGTATATATGTACCATGTCTTTATCCCTAAGTGCACACACACTTACACACACACACACACACACACACACACACACACACACACACTTACGCCAGCCACCTGGCCAGTCATGTCATGACGTGACTGATGACAACTTCAAATGAGGGGCTTCCGCTCTCGACGTTCGTTGCCTTTGATGTCTCGTGAATTGATCATTTTCAGTCTTGTTAATAACTCTCCGTCACGGGGGTCATCGCTGCTAGCTGAGGGTCGACCTCCTTTCTTGATAACCCCTGACGCTAGGTTCAATGATATGACTTTCCCCAGTGGAAGGGTCAGGTAGGAGTACCTATACTAGTCAGTGTATGTACTCCCTAGTGGGATATGTTACAATTGGTCAGTGTGCCTACTGGTCATGGCAGTGGAAGCATCAAGCTTTCTCACTTACCTATGGTGAGGCATACGTCATACTGGTTACCATGTCACTAACATGACATGAGATCACCACACTGGTCTACCTACCTTCGAGAGCCCACAGGGAGATGCAGTCATGAAACAGCTATGAAGAATTACTGACCTAACGACAGGTTTCTATACAGAGCACGACATACGTCCAGGTGTATATCTTTCAGTTACATTCATTACTTACAACGTCAGACTCTACATAAAACCTTCATCTGTAAATAAGTGAATCGTAACACCTATTATAATGGGTCTGAAACAAAAGACGGCTTGGATAACAGGGTGTTCGCCCCGGGAACAAAAGGATCCTCCCCAACTCATAACTTGAGATTAGGTGAAATATCCTCTGTGAGGTTATGAGTGTTGGGTCAAATCCCTCCATCAGGAAATTAGATTAAGGAAGATTAAAACTAAGAGGGTAGAATCATCCACAACACGTCCTCATACCATATGAATTCATAATACATATAGTCACAACAGATGCAAAATATACACTCATAAAGCACAGAATATTAACTCATAACATGTGCAGCCATAACATTAGCTTGACTCATACGCACTTTCAAACACACTCACAACATACACATCCATAACACACGCATGCATAGTAGTCTGCAATGAGCGAAAATGCTCGAAAATGATCTTTAGTTTACCCAACACATTTGCAGTTGATTACCTCACTCGAGAAAACGAAGATTTGAGTATCATAAGAACAAAAACTACTAGAGAGCTCCACCTGATTCTAAGAGCCCCTCCCCGTGTAAGAGATCCTACTCGCTTCATGAAGACCCACATAATACAGACGGTCCCACCTAATGCTGAGGACCCCACCTGATATAAAGTGTACCACCTGATATAGTGGGTTCCACTTAATACAGAGAGTCTGATCTGACGCAGAAGCTCATCTGATACACAGATATCGACATAAAATCTAATAAAAGCAATCAAATCTAAAATCGAAGTCACATCCTGAAAGTAAATGGCAGTAATTCCAAAGAATCAAAAGTAAAGGATACATTTCCAACGACAAAGATCATCAATCTAAGGTTGTTTATTGTGTCAGACCCTCTCCAACCTCCAGCCTCACCAAGGCAGACGAAGATCTACCTAGGCCGGGCATGACAACCAGGTCCTGCGTACGGAGTGTGGCCAGTAGTGATGGTACAGAAAAGCCGGAGTATTCTAGTCATGCTGGTGGGTGTGTGGACATCCAGTTGAACTTGTAATTGGTTGCAGGAAAATGGGTCCGTCCGGAGGAGTCACTACCAGTGTGCAAAACGTTACTGTACTACTGAGGCACTCGCAGATTGCAGAACTGTCAATAGTTGATTCTTGTGCAATTCTCCTGCATTTGTTGTAATGAAAGACATGGAAGGCGCAGGGGATTCCTTCTTTCCTCCTCAGTTGGATTGGATCGTTCTGAAGTCTTGGGTGTTCAGACAGGCTTGGCGGCGCCTGTCGTGAGGAAGTGCTGATTATATAGTTGTGATATTAGTCAGGATAACACCGAGGTCACGTGCATACACCAGGGTTCGGGCTAGAGACAACATCACACGCCACAAAAAGCTGAAGAGGAAATAAGAATTAAAAGAAAAACACATTTTATATATATTGGAGAAAGTGCTTTAGAGGAAGTGAAAAACCTGTCTTTTAAAACGTTCCAAGTCATAGTTATTGGGAAAGACACGAGAGGGCAGAGAATTCTAAAGCCTCGAGGTGTAGGGAAAGAAACAGTTATCAAAACGACCCACCCGTGAGTTGTTGATGGCCACACAATAAAGATGTGACGCAGTAGCTTGGCGAGTATTGCGTGGTCTAGCTAGTGGCGTGGGCACACAAGCAGCCAGCTGTAGGAAGTTAAAACCAAAGTAATACCTATAGAAGAGGGAAAGTGAACCAACATCGTGGCGTAGGGCTAGGAGGTCAAGTTTGGAAGTTTGCCTGGGACAGTTTATGAGTCGGACCGCTTTCGACTCAACTTTGGCAACTGTTCAGAAGTAAAGAGATTTCGACATCGAAACAGAAATTCCAGCTTCTTAGAGGCAGACTTAGCTGTTTCCTTAATGTGAGGATTCCAAGAAAGAGTAAACGTTACAGTAATACCAGATATGTTAACTGAATCAAGAGTAATAGATATTCAATCTCCATAATGTCTACCTTGCTACTTAGTCATCTCATCGTCTACAAGGAACAGTTGAGCTCTGAATGTTCCTGGTAGTTGTTGTCTGTAACCCACGTCCGTGACGCCAGCGCATACATCAGGATTATCACAAACCAAGGTATTACGGATGATGCCAATAATGCTGGGCCAGGCAAGATAATAATAAAGGACCGAACGTTGAGATTTAAGGATTTCCCCTTAAATATTATCATGAAGCAGCTTACCTAATTATCATTTACATTCATTTATGATTAGAGATGCCAGAAACTGAAATACAGAGCCACATAGTCTTTAACAGAGGATTTTCCGACTATATTTAGAGGACTGATGCTAAGTAACAGTGAGGGTAGATACAGAGGTGATACTTAGTCTTGTACTAGTGCAGACATTTAGAATCAAACATGATCATTTTCTAATACAACTTGCAATACAGGAGTCATGTATTTCGTGACACAGAAGACATCTCTGCACTGAGAACTGTGTCGATGAACAGGTTGTATATAGACTGGTCTGTGTCACAGACGTTGTTGATTTGGATTCTGCTGATCATTATAGATCACAAAACACATTCTGGCATCAATGATGATGGAAAGAATTATCAAATATATCAAGTGTTCAGAGGCAATATTTCCTGCAGGTTTCTGATCAACTTTTCGAAATAATCCTAAATCAAGAATCTGTTTGCAATGCTGAGCATTGTTTTGTGGTGGTCTTACTCCCATTGTACAGCCAGTTTATTTGCAGATTAATTGAAATTAATTATCAAAAGTCGTCCAGATTTAAGACTATTTTAAATTTTTGTGTTAAACAATAAAATCCAACGAGGTATTGTAACATCTCGGTAGAATATCAGTTTATTTCTTCGACCTTCTGACCAAAGAAACGTAAAATCTTGACAATTGTAACAACTTTGTCGGGTTGTTCAACAATCCACAAATAATGTGGGGGAGGAAAAATGCAAAAGTGAGGGTAGCTTTGAGGTGTGGTAATGGCTGACAACTAACAAGTAAATATACGACAGTTCATTCGGCACCAGACATTTATCCTTCTGGCGAAAATATGCGTCTTTACATGACTGTGTCACCCACCGCTGGGCCTCCTTCCTCTACCAGAGCCAGATATTGACACACACTGGAGCCTCGCGTGCCCCCAGTAGTAGAGGCAAGACGACCGCCGTCCATCAGGTGTGTCCGACCATAAGTTTGTATTTAGAGAGTCTTGCCAGCAGAGTAGGTGAGGCAACGGAGGCGGGACGTCCTGCCAGCAGGGTAGGTGAGGGAGGTAGGACGCCCTGCCAGCAGGGTAGGTGAGGGAGGTAGGACGCCCTGCCAGCAGAGTAGGTAGGGCAGCGGAGGCGGGACGTCCTGCCTCACACATGTCGGGGACTCTGTGAACTGAGGAAGTGTGCAGGATGATAATAGCCTCAGAACGTGCATGATTTCTGGAATCAAAGATTGATAATGGGTTCACGGGATGTGCGTCCTTGGTGGGTGTGTACGTGGTGCACGCATAGGTAGTGCACGTGGTGTTCGTACTTGGTTGGGTGTGCGTGGTGCTTGTCCCATATGTGAACATAGTGTGTGTACATAGTGTGTGTACGTGGCGTGTATGTGTGTGTGTGTGTGTGTGTGTGTGTGTGTGTGTGTGTGTATGTGTGTGTGTGTGTGTATGTGTGTGAGTGTGTGGTGTGCATGATGGTGTTTATGAATGATGAGATACAGGCATCATTATGAACTACAGGGATACCCTATACCACTTCACAGGACAGAGGAAACTTATGATCAGACACACACGTAGACCTACGAGCTATGTACGGTAAGGAAATTATTCAGAGGGAAGGGAAGATGCATGAAGCCATGAGATTAGGAGAATCTTGCGAGTCATACGAACGACAGCAATTGCATGATTGTGCGTGCCATGGCACCTGAGAATCGTGCAAACTATAATGGTATGAAGAATTTTGTCAGGCGCAGGAGAGGAAGAATAGTAAAAGACATGTGAGTTAGGGTATCATACAGACCACAGAACATGGGAGGTACTATAACTCATGAGTGGATGATCTTGTGAGCTACAGATATGAGAGATGACATCTATCATGGGAAATACTTACACAGGACTCTGAACATGACATATCTCATAATAATGTAAACAACAGGAACTTGTGAGATATGAGATATGGTCATCTCATCAGTTAGATATTACACTAACTGTGAGAGGTCATTGAAGCCTTACGAATCAGAGAATATACGACGCTTCGGAGCCACGAATCTTACAATCTGTGAGACAGAGTGAATGACCTTGTATAGGTGCAAGATAATCATAATGATTCGGGAAGATTCAGCGTGTCGGGGATCGTGGAGGTGGTGATCACGTCTTACAATAAGAAGCAAAGTTCACTTCTTAGTTGATTATTTGTCTAGTGGAAACGCCATAAGATTAGTCAAGTCTTAATTATTCTGTTTCGCTCCAAATGAGAAATGCTTCGTTCGGCCTGAATTCCATCGATCTCCGGGTCATTAATCATGGACCGAGACGTGCGGGACGATATGATTGGTCGTAATGAGGTAGGGACCTGATTATGATAATCCTGTGGTTAACGAGGATGAATGAAGCAACACCTGAAGGAAAGACAAAGAAAACAAGCGAAAGCTCACAACGAGGTAACAGATGAGGAAGGAGAGTTGCTCTATATTGCAAGCCAAGTTTTTTTGTCTTGAGTGCTAAGTGTGTGTGTGTGTGTGTGTGTGTGTGTGTGTGTGTGTGTGTGTGTGTGTGTGAGTGTGTGTGTGTGTGTGGAACTACCGCCCCGAGATCGCTGTCGAGAACAGATATTTACATTGGTTTAGAGTATAGTAACCCATTGCTCGCCGAGACCAATGCAAAGAAAGGGGCGTCGCTAATATTAAGTTTTGCGAGTCCATTTTGCGTGCAGCTTTCAACCACCAGTCCTGGCAAATTAGAGACCGTACGATTGCTAGTATTTCTGACGAGAAATAAGAACGTCTTGAAAACTCCTCTCATAGATATGAACTCTGTGAATCCGATAGATATTGGTTTTCATTGGTTTGGTGAGGTATTCAATCGCATGTTGGACTTCTAAACACAAGCGATTCGAAGTGTCATGACAGAGGATGCTTCGTCATCTTCACTGTGACCATGAAACATGACACCCTAGTGAAGGTGACCATGAAACATGGCATCCTGTTGAATATGAAACAGAATTATCGTTACAAATTCATGTGAAAAAAAGAAAAAGAAGTTATGGTATCATGGGTCAATTTGCTTTTTTTGAATCTATTCATACAATCTACCAACTATGGAAAGAGAAAAATTCAACGCTTTGCAGTCTGTATCTAACACACAGTTATATCTCTGCCGTTAACAGAACCCGGAATTAAGTTATTAATGCTGTTGCTTGATGCAGACAGACTATGTCATCCGCTAATATCATCCTGTGTACAGGGATGATAACCCGACTCACGGAATAATCGTTCATCATCCTAGACACAGGCATGATAGCTCACGGCAAAATAATTTCCCTGACAAAAAGACTCCTGGCTTAAGCCTTGCAGTGCAAGCGAGCGATATCCTACCAAAATGATTATCATCAGAGGCAGTAAACACCGCATGTAGGAAGACCATAATTATGATTTTCCAAACGTTTAGACATGATTAGGCTAACGGCACTGGGTAACGGCACTGGGTAACGGCACTGGGTAACGGCACTGGGTAAATACGAATGTCACTGCGGCCACTGTGTCTGTGTCTGTGACGTCCACTCTTTACCCAGCAGTGAACAGTGCCAGGTCAACGTTGTCGGGCACTGTTATCCATGTGATATACATAAAGTCTCATGTATATCTCTGTTTCTGTACTTGTTTATTTAAATAATTCGAGAGAAGTATTTCTGTTCGTTGCATTTCATTAGGTTTCCAAAATTCATTATGATGAAATAACTTGTAAAACAAATATTCTTATTTCTGTGAGCATAGCTAACATGTAGTGCATGTACCTTCAGTGGTGTGTGTGTGTGTGTGTGTGTGTGTGTGTGTGTGTGTGTGTGTGTGTGTGTGTGTGTGTGTGTGACTACCATTTATGATTACTATTTGTGTTTTACAGAGAGAAAACCTTCCACTCG
Source organism: Panulirus ornatus (assembly GCF_036320965.1). Taxonomy (NCBI): domain Eukaryota; kingdom Metazoa; phylum Arthropoda; class Malacostraca; order Decapoda; family Palinuridae; genus Panulirus; species Panulirus ornatus. Next base: position 1,829,235 of record NC_092243.1, on the reverse strand, counting down.
TGTTGCCCGTCTGTCTGTCTGTCTGCGTGTTTCAGGCATATCATCACCGATACGTGATTTGTCACAAGGACACCTTGTTTGTGTAGGGGGCGTCTCCAGGCGCGTCAGGGGTTGAGGAGGGGTGAAGGGGAGGCTCAACAGGTTAAACTCTGGCTGCTATGGAGCGCTAGACACATCCTGACACCACGTGGAGAGCTGAAGATCAAGTGCTGTCTACCGTAGTATGAAGTACTTCATGTCAAAGATATTTCTCTCTCTCTCTCTCTCTCTCTCTCTCTCTCTCTCTCTCTCTCTCTCTCTAAAACTGTTATCTCCTCCGGCTGTCTGTATAATCTATCTCAGAATATCATATACCTTCCATGTCGTGAATATTGCTAAGGACGAAGGGAATTAATGGAATTGCCTTGTGAGTGCGTGGAGGGAGTCTCCACCCTTTTGTCTTGGCTCCTATAATGATGGCGCCGCAGGTATGGGGTCCTTCTTGAGGCTAAAGGCAGACGAATGATGGGCGCGACTAATCGTGTGATGAGTTCAAAGGTCGACTGGGCAGGAAGTGTTGTGAGAGGTGACACCATAACTCTTGGTCTACTGGGCCTTTCAGGCCTGCTGTCACACCCACAATGTTGGGGTCACCTTCTTTCACTCCCCCTGGCGTCTCCTCACGACCACGAGTCATTGTTGTCGGTATCTGGCCCGCTGTGTCCTGGTCCACTGGCCCACTACAGCCTAGTACACTAGCCTACTGTGTCTTGGCCCACTACAGCCTGGTCCACTGGCGTACTGTGTCATGGCCCACTACAGCCTGGATCATTGGCAGAAAGTGACAGGCATTGTCATGGATCAGTGACAAGCAGTAGTACTGACCATTGGCTTAAACTCACCTCATCTGTGTCACTAGACTGATCCGAAACGTTTCAGATATGTTGTTCCGAAGCTGTTTTAACCTTCGATGAGTTTTGCTCCTAAAATGCGCTGAACGCTTACAGTCGATTCGTTTACAATCAACCCTATGATTATGTCGTATATCTGAAGTCATCGGTGATTACTCGATAATCTTTTACCCAAGTTATCCATAAATTTTCACGAATCATTTCCATTCGTTTTCTAGAATGATATTCGTTTGTGCAGATAATTTCGATCTTGGTTAATACCATATGATTTCTGTAATTAAATGAAAGAGATGATTGGAATGTGCGTTGAAATAATTATAACAATAATATTCACGAGAAATGAAAATTAATATGGCGTGGGGGGAAAGATATTTTTCTCTTTTTACTGATCGACTGCAAAAGATCAGACACCTGTTACAAACTAAAGATGAGTCAAATGATAATAACTCGTGACTATAAATATTCACAACTACAAGTGGAGATCGTGTAAAAAAAGAAAAGTTTTATCTTGAAGATATCAGTGAGATGGTTTGATACTTGCATAGTGGATATTAGAGAGTGAGAGTTACCAAGACTTGCAACAGCTAAGGTGGTTGGGTTGGTTTGTTTACATTCAACAGCTGATGCATCGTTTGTTTTCATATGTCAGCTGTTCCATCTTCAGCTTACATGTATCATATGATTTAGAATCTTGAGTCTGCATATACTTGCTTACGTATTTATGCATACATTTTGTTATATATGGACTCACGGTAACATATAGAAGTGCTGGTATATGGTTATTCTGTACACACACACACACACACACTCACACACACACACAGCACGACTGAACAATATCCTTGTGTTGCCCCTGGACATATTCATACCCCGAGAGTCGTGACTCCCGTGTGTTTAGTGTGTTGGCTGCTTCTTTGCAAATACCTTATATCTGGCAGGGTCCGGACACATCAAAGCTTGCCCTCCATTGTGCGACCATCACAATGTCCAATTTTCTTTCCAAACTGCAGACAACTGTCGTATATAACACATGTCTGTCATAAAAAACCTGTTTACGTATGCAGATGTTAATAAGGAAGATGGGTAATTAGTTATTTCTGACGATGTGGAAGTAAATACATAATAAGAATTAAAAGATATTATCAACATAGCGCTGGGAGAGTAAACACACACTGATTATCACTAATGGACCTTAAATCATTTTTGGCACCCCCTCACCCTGGCGGCAGTGGGAGAGTATATAAGGCTGGAGACCCAAGGCGCAAGAGCCAAACACCGGAGGGCAGTGTCTGAGACCAGAGGTCTGGCCGCTGTGTTTGAAGTCTGTTAATCCCGTGTACAGAGTCCGCAGTGATATGGTGGTGATAGTGATAGTTGTGATCATAATGATGATGCTGGTGACAGTGATCGCGCTCATGATAGTAATGATAGTGCGCAAGTGGGTAGATGGGATGGTGAGCTTACTTCCTGAGTCATTATGATGATGAAAATTAACAGTAGATGATTCCTAGGAATACGTCCAGTTTGACAGAGAACTGTAAAGTTTACTGTAAACGTAAAAGACTCGAAAAAGAAAATCATGGAAATGGTTATTTACGGGTATTTTACAGACGTCTCAGGTAGTAGTAAATACAAGTATCGTGTAAGTGTAAGTGAATGAGACAGTACCGACGTAGTGATTCTGTAGACCTTCCTCAGCCCCTGGTAACCTGTAGCCTCATTGTATCATTTCCTCTCTAGATAATAACCAGTTATCAGAATCCTCACTGACACTCCCGCTCACCCCAGAGCTCTTCCTTACTAGTGTGAGGTAAGCTCTTCCCCTCACATATGAGAACTACCCACGAAATACCCCAGCCCTTCTACCTTCCCAAGCCCATTGCCGTTTCCCACGTTAGCAAGTGAGCATCAAGAACAGACGAAAGAAAGGCAGCATCCACTCACATTCATTCTCTGGCTATCTTGAGCAGTGCACCGAAACCACAGCTTCCTATCGACAACTAGGCCTTACAGACCTTCCATGGTATCACCCGGATGCTTCACATGTTCCGGTCTGGTCCAGTGACAGAACGTCGACCCCTGTATACCACATCTTTCTAATTCACTCTATCATGTGCACGTCTTGTACCCTTCCACATGTTCAAGCTCCAATCGCTCATATTCAGTTTCATCCTATATATATATATATATATATATATATATATATATATATATATATATATATATATATATATATATATATATATATATATATATATATATATATATATATATATATCCCTGGGGATAGGGGATTAAGAATACATCCCAAGTATTCCCTGCGTGTCGTAGAAGGCGACTAAAAGGGGAGGGAGCGGGGGGCTGGAAATCCTCCCCTCTCTCTTTTTTTTTTTTTTAATTTTCCAAAAGAAGGAACAGAGGGGGCCAGGTGAGGATATTCCAAAAAAGGCCCAGTCCTCTGTTCTTAACGCTACCTCGCTATCGCGGGAAATGGCGAATAGTATGAAAAAAAAAGAAAAAAAAAAAAAAAATATATATATATATATATATATATATATATATATATATATATATATATATATATATATATACATATGTTAAGAATACCTTAGCTATTCTTTGTTACACGAGAACAGACTGCAGACTTTGTTACATAAGAAGAGAATGCAAGACTGCCGCTTAAAAATAAGGACTGAGGATTATACGTAATCAAAAAGATTGCTGCTGAAAATTAGGACGGCAAGACTGTTTCTTAAATCTCAGGATGTCGAAATGATTATTGCCTGAGTCTAAGCTTGTCCTTTCATCATTATTTTAATGGTAGAATTTGAGAAATACATGTTTCTAGATACATGATGAAGCGTATGTGGAATTTCCTCTTTTCGAATTCTTCGAAAACGTTTTGAAACCTTGTTGAGAATAAGGTAAGATGTCAAGCAATAAACAGATGTTTACACATGATATCTATACCATAATGGTTTGGTCACATGGAGAGAATGAGTGAGGAAAAGATTGACAAAGAAGACATATGTGTCAGAGGTGGAGGGAACGAGGAGAAGTGGGAGACCAGATTAGAGGTGGAAGGATTAAGTGAAAAAGATTTTGAGCGATCGGGGTCTGAACATGCAGGAGGGTGAAAGGCGTGCAAGGAATAGAGTGAATTGGAACGATGTGGTATACCGGGGGTTAACGTGCTGCTAATTGATTGGACCAGGGAATGTGAAGCGTCTGGGGTAAACCAAGGAAACTTGTGTGGAGCCTGGTTGTGGAAAGGGAGCTGTGGTTTCGGTGCATTATACATGACAGCTAGAGACTGAGTGTGAACGAATGTGGCCTTTGTTGTCTTTTCCTAGCACTACCTCGCGCGTGTGCGGGGGGGGGGGGGGGGGGGGTGTCATTTTATGTGTGGCGAGGTGGCGACGGAAATTAATAAAGGCAGCAAGTATGAATTATGTACACGTTTATATATGTATATATATATATATATATATATATATATATATATATATATATATATATATATATATATATATATATATATATATATATATATATATGTCTGTGTATGTATAAGCTGAAATGTATAGGTATGTATATGTGCGTGTGTGGACGTGCATGTATATACATGTGTATGTAGGTGGGTTGGGCCACTCTTTCGTCTGTTTCCTTGCTCTACCTCGCCAACGCGGGAGACAGCGACATAGTGTAATAGATAGAATATAAATATATATATATATATATATATATATATATATATATATATATATATATATATATATATATATATATATATATATATATATATATATATATATATACGGGTGTGTGTCTACACCCAGGTAAAGCTGTTCATGTGAAAACAATAGTACTACAGTCAATCATCTAGTGATGTAACTTGGCCTTTTGAAGATCTTCGGGTTAACACGTTTGACAGACACTTGAGAAGCACCAACGTCTCGTTCTGCTACTATTGTTGCTTCGAGAAGTGCTACTAGTGGTACTGTTACTGCTAATAATACTAATTCTACTACTAAGAAACTAGACATGAGTAAGATAAAGCCTGGGAGGCAGAGTTTGTACCAGAAACTTCTGCTTCTGGGAAAAGACAAGCGAGGTCCAGGTGAGTGGTTGCAAGCCATCCTGTCTGTCTGTCTGTCTGTGCGTAGACCGAGCTTTCTCGCTTTTCGTATGAAATGTCGGTATTCAACGCCTACTATCTGTATATTTCAGTATATGTTGATCAACTTTGTGTGCTTGTATTTGTAAGTCAGTGTGTTTTTCACTGTTTATGTCTTTTGTCTATTGTTTCTGTTTACAAAGCTGGCTCTCTGTCGCTCTTCGTATGAAATATCTGTGTTTACTATCCCACGTGTCTGTTCCTCTGTGTATGTTGATAAGCTGCATATGTATGTATTTGTGTGTGTCTGTGTGTCTATTTTCACACGTCTGTCTTTTTGTTTGTCTCTAAGTAACGTACATACGTTGTACACATCCTTAGAATTCATACATCAGGTAATCTCATTACTGATTTGTGGTCTTGTTTTGTATGATCAGACTCAGAATGATTAAATATTTGAGCGTAATCACCATCTTCAACATTATCCAAAGTTTAGTACTCACTTGAATGCACTCACAGTCTCCTGCATTCAATACAAGAAGCATTGATTTTCCCTGGCCCATGACTGCACATATTGTATGAACTAAAGAGCGTAATGGGTTTGGTTAAATGAGGTAAGCTCCACACATATTCCCTCACCCATTAGCTTCGCCAGCCTTGCATGAGACTGCTTCCTGCACTGCATTGCAACCCAGAGACCATTTAGGTAATTTCTTAGCAACTGCATCAGCTGTGCATGGCAATAAGTAATTTGTAATTGTTATAACAGATGATAATTACAATAATCTTGCTTATCTAAAATGATGCGATCACTTTTCATTATTATATATAATGCTATTCATTATTCAGTATTAATCAGCTAATTACATTTAATAAATGACTTTTCATCGTTAATATTACCATAAACAGAATTTAATGTTTTCACACAATTAGCATTTAGAATTATTCGGGAGGATGATACATGAATAAGCAAAGTTTTATGCAAATTATAATTAATCACAATAAAAACTTAAATACATAAAATTTGAGTTAAAAATCTACACAAGTTTAAAATTACTGAAGAGTATATGATGTGTGGCCGTCTTCTGGCGCTATGAGGTCGATGAACTTCATATTAAAGTTGTCTCCATGCTTGAATGCAAGCTTGTCTTCAAGCTTGAGTTAAAGGTTTTCATTCAGCTTAAGTTAAAGTCTGTCTTCAAGATTTTCATCACAATTGTCCGTAAGTTTGAGTGTAAGCTTATATTCAAGCTTGTTTATCAAGGTTTATTTGTATCCTTGACATTCGTGTAGATGTATTAGAAAGTGCTGAACTACATCCCACATAACTACAGCACTAAACATATGACGTGATTAACACAATGACAACAATAGAATGAATAATCTTGTAAGATGACAAAAATAGATTGAATGACTCAATACGTGAAGGCAACTGAATGAATGTCTTTAAATGTTGACAACAGAAGAATGAATGACAAGTAACACACTGACAACAGCATGATATAAAGGGACACAAGGGAATTCAAACAGCGATAGACCACTGGATTCTTTCGAGGTTGTTTGTGATAGCAGAAGATGGCAGAAACTCACAGACTAATTAATACGCACAAAGTTAGAAGGCATACTGATAATCCAGAGAGAATAACCTGCAAGTTGTCATTTTGACTTTAGAGACGCAAGTTGTGGACTTGAAGCAAAGTATTCATCAAGTCTTTTTACATGAGGTCACACTGACACACTACTACAAATACACGGAAACGTTGGTACAATGATATCATGATCAAAAGACAATGTTGGAACCAAGTCGCACCGGTACGATGACGGATACAGGGATCAAGTGACATAATAATAGTGATGCTGTTACAGTAACAATAAGTTAATGATGATACATCAATAATGAGTTAGTGATACCAGTACAGTGACAGTGATACAATGACGCTGATACAGTGATACAATAACAAAGATGCTTTTATAAGGAGTATTGCCTGCAATTTCAATGACCTGACTTGATTTTTAGTATGCAAAGACTGGCTTGACCTTCAGCATATATGGGCTGAGTTGACCTTAATAATACATGACCTGGATTTACCAACAGTATATCCGATGAATGAGCCATACATGACCTATTACGACCTCTAGGATGTATGGGTGTATCCTGACCTCTGCTACACATAGATTCTAGCCTCCTTCATACATAAATCCAGGACCCTTGTCGATATGTATACTGACTTCTTATGTACAGGTATCCTGACCCCCATTAAACATGACCTCTGATATATATGACCTGACCTCTCCCAACAGAGCGGGTGCTGTACCCTACCAAACCCAAGACTACAGTACAGAAGGTACCTGTTCTGGGAGGTACCCCGATCACCGTGGACACTGCCGTGGTAAGTACCTTCACTAACGTTCCGTACACCTGTGCCTGTCGACCGCGCCATGGTAAGTGCCCCAAGCCCATAGCACCGTCCCGTACCCTATCACTGTTAGCACTGCCCTGGTGAGGAGGACAGTACCTCAGTAAATTTCTCCCTGTTGCTGTTCCGTTAGTGTTCCTTCTCCCGTGGACAGTGGGTTCACCCTCCCACCATACCAGGCTCCTGATAGGGGAGCATGGCACCATTACTGAGCTCGGGCAACAGTCGAGGGCATTATGGTGGACCTTGAAGGAAGGATTACTACCTAGTCTGAAGATCATAATCCATCCGTTACATTCTCCTCTACAGTTTATCTCTAACAAATTAATCCTACGTTGCTTCACGTCGCATTACTTCAAGCTGTGATGCGAACCCATAGCTTTGTCTTTAATTGTCTCACTGACAGAACTCAAACTTTCCTGCGTTGACCTGTGCTGATCTGAGTAAACAAGGACACCACCAAACACTAAGTTTGGTCTGGAAGGCTTGCTGATACGTGGCGCCGAACCAGATGGGTGTGACCATGGGTGTGGAGGAGCCGGTGATCAGAAACATCGAAGTATCCAAAACCTGCCGAACTGCTGTGACACTGTAGACGCCTCAGCGACACGAGACAACAGCTTAGGCAGGTCATGGACAGAGTTGGTGATGGTAGTGTCGGTGCCTTCAGTGAACGTTTGGACTGACGTACACACGTCACGAGAAATTATGAATGACAAGTTTTGTCTCTCCTTCATCTGGGTTCACAGCTACGTGCACCAGACGTTGCCAAACGTCATGTATCTTACATAAATACATTTGACTGTCCTGGGATTTCATGATGATAGCTGTAATCAACTGACAGCCACAAATGACTGTGAGGCTTATGAGTGATAATGATGAGGCTTCATGAAACAAGAATCACGGAAGGATGGTCTTGCCTCACAGGGCTAATTGTCATGTGGCCTCTCTCTCTCTCTCTCTCTCTCTCTCTCTCTCTCTCTCTCTCTCTCTCTCTCTCTCTCTCTCTCTCTCTGCTTTCTTTTTTTCGTGTATTTTTTATCTTATCTATTTGCCTAGCTATCTATGTATCTTTGCAACTATCTTTCTATCATTTCGTCTTTCTATCGGTTTATCTTCCCATCTTTCTGTGTGAGGTGAGGGTTTCTGATCCCACGACCCGCGAAGCACGCACGACACAACCCAGGCAAGACAGAGAACCATTAAGCGACAGTAAGAATGAAAATCAATGGGTCTTTTAACCACTTAATCATCCAATCGATGTTGACATTTTTCTTGTGTGAATTGCCCCTCTGACGAAATTTACTTACCTTCACTACGCTAAACTGTAAGTTAAACATCAAGTTTTAGAAAATGGTCTAATGATCTCTCCTTTCTCGTCAACGAATCGGAGGCGACTGAACTGATCTACACAATAAGCCTTAATGCATATCGTTTCCCTCAGAGAAACATGATGAGATACAACAATAGCAACGTCGACATCCTCCTAACATATCATCAATTGTGGTCATAAATGTATTTTGAAGTAAAAACTGAATGTCACTGTCAGTGACGACAATATTGAGCGATAATTTGACGATACCGTCACAGAAATTTTCAGTAAAATCAACACAAACAACAGTGGCAGTGAATCAGTGAAAATTACAGTAACGCTAAACGCGACAGTTTCATTTACTAGAGGGAGGAGCCAGCGTGTTGTCAACAGAGACCCTCCTTCCCTCCCTCTCTCCCTCCCTCCCTCCATCACTCCGTGCCCTCCATCTTTATAATTAATTTCGTGGTAGCGTCGATACTCTAACATGGGGTCTCCCCTCTCTCTCTCTGGGTCCTCACCTCGCCGACGAACACCCGCTATTCAATGTACTCTCCTCCAGGTACAATAGACATCCCACGTAGTCCTACAAGAGGCCGGTTCTCCTAGACCTACAACAGTACCCTCTCTTGTAGACGTACAAGAGCCCCTCCGGATCCCACCCGTCTTAGATGGTACTCGATCCATCGACACCTGTGTCTCCAAATTATGGATTCCCCGGGGTTCTCTGACCTGAGCTACCCAATGTACACCTTGGACCCAGGACCTTGGTCCGACGTCGGTGTCTAACATGCAACGTGCACAATACAGCCACAGTCCACCAGTGACCACCACCACAGCCACAGTCCACCAGTGACCACCACCACAGCCACAGTCCACCAGGGACCACCACCAGAGTCATAGTCCGCCAGGGACCACCACCATTTGCCATCACATACAACAAGGACCAGGGTTTGCCATGGAGGACACAGCCACAACCTGTGAACGACGAACGTCAAACAGCCAGCAACAATGAGAGAGGGTGGGAAAATCCATACCCATGATGCCTTTACTGATACACTCCACCCCACAACCTCCCCTTCCCTCCACCTTCCACCCCCACCGACCCCCTGTTCATTTGTTTACTTTTCCTGCCACCACCAGGATGACTCACCGCTTCCTAAGCGTCGCCACCCCTTCCCAGAGGTTGACTCTTCCCCACAGGTGGCGCTAGACACTGTTGTTATTCACTTAATGTGTGAGAGTCATCTGTTGCATTTTGTATGTCTTAAACAGAACATTTCTTTTGTCACGTCTTTCACTAATACGTAACTCCCCTAACAGACGTCCACTCTCTTCATGTTCTTCTCTATCTATACGTCCCTTTTTACACCTACTCCTCCTTTTATATGTTCCCATTCTCTCTACAACTCTCCCTTCGACACGTCACCATTAACCCATTCATGTCCCTTCTACACCTCCTGCTAATTCTACACGTCCTCTTCTCCATAAACATTTTCATACACTTTCCTCTTTCTCTATACGACTACTTCTACACTTTCCCCTTTTTACAGGCTCCTCTCTCTCTAAACGTCCCCTTTCTAAATGATGATCTTTCTTTCGTACATATGTTTCTTCACTTTTCTTTTCAGACGTCTTCCTCAATATACGTTCTTTAGGTCTCCATCTTTGAGGATGTCTCCGTCCTTGTCCACTTTCCCTCGTTCTACACGTCTCTCATCCTCAACATGTCAACATCCTTTAGATGTCCATCTCACTTCTACTCGTCCGTTTTCCTTCTACATGACCCACTGTCTTTTACATTAATCCCTTTTGTGTCTAGCTTCTACATGTTTGCCTTGTTGTACATCTCCCATCTTTCTATACACTCACTTCAGGCCAGGAAAAATGGGTACCCCGTTTACAGAGTGGGGTGGTTCCCATTCTGGGAGTCGGTCATTCATCCTTGACCTGCCTGCTGAGCCGACTGGTTACCTGATGTAGTGAGGATCGGCTGTCTTTGTCTCGCTACACTGCGCCGCCATAATCATCATCATTATCTCCGAAACAGAAGACTGAGATTCCATTATGGCAAACTTTCATGTGTCGTCGTCTGATTAACCTGGAAGACAAGGAGCCAATCTGGGCAAATTTCCATGAAGGAGTGCTGGTGTTACCCAGACCTTTAAGAAGGCTACGCTACTTGCAGTAACAGGAAATGTAGCCTCATTTGGAGCAAGAAGCTCGTTGACGAGACTGAACAACTGCCAGTGATACATCCTCACCCAAGGTGACCTCTCTCTCGCGGTGTGACCTCGAGCAGGTGGATATACGCGTTCCACTCGACACACACTGCTTAATGGCTAATGAACAGAATGTTACAGGACGTCAGAGCCCCAGGAACAGGAGATCTTTCAATTATGATTAAAATATTAATACTTGATTTGTTCTTATGCTACTACTGTAGACTCAGGTAAGGTGTCAGAAGCCTATTATGTGTAGAGTATTACAGTGAGGCTTTTGATCTGGCTTAGCCTTTAGCTTCATTCATGTAAGAGTCATATGCAAATTTAACCAGAATATTTTCATTATGAATTCACCAGAGTCAAATATACATAATAGTTGGTGGCAAAGGTTTTCATAAACTTGAAAGTAATGATCTTGATTTATTCTCAAGGAATTGTTGCATTATTGTCCATTCTATTTTTGTCATTACGTACAGTTGTAATCCTTTGAAGTTTCACTGGTGGGGATTAACTTCAGCCAAATCCATGATTGCCTGGATTGATAAAACTTGAGAAAACTTTTTTATGATAGAAATGTTCTTGTGTAACAACTGTGTATATGTTGCAGTGTCCCGTGTCATAGTCACACTTGTGTCGGTCTTCATTTCCAGGCACTTCGGACACAGGCGTTCGGAGTAGCAGACCTGCTGGGTCCTGTCGTGGGTGAGTGGCTGGGTCAGTCCTTCTGCTTCCAGGATGCCGAGACGACCCAGGCCTACAGCCTCAGGATGCACAAAGCCTGCACCAAGGGCCTGGCCATGTGTGTGCAGGGCTACATCCTCAAACACCTTCTCTTCAGCCGTCGTGGACCCAGGGTTATGGGGGACCCCGCAGCGTAAGTTCCATGACACACACATGTTCCATCACGTAAAGAAATTTGCTGGTGGAGGCCTTGCGTGACCTCTAAACTGTGACCTAATATAGAATGTTTGAACTGAAGACTCATGGTGACTCATGCTTGACTCAATTGTCAAAAGAATAAAAAGAAATTACGAAATGTTTTACTCATGAGCTGAGACTGAAAGAAAATAAGGTGTTTCACTATACATTTCCTGAGTCTTAATCAGATATTCCCAGATCTACTATATGTCTATTCATTGTAGTGATTTCCTTGACTGACACTGACTTTGTTGTTCTAAGTCGTAAATCCATCAGAACTGATCCCATCAGTAGTAACCCCAGCACCAGTGACCTCAGCACCGTTGATCCTAGTAATGATGGCGTAGGAATTGTGATCCCAATAGTAGTTATCCCAGCAATAGTGATCCCAGCAGTAGTCATCCCAGCAGTAGTGACCCTAGTAATAGTGTTCCCAAGTGATAACCTCCGCGGAACAGAGAGAGAGAAAAAGCTAGCTGAGGTAGTGTTACTGGTCCTACTCCTCAGGCTTCTACGAGCAACGACGAAGGCGCAGGAGGAGGCACTGGTGGGAGCACTCAGCGACATCCTCTGGAAGGCCGGGGAGCGACAGCGCGCCGTCCTCTGCCTCACCCAGGACAACATCTACATCACTGATGACACTTCCTACCAGTCGGATGGATGCACTGAGAAGGTATGACACACGACAGGTATAGTGTAGTTAGTCTACAGGCTCACGCCAGAGCTACGTGTCCTGAGCATACCTACAACAAGTCTTGAAATTACGGAACACCTGTGGTACACAAATACACCGCCTCCCACCGGTCCCAGTGAGGGATGCACGTCAGTATGATCCTTGGGTATGATGACGTGACCCTTTTGCCAGGGCAAAGGTCACGCCATCGTCCCAGAGTTGCACAGATATCCTCATGATACTATCTACAGTTGAGACGTCAGATTTACAAATAAATGTTGCTTGTTAGGGACTGCAGAGTGAATATGATGTTATTCTGGCATGAAAGATTCGCTCTTATCTATAAGATTGATCACTTCTGCCACGGTCCTTACCGTGGTCAACAAGTCTACACAACCATAACCCTTCTCCTTTTACATATATGATTACGACAGATCCGAAAACCTATGAAAATGAGCAGTGCATAAATACAAAGAGTATCTAAGACTTTTTCTCGTGTTATCTACGTAACTCGACATGAGCCTAATGCGTCATGACAAAAAAGAACGTCAAAATCAAAGTAAGAATACTTAACGCCGCTGAAGTCATTTACAATAATATGTGTATGTTATATTGTCGCCAGTTTATAGGCAAAAATATGAATAGAATGCAGCAGGTTGCCTCGAAGGGTCTTTTGTGCGATATTTCCCCTTGCGTACATCAACGTATTCATCTGCCTAACATAAGAGAAATTCATCAAAATAGCTGTTTTCAGATTAAACACTAAACTCCCAAACATCTTGAGAAAGTCTCCAATACAATCACAAACATCAACGTCAAAACCAGTTGAATTCGGTCCTGTATAACTTGACTGTTCTCCTTGACTTACTTCCACACGATTTGTCCACTTTACTGAATCCTCTTGGCTGAGATAGACCATGTCTTCCTAGAGCAACTTAACCTCATGTATGGCGTAAAACTAACTGAAAATTTCTCATTTTCAGATTCATACCTTTGAGTTCAAAAAGCAGGACGAGTTGACCTTCAACCTCAAGAAGTATCTGTTTGAGGTAAGATTTTAGAGGAATATCTTAGCTTGTCCTATGACAGAGGAATGTGCGCGTGGATCTTTGGGAGCCATATCATTCCTCACCTCCAGTATACGTGAGACAGATCATACTTCACCTCCAGTGTTTGTGGGATACCGATCATACCTCTGCTCCAATACCTGTGCGAGTCAGGTCACAGCTCACCCCTAGTACATGTGGAACACAGATCATACCTCACCTCCAGCACCTGTGCTACACAGATCATACCTCGCATCCATTCAGGTGACACTGGGCTCACCTTATAGTATCAATCATATTGCCCAAGAATCCCTTATATATGCGCTCCAGTCAGAAGCAAGGAAAATATATCCTTTTTTTAGGGAAAAGTTCCTTGGCGAAACTACTACTTTTCATCCACTGACGATGATCCAGCCTTACTGAAGGTGACTTTTCAATCGCTGTGTAACCACATGCAGGCGAGTCTGACTACACTGCCTTGTATCATTTGTATTTATGTATTTGTGGTCACTGATTCCCTGTTGTGATGTGCCGTCCGAGTGGCCAGGTTAAAGGGTTTTGTAGGCTGATATATAAAATGATTACAATAATACAGTTACAGCTAATTGATAAATTGCTAATAAGTTCGTCACCTCTTACACTTATAAACACACCAAACGTACATTCATATACCAAAATTGCTGTGCACACACACACACACACACACACACACACACGCACACACACACACACACACTGAGGATCTCTGAATTTCTCAGTGTTTTTCTTAGCTAAGAATGAATGTGTGGGTCAATGGTAACTTCGTACACTAATGTAGTCATGTGTCCACAGTTTCTGTCGGAGGATGGCAATGGGATGCTCCTCTTCCTGTATAGCGTCATCCTCTCCCGTGGCTTCCAGAGGTAAGTCACTCTCGTGAGTTTTTACCAGTGTCACTGTTGTCCTCTCTAACTCCAACCTTGAGGGAACCACTGTCGTAGGTTTACTAGTGTCACTGTTGATCTCTTCTGCACCACACTCAGATACTGTCACGGGTTGACGAGAGTGACTGCTGTAGTGTGAGTTTACAGATTCACGTAATTTCCTTTTCAAATCAGTTGATATACTTTATACCACATGAATCCTTGATGACGCTGAAAGTGCAGGTTGCATATCATATTCCTGAACACGAACACAAGTTGAGAAACTGGTAACGTAGGGATGTCATGCATGCATGGTAGTGTGGGGAATATCGTTCATGGTTAGGAATGTAAGGGTGTGGGTGGGGAGGTGTCAGCTACGGCTTGCTAGTTTTGGGAGCTATCTATGGTTGACAATACAGGTAATGTCGCCCATGGACGGTAGCATAGTGTGTTTAACCAGGTACTTGACTTGGACCAGGAGAAAGTCTTGGACCTTGTACTGGCAGGCTGAATGAGGCAGGCGCCTTGACCTGGATCAGTAGGAGAATGACCTGTTGACCATTGTCTTTGCCCCAGGCTGGCAGAGGACCTAGACGGTGACCGGCAGAGTCTGGCACTGACCAACACCATCCATCCTTGCCTGGCCACACTCCTCCTGACCGGTCGCGCCACCCGCCACCTCCACAACGGGATCATCTACGAGGGTTCCGAGCACACCATGGTTAGTATACAGATGTATCCATCTGTACCTCGGGTATACATGTATACTTCCTGCTAGGGCATCGCGCATACCATGGTTAGTATACAGGTCCAGCCATATGTACCTCGGGTACATATGTATACCCCCTGCCAGAGAGGACGCAGAGCATACCATGATTAGTATACTGTTCCAGCCACTAATACCTCACATAAGCCCACCATCAACTAGGTTTATGTAGTGTACGTCTTCCTAACTCGGGAGGTAAGACAAGGGATGGTATATATTACCACTGCATTTGACGTTCTGTGCCATCTAACAACTAACCATCCTCGTTCATTACTTCTTATGTTTCAGCCTTGCTCAGTCTCTCCCAGTGTAAGATATTTTTTCACATCCAGGAGATGGTATCTTGTCAATCCGAACGTCCGATTGTTTTGCACTGTAGATCCGTTTATGTAGTCATCTCATCAGTTTTCCCTCTCGAAGTAGTCACATGCTGATACTCGTATTCTTCAAACCTATGATGCCAGCCTGCTTAGAGTTAGGGCCATTTTGAACTTCATATTTCGACTTCTACTGTCCAGAATCGCACGTGTTTCATTCCTATTTCTGATTCATATAATCTTGTTTTTAGTTGTGTAAGTAAACCTTGTGGGTGTGCCTGTATGGTGGATGTAAATGTACACAGAAGCACTGGCGTGGCCGGACTCCATCCACATGGAATCACAAAGCGAGTGTGAAATGTGTCAGCGGGGAAGCGTCGTCATCACTGAGCAAAAAGAATTATAATCTCGTCAGGGAATCTCTCGCTGCTGACTGGCTCAGGCTTCGAGCAGAAGGAACACCAGAAAAAGGAGTCTCAGTGTTGTGTGTATAATCATAGAAATACTGAATATGGATTAGCTTCCAACCTTAGTACAGGGCTAATGTGTCATGCTCAATACTGATCTGGGATTAATGAATTCTTCGGAGATCAGGACAACCTGTAATAATGGGTTTAGATTATTATATGTCTGGAACATTTCAGAATGACTCGCTTCAATTTTATTTTTTCCGAGATTTCATGGCTAGAAGAAATACTATGAGATATTTTGCATTATAATTTCAGATGTTCAAGCCTTTCGTTAAATTATATTCCAATTTTGAAAGAATTAGTTTCTTGGCCTCAGAAATATCCTGAACTATCATTACCTGTATTTAATTCTCTTTTCCTATTTTTCTATGTTAAAAATAGATTTACTATAAAACCCCGATAGAAGGTCTTCACGTCCTGAATACGATTATATGACTGAAGTATTATTTCGGGGCCATTAATCAAGTTCTAAATTTAGCTGTGTAATTATTACAGGATTAGGAACAATCATGATAATTCGATTAACATTTGCATGGTATCTGTCGGCCACGGGAACCTGTCATGACCTCGATCTTCGCGTTGCAGGCCAAGCCCAAGACTGGCATCTTGACCCGGTCAGAGGTGGGACTTCTGGTGTGGCACCAGCAGGATCATCGTGAGGACCTGGGCAAGGTGGGGTCACGGCTCAAGACGCCATGCTTCCCCGTCTGGGTCACGCGCTGCAATGATTCCTACGGCCTCCTCTTCAACCCCAACAAGGACCTCACCAGGGACTACCACGCTGAGAACAGGTGAGCCTAACGTTATACTAAACGTTCCCTGGTCACTAGTGTGCCCCTCACACCTCAGTCATTGCCTCTCCCACACTCACACTTGTAACCCTGACCTCAACACCCACAGGTTCGACCTTTACTACTTCTCGAACGCAAACCAGGCGACGTCTACCATCGTTACCATCGATACTCGCAACCAGACTACCAGAGACGACTACCAGACACCAGCCATGGAGCATCTCATCCACACCAAGCAAGTTCTACCACTCAACCATTCTCTCTCTCTCTCTCTCTCTCTCTCTCTCTCTCTCTCTCTCTCTCTCTCTCTCTCTCTCTCTCTCTCTCTCTCTCTCTCTCTCTCTCTCTCTCTCTCTCTCTCTCTCTCTCTCTCTCTCTCTCTCTCTCTCGATATCTAATGACCTTCATACACAGATGTAGAAAGAAAAAACGCTTGTAATGACCAAAACTGTGATTGTATTAACGTCATATGAAAACGTATGATGTGATGTATTTGTGTGAGACATTGTTTCTGCGGCGCAGGTGGCACGGCGCAGATGTCAGCTGGAACGGGACGACTCCCTACGTGTAGGAGGCCTCGACTCCTGCCGCAGCATCCTGGGTGTTGGTTCTTGTGGCTTCCAAGTTCTCTCTCTCCCAGCACCTCCTCTGGCGCACGCCTACCACTGCTGCAGCAGCTTCGGCTGCGCTTCCCGCTGCGTCTTGGCCACTTCCATGCCTTGGAGTCAACCGTCTCATCCTCTCCTTCATTACTTGTTGCTTTCTTTGATTGATCTCATCTTCTTACAATCCTCGTCTTCTGAATTCTGATTATCACTTGTTTCTGAGATCATTTTTCTCATTAACCACTCGATGTAGGCATCATGAGCAGTGGACGACCCACCTGTACCAGCGACCGAGGTCACTCTCAGTCTTGGGGCTGACCCAACTGTGGCCGCTGGTATATAACATTCTTACCAGATGCATCTAAGGTTATCCCAACTGGTCTGTAGTGCATCAGGTTATCGTATGAGGCTTGGGTGCTTAGTTGACGTGATGGTCGAGCAGACCAGGGAGGCTTGGTTACATCAGGTGAAGCATGAACGGATTTAGACAGCGCTTGGTTAGTTAGATGGTTGTGGTTAGGTTGATATGATAATGTTTGATTGCATAAAGCATGACTAGGTTACATTAAGTTTGGCTAAAATAGATGGGGATCTGTTAGGTGTAATCAAGGAGTTTTACAATCAGTGAAAGTCTAGATATTATATGATTAGAACCCAGTGAAAGAAAACCAATCAACCATCACCACACCTACTTTATGTATTTAAGATTAGCTTGGATAACTTTAGTTACATTTGGTAATGTAGAATTTAGATAACTGTTCGGCCGAAAATATCAGCGTCAGTAATAGTGCTTTCCATCGGGGATACTTGCCAGCTTTTGGTCGCCCCGTGGCGGTACAGCCTCCACCCTTCACAACCATAAACAGCAAGCGTCCGTCTACCATACCTGTAGCCAACATGGGGACACCTTCTGTCCTGTTCCATGCTCACTTTCTAAACCTGACTCTTGCCTCCTTAGGAATTCTGGTGTGTTTTCTTTTTCTTTTCTCTCTTACGTCTGAGGCACCAGGTGTAGCGTCATTCATTTTCCCTGCAACTTGACTTTTTCCTAGGCTTGCATCCCGGCCGTAATCATCGCTGCCTGCCAGCCTCCTGCCCTCTCTGACACCCCTTCAAGGATCACCTGGGTGGATGTGAATATCCACAAATCTATCCAGACGATGCTATTGTATTAGAAAATATATAACCTATATGACACACCTTCCATCTTAGGCTTACATTGTAAGAGTATTTCCAATTGGAGATGTTTAGCTTTCTGTATAGTACCAGTGACTTAAGATTATCTTGATAAATAAGATAGGAACAACGTGTTGGGGAGACGTGTTACTAAGGTATCATGGAGGACAAAGTGTTATATAACCAGCATTGGATTGTTAAGTCATTGCTAACATGACCTCTACCCTCTAGGGTCACCAAGCAAAAAACTTCATTCTTGTAAACTTGTCATGGAAAAGTATTTGTTTTGATTGTGTGTTAGATGTGCATATGTCATGGAGTATATCTTAATGGCAACATTAAGTTCGTAATGTTTAGATATGGATGTACAGACTAGAAAGTCTTAGTATCTCAGAAGGTCATTCGCAAGATGTTTTCCCTTACACTTTCAATATCATACACACTTGCATGCATGATACATGCATACATGAATACACACATATGTTTATATTTACGTAATATCCATATATACGGACAGAAAAACAGACAGATATAAAGTTTTACTGTATTTCCTCACTTATAATCAATAATCGTCGCATCATTTTCAGTCACGTGTTGATGTTTTGTTTCTTTAAGTCTGACACTGAGGCATGACCTTACCAGAGAGAAACACATGTGTTTCGTGTAACGTTGGACAAATATCATTTTTCATCAGCTATACAAATATAGCTACACCTCTCTTCCTTATGTCCTTATCATCATCATAAAGCTCCAGGAGCCTCTCTATGGGGTCCTGCAGCTTAATGTCTGTGCTACAATCAGTAACAGGAAAAGGATGGAGTCTTCGTAGTGAGGAGAAGAAGAAGACAGCACTTAATGCAGCTTTGATTACCAGATTAAAGAGCGAGCCTGTAGTGTTATAACTCAACACTAACGCTTCTTACTACCTGGAGAACCTGGGAAGGATTAAGGCTTTCAATCTGCCCTGTTATTCACTTATGTTAACTGAGGGACGATCTAGTTAGTAACTAGCCCTACATGATTCCACTAGTCATACAATATTTTATGATAAGTTTTCAGGCGCAGAGTGTTTATTGTTGTCGGATAATCATTGGTAATGAAGTGATATAACCAGAAATATGATAACACTGGCAGATAGGGCTATAGCTGCGAATGTAGTGTTACCAAGAGCTGTGTTCACTAGCTTGTTCTGAGCGTATTTCTGATGACCTGATTCTGTGTGTAGTTCCATGATCTGATGAGTGGTTCGTGTCTGATGATTCATAAGTTTTCAGTAAAACATGTATTGTACAACTCATCATCATCTTTTGAACTTGGAGTGTATGAATGAGTAAAGCTACTGGCTTGAAGGAGTTAACTTACTATTAGATAAGCTGGTGTGAGAAAATTAACCTACTGTTAAACAAGTTAGTCTAGAGTTAAAATACTGTTGAACAAACTAGTTTGATCAATTTTACTTACCGTTGAACAAGTTAGTCTAAAGGATTTAACTTACTAATAAACAAAATAGCCTAAACGAGTTCATCCTCTGTTGAACAAATTAGTACTAATATTTTGGCTTGCTGTTGAACAAGTTAGTATGAACGATTTGAGCTGTCGTTGAAGAAGTTAGTATGAACGAGTTGAGCAGTCATTGAACAAGTTAGCCTGAACACATTAGTTTAGTTATGAACAATCTAGTCTCAGTGAGTTAAGCTATCATTGAACAAGTGAGTTTTAACGAGTTGAACTATCGTTGAACAAATTTGCTTGAATAATTTAAGGTAACATTGAACAAGTTAATGAGAAGGAGTTAGGATGCCGATGAAGAAGTTCCGTTCTAATGATGGAATTAGCAATTTTGTAATGTGATAAAGAAGCTATTCTATTTTGGTGATCATCATTTCGCTTCAGATATATTTCAGTACCATACTGATGCTGAAGTATCTTGATCTTTCATATGAAACATGAGATGGTCAGGTGTTCTTATCTATGTAATACATCACAACTGTTTATATTTCAATATACATATATATATGATACATATCCTGGTAATGATCTTACGATGGAGAACCTTGTGGTCGCTGGCTAGACTAGAATCACTGGAGATTTTATTGCTTTACATTCAGATCAAAAAATCAAAAAGATGCAGGTAGGAAAATATACTTATACAAGAACTCAGGATTTCCGTCCATAAATAATTTTACTGTAGTTCTTTAGCTCCTTACTGAAGCCATCCTAGGTACTATGCAAACTACAGGTATTTGCAAGTTATTTTTAAACTTTATGTAAGACTGAATGTATCTTCCTACATGTGTGACTTTGCATATATATATATATATATATATATATATATATATATATATATATATATATATATATATATATATATATATATATATATATATATATATATATATATATATATATATATATATATATATATATGATACAGAATAAATAGCCTAAAAACACCGTAGAAGTTTTTTATTGACAAACCTTGTAAGTCTTTGTGGTCATATGTCGGTGGGAACATCATGACATATGTTGGCTCCCCACACATACACACAACGCATTACTGTGCCAACCCACCACACGAAGGGACCAAGGTTCGAGTCTCGCAGGGTGTAACCTGCTCACAGCCGACTCAGTCATTCATCGTGCCCTATGGGGCTAATCGAGGCAAGGGTACCTGACATTACCAGCGAAGTACACGTGTTTATCAAGGATAAGACATCTTATATGCAAAAGTAACTACAATGGCCAGGATAAAGAAGTTACCCTTTTCATTTTTCTGCTTTATTCTACAAGGTCTATATTGTCTAAAAATATACACTATCTGTATATACATAATACACATATTACGTATGTATATCATACGTCGTATACCTCATGTATCTTTAATCACCATGTCATCATTACCGATTATTTACAAGTTCGAGTATCTACACCAGATATATACTTTACAATCACATATTCATAACAAATGTGGATTCATAGATACAAAAGCCATATCTAGGTATCTACAGTGGATATCTTTATAGATAAACAGATATACCAACCATAGATATACATCTATGGTGGATATCTCTATAGATACTAAAGATAGACAAACCATATCTAGGTCTCTATGGTGGATATCTTTATAGATACTCAGATACACAGATCACATCTACGTATCTGTGAGGGGTTTTCCTTGAAAAATTCCCGTAAAATCTGAGCATTCCCACAAGGCTTTGTAAATAAAGAGAGAGGCGGGAGAAGGAGGTGGGATGTAAATATTATCAAAGTGATCTAATTTTTGTTATTTACACATTATCTTACATGGCTATAAGCTCCTGGCTTTATGCTATTTCCGACTTTATAGAACAACGATTTGTCATTCAAATCTATAGAATATATATATATATATATATATATATATATATATATATATATATATATATATATATATATATATATATATATATATATATATATATATATATATATATATTGGACGTCTTAATGTGCGTTTAACATGAGACAGTAAATATACCCTGATATCTATGTTTATGTAACTCCATGTAGATAGTGATAATTGATAACACTATCTAGTACTAAAAGTGCTAAAGCACTAAAGTGCTGGATAAAAGTCCACTAATATCTCTGATAAAAGTCTGATATCTAACAGAACTTATACTTCATTGATTATATCTAATAAACATAATCTTTGGAATCACTTCTCAGATACTGATGCTATAATCCCATGTATATCAACTATCAAATGTCCTGAAAGCAATGATGCAATAATTTCAAGAAGTAATGACCATAATTAGCAATTACAGCCAGATAACTACTAAACGTAAGTATGTCCTAAAACTTTTATGAACACTACAATCAAAAGCCAAGGTAATTACACCAAAGGTAACAATCTTCAGCACTGGTATCAAGGTATATCACAATGAACTCTTTTACCCTGTCAGATATCAAGATAACACCTGCATTACTCACGATTATTACAGTAATCCCTGCTTGGCTCGAAAGTAGTAACTAACTGGTATTCACACCGCGCTAACCTATGTAGTCATTTGTGCCTAAGTAACTTTTGTAAGTAATCATGAACTACAAGTAATTTATGAAAATTATTATATATGTATATATATATATATATATATATATATATATATATATATATATATATATAGAGAGAGAGAGAGAGAGAGAGAGAGAGAGAGAGAGAGAGAAAGTAATCATAGATCTATACCAACAACAGGTATTAAAGAAGCAATTTTACAAAGGCATATACATATAAAAATACTTGTGCATAAAGATCTACGATAATAGAATGTACGTTTATAAGTGCAGGAAATGATTATAGAAGTATAGCTACAAGTAATTATAACTTCATAGATATATCAAGTGATTACAAGTGGATGATAACTAGAAGTCATTATGCATACATAATTACCACAAGTAATCGTACACGGATAACCAGTAGAAGCAGACCTCAGAAACTGTTGCAGACAATTGCATGAGATTATGTTTTGGTGCTTGTATGTCATTATATTTCATCAAAATTGCATAGGTAAGTGAACTTGTGTGTGTTCACGTTGAATAAACTGATAGATGACCATATTATGAAAGCCATACGTGTACATGAAGGTGAAATTCTATAGACATTAAAAAATGCTAGGAGAAGAAAAAAAAAGATAGTTACAGGTGGCATAAGTTGTCTTGATATTGATAGATAAAACGATAGAATAGATGTATAGATGGATAGATGGATAGATACGAAGATGATAACCGCCCACTTCTATTCTGTAGGTGTACCTTACTCCTTGAGCAAATTTACTTCGGTGGTTATGTTTCTAAATCGATGAATCTGATGAAGCATGACGGATAATTGCATTATGTGTCTTTATCCTGGGTATGGATAACTTGGTATTTCATACTGGGTGAGTCTGCACGAAACACTGAGCCTCGACACTGAAACACACACAATTACATCTTGGTAATGATGATTATATATTCGTATCCAGCTTAGTGGACCGAAGCTATCAACAACAATAATACTATCTGTTTCATTAAATTAGCAAAATCCTGATCATCATAATAGGCTAATCAACTTTGTACATGTAAATATTGATTCGATAGCCAAGTGGGGATAACTCTGCCTCGATATCAACACCAAGATAACAAGATGTCTGAGGGAGATAATGCAAGGCTAAGAATAACTAGTTTATGCTTTCGTTTGTTATGTTTATATACTTCTTGGATATTCTACTACTCCTGATAACTAAAAACCGACAGTGGTTGTCTCAAAAAGAAAAGCAGACCTCTACCCTGATACTTTAAGTTCTCTATATACATATGGAACTCTAAGTTATGTGCTTTACATCTATGTGCATTAGCCATGGCTGACAGCGACGTCCAGCAGCTTACTTTTCGTGTTGGAACTGCATCTAAATCTTTATATAAATCTCTTGGTTGTGCTCCTTGCTAAACAAATGCAATCACAGCCCATAAGATGATTAATTATCTAAAAGTAAAGCCTAATCAAGTAAGCCAATCCTACAAAGACTAATCTAGGCGAACATGAAGGGACTTGAGGCAGTATTCATGTCATTTTCTCTGAACTACACGTCTTTCATGCGTGGAACTAGAATGTTTCTACTATCAACTGTGCTGGTCATATGGCTAAAATATTTGTATTGTCACAGGGCCTGATTAGACAAACCAAAACTCCAATATTCACCAAATGCATCTTTCATTCACCAAATAGAAAACCCAACGGGCTCACCAAGCCACATTTCGGTAACAAAAAATGATCTCTATCCACAATATACAGTCAACACAAACAAGTATCGCTACACTTGCTGTGCTTTACGTTTCCGTAGTGGAATTACCAGATGCTAATATAATTCTAATCTGCTGTTGTATTTTCTGAGAGAAACGAGGAATGTATGAATAGACTAGAACAAAATATACAACTGAAAGAGATTCACGAAAAATAAGAAGTAGAATTCCAAAACTCACACATCAAAACATATATGTTGCAGTAATAATTCCATTCCATTTGTCTTTCATGTGAAGCCTCTTTTGAACATTTGCGGTCATTTATACTCTAAAGTCCTGTAATCAACGGGAAATAGCAGCAATACATTGTACCCAAAGACAGCGATATATTTTTAGTGTTTGTACAGTACAGAAACATAAACACCTTTGGACTTTCCGATTGAAATTCAACTATCACAATAACAACAAAATCTAAAAAATTACAAACAAAAGATTTACTGTGAACAGAAAACATGGAGTCATCTAACTTGGCTACCTACATTCAACTCTCACAACACAAAGTTTACGAAGTTACCAACACGAAACTTTGATACCACGCCAACGAACCCACATCTAACTAAAAGAAGAAAAAATCTACAGTAAAACTATCTGATATTTTTGAACACAACAAAAAACTAAGAAAAACTAATCCATATTCTACTAAACAACTTAAACCTCTACGGAGTTTCTAACTCATATTTCAAGTTCACGGTAAAACTCTACGGATCGACCAACCCATAATTCAGTAGCGCACGTTAAACTCTACGGTTGTATTGACCCACATTTCATTACCACACCAGAATGTGTGAGGACTTGCAATAAAGGATTCTTATCTAAGAAACAATAAATGATTTCATAAGTCTACACTGATATTGCTGAAGGTAAAAGACAAAAAATATCATTGTAATTATATATGGCCAATATTGATGCTTATTTAAATATGAGTTTAAATGATTTCTATGAGAACTTAATCCCGTCCCTTGATCACAGACATCATTAAACATGAAGATAGTTTTAGCACAAGGCAATGGACTCCTGTGACATTTGCCCTTATAAGCAAAGTTAAAATGCATTACTCATCTTCGTAAGAGTGGGAGCATGTGGGAGTACCACACATTAATGCCCTTGTGATCTTTGTTTGGAGATTTAAGAATGGCCACAAAAAAACGGTTCAAAGTAAGTTTAAGAATATCCCACGACCTGTTGTAGGACACAGCGCAGGTCGCAGACGGATATGCAACGTTGGAAGTCAAGAGGAGATGGAAGTCATGCTGCAGTATAAGACGCAAACGGTGATACTGCAGGCGCAGTAGGAGGCATATACGAGGATTGGTGCTACAGAAGGAGACCATGGAAGCCAGAGCCACCAACCCCTTGATGGTACAGCGGGAGGTGAGATTCCTCTACACGTAGGGCACCGTCCCGTTCCAGTTGACGTCCGCACCTTGCCACCTGCCAATCATGAGACTTGTTGACTCTCCATCGATCATGAGCATTGTTAAGGGAATCATGATCCTACCATCATGCATCGTCTAAGAAACAAAATCCAGCCTTTCACCAGATCTTATGATACAACTCTTGTTAGCATATTCCTAAATTCAGGATAGCTTGAATGAAAACTTGCTAACAAAGAGGAATGATTGAAGATATAATGTGTAACGCGTGGAACGGAGGAGACTTTGGAAATATGCGATAATCATCATCATCATCAACCAGGGAGGAGCTTAGAGTAAAGATTTTAACTGCTGGTTTTAGTAGAAACTTGATTTTAAGCAAGTCTAGAAGGGCACCCTTTTGAATGAAAGTAGTTTGAAAGATGCCTGGAATGTACACTGGAACTGATAGTGTAAAGACACCTGGAATGGCATCAAGGGGTATGAATGTTGATTAAGAAAGTTTAGAATAGGTTTCCTACTTGGTGTGAATGATCTTCTCGATGGGTGGATACTGACGCTCCTTCCTAGTGGTCTGGTGGCGAGTATTGATGGTGAGGACAGTGGCTGCCGTCTGGCTCGTGTTGCTGGAGTAGTAGTAGAGGTCGAACCTGTGGAGAGCAGGATGACTGTGCTTACCTGGTCCCAGGGGATCTACTAAGATTGACAACAGCATATTTTAAGTGCCTGTTCATTTCCATCCTGTAGCAAGACACAGCAGAGGTTGGGGACAATACTGATGTCGCTAATGATATGAACAATGAGTTTTAGGATCGAGACAGACCCTAGCAAATGTATTATGCAGTGGGAGCTGTATGGAATTTACTACCAATGGTAGTGGATGTAAGAGGGACAAACAAAGGAACGGTGGTAAGTCAGTAACGTGTCTGGGGACATAGATGAGATTACTTTTTTCTAGTTAAACTCTAAGTTGTCTCCATACCTGTTCTCAGCGTGGTAGTCCCTAATGAGGTCCTTGTTGGGGTTGAAGAGGACGCCGTAGGAGTCATTGAAGCGTGTGACCCATATAGGGAAGGTTGGCGTCTTGAGGCGCGACCCCACCTTGACTTCCTCACTGTCCTCCTTCCGCTTCCAGACGAGGAGACCCACCTCAGCCCTGGTCAGAGTTCCCGTCTTTGGCACAGACTGAAATGCAGTCATTCAATAGTAGACATAGTCTACGAGAGACACCACAGTAAACACAACACCTTCACCATTTTGGCAGTGTAAGAAGAAAAGTGTAGGATTAACTTAGTATTAAAGATAACGACAGTTTTGCTAGTGATTATGGTGGTCTGTGGTGATTGTGTATTCTAAAACTCTGGCATGTCCGTAGTGATGCTTGAAGCAACTCCAGGAATTGACAAGCACGGACTACATTCGCTCATCTGTAGACCTGAAGTATATATGGATACATGTGTATACTAACCTTGGTATGCCTGATGCCCTAGCAGGAAGTATACATGTATACCCGAGGTACAGATGGATACAGCTGTATACTAACCATGGTGTGCTCGGAACCCTCGTAGATGATCCCGTTGTGGAGGTGGCGGGTGGCGCGGCCGGTCAGGAGGAGTGTGGCCAGGCAAGGATGGATGGTGTTGGTCAGTGCCAGACTCTGCCGGTCACCGTCCAGGTCCTCTGCCAGCCTGGGGCAAAGACAATGGTCACCAGGTCATTCTCCTACTGATCCAGGTCAAGGCACCTGCCTCACTCAGTCTGCCAAGACAGGTACATATCACTCCCCTGGCCCAGGTCAAGCACTTGCCTCACTCAGCCTGCTAGTATAAGGACCAGGTCACGCCCTGGAACAAGGAACAAGTTTGTCAACAAATCTTACCACAGACAATACAGACTTTACGAGGGCAACGTTACCATGGAGACCAGCCAGGGTGTATCGATCAGGTTTCATAGGGTAATGCAGCCTCTACACCCCTCCACCCCGGCACCACCCTGATCTACCACACCCACCCACACGCCCATCCACACACCCACCCACACGCCCATCCACACATCCATCCACACAACCAGTAAGAACTCCCGTCCCTATACCTACATCCACCACATCCATAGAACCAGTGAGCTACACATACACCTACACAGCTACCTTCAAACACCTAGATACATTCTAGCCTCACACAACTACCGAGTTATCCCACACACTGACCAGCATGGGTTCGATAAATGGAAACGGCTGTCGGTCCACAACCAATGCAGGTATTCATCCTCCTTTCGAGATGGTCGATAAATGGAAACCTGGTATATGTTTGTGTACACATGAATGCTGCTTGTGATTACTATTCGTGTGTTACGGAAGGAGAGTTTTTCATTTGCTTTGACGCGTCTCTTAACTTTGTGTATATATATCGTGTCTTTACTCCTACGCAAACACACACACACACACACACACACACACACACACACACACACACACACACACACACACACACATATACACCAGTATAAGCCAGTTACCCTATCTATCGAGCAGCCCCGAGGGGAGAATGAACACCCAGGAATGTGTGTAGGCCGTTAGCCGCACACAGGAGTGTGGTCAGATGATAAAATAACGGATGAGACCACATAGCAGGTACAACGTCAAGGATTAGAAGAGGAGAACAGATGGATAGTGATGGGGGAGTGGTCAGGGCGTCTGGTATGCGACAAAAATGGGACATAGTTTCCTCCAGGTCATCACGTGAGGACCCCAATTCCTCCCCCATTCTCCCCTTCCCACACCACCGCCTGTGTGGGAAGCAATCAGACATTCCTTGTAGTTAACGTTAAGGTTTCCCAAGCAGAAGACATCAGGCTGAGAATGTCGAGGCCTCATTGGCAGGAATTCTGGTAGACGAAGATATCTATGAGGTTTACAAAGACAATAAAGGAGGACAATAGTGGTCGTTGGGAGCCAGATTCAAGGTCCGCGAGGCGTGCAACAGGCGTAATGGGATTGGAATAAGCAGAGATTCCTCTTTTTGATGTTATCTTTGTGATGATTAGACCAGGTGTCCATCATCATGATTGAGCTCGCCACAGGCCAGGTCCAGGATGTGACCTGTGACTGACGAAAGATACGTCAACCTTTAGACATCTTAAACAATGTGCTTGATTCACTACACAGTGTAATGAAGACGCCAGGATGAATACTGATTTGGTTTGCCTCTACTAATATAATGGAAGATTAAATAACAAACAAAACAAGAGGACTGATGAGCAGGGTAGGTGGTGGCAGGAATGTGAGGTCAGGTGGTGGTAGTGCTGATGGTGGTGGTGAATATGTAGGTAGGAATCGCGGTGGCAGGAGTGGTAGTGGCAGAGCGGGTGGTAGTAGGACTGGTGATGATAGAGGTATGGGCGGGACTGGTGGTGGCAGAACTGATGGTGATGGGACTGATGGTTGTGGTAGGGCTGATGGTGGTAGGAAGACTGGCGGTGGCAGGACTAGTGGTGGCAGCAGGGATGGTGCCAGGACTCACCTGCGGAAGGTGCGGGTGAGAATGACGCTGTAGAGGAAGAGGAGCAACCCGTGGCCATTCTCGCACACCAGCTGTGGAGGATACGCCATAACGTTACCATTAGCTAGACTGTTCAGCATGTATGGCTGACTTGTCTCTCAGATCTACGCTGCTTTTGGTCAGTTATTACCGTTAAGATAATGGAAGGCTTTCGATACAGTGATAACGGGTTGTAGGTTTCTATCTTTGTAATTATTTGTTTGTGTATATGGTCTTGTATGCGTGATAGTATCCTGATAACATTATTCATATCACTAGAACACGTCAACACACGTTACCTTTGTATGCTCACCTCAAAGAGATACGTCTTGATGCTGAATTTCAGCTCTTCATACTTCTCAAACTCTAAACAAACAATCTGAAACAGAAATAAAAGGATTGGTGAAGATCAGTAAACAAGATCATTGTGAGGTCGGTTAGGGTTATTTCCACTGAGAGGATTGTTGTGTGAGCGTGATAAAGACAAACAGGTGGTGTGAGTAGGTTTAGACAGAAGGTTGTCGTAGTCCAGATAATATGCTAATCATTACAACAAAAATAAGACACACAAGGGGACAAGCTTCTCTTCTTATGCACATACTCTTGTAAACATATTCTAACTCTGAAGATGTGAAAAATACAAAACCCTGGGTCTGGATATGTAGTTTTTGTGATTTCTACCCTCCACAAAATGACAAGAATAGTTGCTAAGCTTCGTAGCTGCCCACCAAGCCACGGTCACATACAGAGGCTTCACCTCTAAAATCCTGTATCTCTACCGTGGAGTTTCCCTTGAAACAGTTCTTTCTCAAACCCCCTTCAATATCTTCCTACACGACCTCCCATCGTCTCCCACAGAACAGTAAGAATCTCTCCTCATGCCCAGATGTTCCCACAACAACACAACACTACCTAAGCAACAACATCAGATACCAATTCATATAGCTAGAACACCACTAGTTCAGCCCAGACAAAGTGTTGTTACCGTCACAGAAGTCTACAAAGGCTAAACTCACTCTCTTGACCACTGACAGATATGGATCTAACCTGCACCCACCAGTCTCCCTGAAGAGTCAACCACTCTCTTACAAAACTAACCACACAGGCCATGAAATGTGACACGTAAGTGAAGTTCAATCCTCACACCAAAAACATCGACTCAAGAAAACCATAAACAAACTTAACACTTTAAGAACACCCGCTGGTACTAGATTCGGAGACAAGATAGAGGATGCCTTATTTTCCTTACAAATAATTCATCCATTCCACCCTAAACTACTGGTCACCAGTTGGTCTTCTATCCTATGAAAAACTAACATTACTAAGCTGGAAATCACAAAAAACATACTCGTGAACAATCACCGGCAGCTTACCTACCACTCACATCCATCACCTGCACAATGAGACATAAAAAAAAGAAAATACTTTCAGGATTATCTCACCTCAATGTGCTTGGCACTCATTACTCACAATATGTTACATGTTTTTTGTATATTCACAACACAAAAGTTGTATGACCTAAATGTGACATGTGTATGGTCGCAAATCCGCTGTAGTCGAGCATACTCCCTTGTATGCCTGGGATGCACTAGCTCGTCTAGTGGATGATACCTCTGGTATACTCCCATGTATGTCTGGGGTATATTAACTAGTCTGGTATAAGATACCTCCGGTATACTCCCCTATGTGCCTGTAATTTGCCAGATAGTCTGATGTAAGATATCTCTGGTATACTCCCTTGTATGCCTGTCTACCGTGATGTGCCAGCTGGTTTAGTGTATAAGGCCCTTGCATACTGCCCTGTACGTCTGTATTTGGATATGCCAACTGGTTTAGTGTAGAAGGTCCCTTGTATACTGCCCTGTACGTCTGCTGTTAGGATATGCCAGCGGGCCAGGAGTGGGCTGCACCTTCTCTGTACAGCCGTCATCCAGGTATGATGGATCCTCGTTGATATAAATGTCGTCGTTGGTGAGGCAGAGGACCGCGTGTTGTCGTTCCCCGGCCTTCCATAGGATGTCGCTAAGAGCCGCCACCAAGGCATCTATCTGCGCCTTCCTCGTCGTCCGCAGTAACCTGGACGACAACATTATCATTACTCTCTGACCCGTTGACTGTCAGATGAACTTCGTTATCTTATCTAAACAGACGCAATGTTGATGATTCACCGAGCAATGGGTTAAGGTGATCATAGTGCATCTGGCTGTTTCCTCCTTGACGGAGTAAATACCTTTTATTCTGACTATAAACATGCACTTGTGGATATGGACGTCATCTTTATACGACAGAGTAACGATATTTTGTCATTATTTTCCGTGAGAAAGATGATTTTGCACCTGGAAGTCTTAACATTTATCTCATATGTCATATATTTTCCGGATATGAGCAATTGATAAGACCACAAACCTACCGTTGTCTCATGTTTATGGATCTTCATTCATGATTATTCTATATTTCGTAATTGGAATAAAATCCAAGTTTGGAGAACTTAACCTTCATGATTTTATAACTTACCTCGGAATGTCTCCGACGGAACCCAATTTATATGAGCTGAAGAGAAGATGCTTCAGTATAAATGCCTGGACGCACATGACTAGCCCCTTAGTGCTGGAGTTGGGGACTTTCAGGCCGTAGGCAAGGGCTGTGTCTGCGTCGTGGAAGGAGAATGGGTGACCCAGCCACTCGCTCAGGGGATACGTCAGTAAGTCTGCTGAGCCGAAGACTTGCACCCGGAGTTCCTGTTGAAGAGAACCAGTATGATGGAGGGTTCTCCCTGGGTCACTGCTGCTCTCAGGCTCGAGAGAACTGCACCGCTGCACCTGAGGTACGAGAGAACTTGCCATCTACGGTATGAGATAAGTGTACCACCTACTGCAGCACAGACTAGATATTCTACTTATGCTGGAGAAAGAATATTGAATCTAAAATACCAGAAAAGTGTTTCAGTTGCATCACAGACAGAGTGTACTCCTACGCAACAAGGCAAACTCTCAATCACATGTACAGCACCAGTACCTTACCTACAGGAGGAGGGAGGTGCTTCGTCAGTAGGAGACGGAAGGTCTTTGACCTACAGTAGATAGAAATAACGATACCTACGACAGATGACAGATGCTCTGACTGCAGTACGGAATCAGGCGTCAGCTTAGGGAGTTCGTGAAGTGCTGCATCTAAAGTCCTTCGGAAGCTAGCCACACAAAGTACATACCTGATGTACAGAAGAGCTGTACTGACAGTACAAAACAAGTGCTTCATGCATACTACAAGAGAACTACTATATCTCTTTGATAGAAAAAAAATGTTTCGCCTTCAGTGCACGTAAGGAGCCTCACCCATCTACTGGCAATAGATTGCTGATATTTCCCCATCCCTTCACTGAAACCTCCTTCCCCCGACTCCCTTCCACCACGGACCGCCTTTCGTCACTACAATCGACTTGTTCTAATCAGAGCTCGTACAGACAGATATACGAACAATCCTATACCAACTATTGTGAATTTCATGCACAAACCGTGGAGAATTGCGAAGCTATGCAGGTGAACTGCTCAGTTTTGTTTTAGTAATGTCAATGGGTATGTCAGTATTACTGTAACTATTCATCATCTAATATTCAATTAAGTATATACCGTATAAACCAAACTATTTACTCTTTAAACGTCCTTGTATATCTGCCACCCTGTCTGTCTCGATGCACCTCACACAAATGCTTATCTATAGTGTGGAAGTCTTCAGCTTACTCTAACCATAAGATCTTGCATGAATAGTTAACTAGCAACTATCATGTCCTCCCAGTTATGCAGTTCTGCAATATATAAATCGTGTATAATCAACCGAATGGCTGCCTAACTCCAACAAACCTTTATCTATTTACTTATCTACTCATCTACATCTCCAGAGTTCTCAAATTGCACTACAAGAGGAAGTTCTCCACTTACGACATAAAACGCAGCAGCAGAGGCAGGAATCGAAACAGCAAAAGCAGCAGAAGCAAAAGTGGGAACAGCAGGCGCAACAGAGGCAGGAGTAGGAACAGCAGGAGCAGCAGAAGTAACTCACTCACCGTAGCAGTGTCGGAGGTGATGGGGACACCACCCATTACGGGGACCTGCCTGATGCAGGACCTGCTCCTGCTGGGGTACAGCACGTGCTCTGTGGGGCGCCAGACTCATGTTAGGGCTGGGCAGGGTAAGGCAGGGCTGGGGAAGGCTAGGCCAGGGTAAGGGAGGTCTGAGGAAGGCCACACCAGGGTGAAGAAGGGCTGAGGAAGGCCAGGCCAGGGTGAGGGAGGCTAAACCAGAGTGAGACAGGACGTATGATATGATGACAGCGAGAAAAGACAGGATAACATATGGAAAGAGTGTGAAGGTCAGGCTATACTAGAGCAGATTAGGCCAGGATAGGGCACGTCAGGCTACACTAGGGCAAATTAAGGCAGGATCGGGGCCAAGTTGGAAGCCCTATAATACGTAATGACAAAGTTAGGTTAACTTAACTACTAGTTGAGAGCCAAATAGCAGATTTGAATTATTCAGTGATTAACCAGTAATGAAAGACATGTGTAATGGTATGATGATTGCGTTAGAAAATGATCATTAGTTTAGTTGCTAAAGATCCCTCAACATTTATGGACCAACTAACGCACTGATTACAAGCTCATGTGAACATTACCATCATTCAGGTATATACATACATACATATCTATCTATCTATCTGTCTATATATATATATGTATATATATATATATATATATATATATATATATATATATATATATATATATATATATATATATATATATATATATATATATATATATATATATATATATATATATATATATATATATATATATATATATATATATATATATATATATATATATATATATATATATATATATATATATATATACATATATATATATATATATATATATATATATATATATATATATATATATATATATATATATATATATATATATATATATATATATATATATATATATATATATATATATATATATATATATATATATATATATATATATATATATATATATATATATATATATATATATATATATACATATCATATTTTTCGCGATAGTGAGGTAGCGCCAGGAACAGACGAAGAAAGGCCACAACCGCTCACATCTATCCTCAAGCTATCATGTGTAATGCATCGAAACCACAGCTCCATTTTCCACAACCAGGCCCCTGGACGCTTCACATGCCCACATGTCAGTCCACTGACAACACGTCGATCCCTGTATATCACATCACTCCAATTCTCTCTATCCCGTGCACGCACTACCATGTAAGATGGAAGGTCATCTCTGAAGGCCCCTTATTTCATATGGTACATGTCTCTAATGTGCAATGCATAGTATTCTTATTCTTGACTATATTCTCTGTAATATCTACTGACCGTATGTCGTCACGTCACAATAAGTATCAGACAGACTTACATCCGGTCAGTTCTGCTGACGTTCATGAGTACCGCCTCTTACCTTCCATCTGGCAGCGGCCACAGAACCAGTTCTCACTCAAGGATTTCAAGGCGTTGTAGCCACACCTGAATTCTTTCTGCTCACATCAAATTAGTTTGAAAAAGGATTAGAGTGTGTGTGTGTGTGTGTGTGTGTGTGTGTGTGTGTGTGTGTGTGTGTGTGTGTGTGTGTGTGTGTGTGTGTGAAATATACATACAACCGGCTTTAATACAAGGAAAAGGGGGTGCATTCAGGAATTCCGCACTTCTAGGTCACAGGCAGCTTTTGTACATCATGCAACAACTCTGGCCAGTCAGGCATGTGAGGCATGATGCACGGGGGAGGGGAAGGGAGGGGGTGTGGAGGTGACTATTAATGAGAGACACACAGAAGGATAACTCACTAGGGCGGGTCCGATGGTCGATAGAGCGGATGGTGGACTGCGTCTGGACAACCTTCTTGACCAGGGTTTGGAAGCTGCGTCGACGGATGCTTCTCCTCTCTTTGGTCGCTTCGTCCTCCGGCGGCTTAAGTTCTTCAAAACAGAAACTTTCTAAGTAAAATAAAAATTTCTAATTTCTGATATTCCAGGAATGAATGAGTTATCATGTTTCTTTCTAGATCATGAAATTAATACATGACATATGGGAACCTACAACGATTTTCTCTACCTGTCTTTAGGGTTCTACTCTCATTATTAAGCAGGAAACAGTTTTGATTATAAGGTTTTTGATATATGAAGCGCTATATATATGTCGTGTGACGAGACGCTACAATATTGGAAAAGAACTTTAGTATAAGGCTGTATATTGCATATATCATCTGTTGATTTAGGTATATTGAATAGATATGTGAATAAGGTTGATGATTTGCTTTTACTGGTGTGTAGAGTGTACGAGAGGGAGAATGTAGTGGCCAGGGTGTGAGTGTCGTGCTGATAAATACCCTGCCACATGACAACCTTGTCATAGAGCCACAACCTCCTCACAACCATATAACAGGGCCAAACACAACCTCAACACCCTTTTACGGGTCAACACTCTACCTCAACACTCCGGTACAGAGCCGTACCCTACCTCGCCACCCTCCTACATGGCATCTCTCAACAAGGCTACACTTGCCTCAACATCCTTCCTATGGGACCACATCTTGCCGGCCGCAGTACCCCACTACAGGATAACATCCTCCTTAACACCACCTTTACAGGAACTGCTTTACAGCCCTGCTGCCGGGACACATCCTACCCCAGAACCCCTACCACAAAGCCAGACCGTGCCACATGGCCACACACTGCCTCACACACTACTGGGCTACACTCTCTCGTGTGAGGCCTGGCAGTACACACACACACACACAAACACAAACTAAGAACAACTTCTTAGAAGGTTTGAAAAGTTGACGACCGCTGTGTCACATCCCGGATCCCGGGCTATATTTAGTGTAATTAGAGTTTATTGATTAGATGGAGTGTTACACAACAGTGCCTGACCGTGACGCTGGTGACCGTAACTCACGGTGACGGGTTTAACGTGGTGATGACGCCCGTAACACTGGTAAGAAGATTGATAAACTCTCAGCGTCACGCGTGCTACGTGCGTCACGCGTGTTAGGTGAGGGTAAATTCTTTTTTGCTTTGTTGACTGTGTCGGCATAACTGTGTGTGTGTGTGTGTGTGTGTGTGTGTGTGTGTGTGTGTGTGTGTGTGGCTGAAACTGTTGATGTGATGACCAAACGATGCTGAAATTTTCATTCTGTATTCTCTTTATATTAATCATTGATATCAAACTTACCTTTAACACACAAGCGACCATATACATGTCCCTCTATCAATCAACAAACTGATGAATGGAAAACAAATCATTTAGAGACAGTCTGCATGAGAACATCCCCGCCATGTTAGCTGAGACAAAGTCTACCCTCACCTAGGAAGAAGGATAACAGGCGGATGATTTTCAAAGAATTATGAAGACAGTGACGAGATCTCGTTGAAGGTGAGGAGTGGACAAGAGCGACCACCTGTGACCCAGGAGGAATCACATCCAAGTCCTCCGTGACCCTAAGCTGGGCGAGGTCATCTCCAAAGTCTCCTATGCCTTAGGCCAGGCAAGGTCACCACCCACCTACCCTGTGAGCATAGGCCAGGACAAGTCTTCTCCCACCTCCTCAACACACGCACGCACTCACTCTCAGGCCACAGGCCTCCCTCCCCACCACTGCACGACGACCCCTCACGTGTATCACGATTATTCTGATAACCAGACCTCACTCCCACCACAACACAATGATTCCTCAGGGTAATACGATAATCCTTACAACTTCATAAGTACAACTTTGACATCATCAAGGTAATATTATGAGTTTCCTGATAATTCATTATTCTTCAGGTTGTCTGGCAGGTCCAAGTGAAGCACAATATACTCACGGTAAGAACCTTACTCCAGAATACAATAATTTCTAAGATAACACAATAATCCTTCAGGTAATACCTCATGGTATTTTCATGACTCGTGCTGTGTGATGGCTATCATCATTCTTCCACTGACGCAGTAGTTCTGAAGGTAAATATTTTACATCTAATGACCAATTCATAGGACAAAGGATACAACTAATTGCTATAAAATTTGCCATTAGGCCGCCCGACCTATAATCCCGTCATTGTAGATAACAGGTCAAATACCTAACGATCATTTGATGGCCGTAGGAACGAGACCAGCAACGCCCTACCCACAGGGCCTTCCCTGGGCCCCTCAGTGTAGGCCTAGATGCCCTTCTTATGAGCGAGGGACAAAGCAGAGCCAGAGCAGGTCAGTAGTTTCCACTAAATGAATGTAGCGCCGCCGGGAGGTAGGAGAATTTTCCTCTGATTCGAGTAAGTCATGGCTCACATACCCAACGTACCCAGTACCTAACTCCACCATGCACCTTAAAATAACGTGTACCCAGCGTACCCAACGTACACTGTGTGGGTGGGGGAAAGGGCATCCTTCCACGTGGACCATTGCACCATCTTGACCATGACATCTGGCCACACCCTCCTGACCTTGACGCCCTCCCCAAGACATCCTGACCTTGCTACCTGGGTGAAAGACTCACTGGAATAAGATTTATGATGATGATGATAATGATAATAACTACGATGATAATAACAAAATCATAATAATGATAATAATGATAATAATAATAATGATAACGATAATAAATGATAATGATAATAATAATTCCTCTCATTGGAAGCATGCCTCAGTGCAGACCATCCCTAGACAAGGAGACTGTTCTCACACCTCTAACAATTGTTCTCACTTCTGTTGTTTCCAAGGTCTTTGAAACTTTCCTTAACTTTCATTTTTTCAAACTTTTAGGATTCCATTTTCTTCTGTGTGATCACAGGTGGGGGATTACTTGGTGCAAAGTCCACTGCTGATCTTTCCTATGTGACTCACCTCTGGTTCAATCTTATGTGGCAATCCTCCACATCCCTCAACCATCTGACTGGATTTGGCATGAGTCTTTGCTCTCTAAGCTTCCTCTAGTTTCATCGCTTCAGAAGATTCTCTCAGGCACAGTTTCCTCTCCAGCCGTTACGTCACAGTAGTTGTTGATGAAGGGGCTTTCCCTTCCTCTCCTCTTAACACTGGTGTTCTCTGAGTTCTTCACATACTTCACATCACTATTCACCCCCCCCCCCTCTAATACTTGTTCTCATTATCTAATAATTAATCGTTTTCCTCCACTCAACTTCAAGTAATTGAAGCCAGTAATAGTTTTATTATGTTGAGCGTTACATTATCCTGCACCTTCTCATGAAAAGTCCACATAATAAATACCACTAAAAGCTGAGTTGTAAGCGTGCCTTAATCATTGTTCTCGTCAGCAGCTATTTCATGTCTGCAGGAGCATTATCCGCCCAAGTACAGGGTACTGCTGACACATCCGTGGTGGCTCATCCTCCATCACCACTCCATCAACCAGAGTGGAATCAAAATCTTTCCATCTCATTGATTATCTTCTCTGCAACCCTCGCTTTCCTACGACGCAATGTTGCTGCTCTCTCTCTCTCTCTCTCTCTCTCTCTCTCTCTCTCTCTCTCTCTCTCTCTCTCTCTCTCTCTCTCTCTCTCTCTCTCTCTCTCTCTCTCTCTCTCTCTCTCTCTCTCTCTCTCTCTCTCTCTCTCTCTCTCTCTCATACGTACACACACACACACACACACACACAGCAGGATCCAGTGACCCCTGACCCAGGTAAGACTCTCTCGTTGCATAATATTTACTTTAATTTGTGACGCATGAACATCTGTCTCTCTTGCTCATTCCAAGTTTTACGGACGTTGTCTTCGTCTTGCGGCTCACAGCTGGTGGCTCTGTACTGTGTTGGGCTTCCTGCCTTGTCTTGATGACCCGCCACACATTCTGCGTTGTTTTGATGACGTGCAAAGCTTCATGACTTGTCCTGATAACCTGCCAGACTCTCTACTTTGTTTTCACTCATGAGGCTTACTAGTGATGAAGGAAGTTGTTCAAGTCTGTGTGCGTGGGTGTGTGTGTGTGTGTGTGTGTGTGTGTGTGTGTGTGTGTGTGTGTGTGTGTGTGTGTGTGTGATCACCTATTACTGATACCTATTGTGTACAAAATTGGGAGAGAGTTCTGCACTCTAGGCCCGCCCAATCCTCTTCTTGAACTTTTCCTATTGTCATACAATTATATTTAGATTTTGGGAGACTGTCTATATCCACAGTTTTATCACTTAGCTCATTCCATTCGTCCACATGATGTATCTTATCTAATGAGTTTCTTACTTAGTTCCCTGACATGGTGGCCTCTGGTTGCTTTGTCTTTCCATTTTTTTTAATAACAGTTCGCCATTGACGTCATTAAACTCGTCTTGAAACTTGAGGGCACCGGTCACGTCTGCCCTCACTCTTCACTTTTCCACGTTGGGCAAAATTTTGACATCTGACCTTTCACTGTCACTCATTCCTCTCATTTCAGGTAAATTCTTGTTTTTTTCTCTCGAACAGCGAAGCGAAGCTGTGGACCTCCCTTCATTATTTCTTCTCTCCCTCGTACCTTTAAGTCGGTTCTATTATTAATTCTGCGAGAAAAAAAAACACGACCCAAAACCACTGAATGTCATAGTGTCGACCTGTCTCGCATACCTGACCTCAGCCTGGCAGGGAAGAGTGACCAGACGCTGCTATAGAGGATGTTGCTATGAGACAGAGGACGTTGCCAGGATTTATGTAGTCACGAAGTAGATAAGATGCGGCGTTGGGTGACACATGTAGGCCAGATGGTCGATACTCATTCGAAGGAGAGAACCAAATCAATATCTTGGTTTCGCTCACAATTTAGAAAAAAAAATGGTACCACAAATATATATGTATCAGTGAGGCAGTGACATAGGGACTGACTTACCTTTCATCCTAGCTATCTGTCGGGCGTGGATGACTTTCCTGACAGAGTCTTGGAAGCCGTCGAACGTTGCCATCCCGACCTCGTGATAAAGTCCTTCACAGGATCTCTTCACCAGATGCTGGAAATACACGTTGGACAACAGTCAGGGATTGACTGGATTATTTGATTATTGATTTATGATTAACTTAGGACCAATATATATGAAAGTCCTGATGTCACCAAGGTTGCGCTACTATCAGCAACAGGATTGTGTGGACTTCTTTAGATTGAAAATATTTTCATATGAGACTTTACTACCAATGATACAGCCTCGCTCAAGGGGACTTTTCTCTCACAGTATAACCTCTTGCAGGCAGAGCCCGGTAACACCACTACCTGGATATATTTAGTGTATAATGACATCAGTGGCTGCTTGACTCAGTGATGATGCATACAAGAGGTAAAGGATAGAATATCTGGTACCAAGAAGAAAAGAAAAGCCTGGCAATGGTTGATGATTAACGAGGTAACAACATCAACCATCAGGGAGGGAGTCTGGCAGAGTGGATGATGGGTAGTTCTGCGTCGTGCTTGACATAAGTCACACCGTATGTCATGACCTGACCCGTAGCGATCAGATGAAAGACCAGGTCATCATTCCCAAGGACTGCAACACTGTCTCGCTCAATTGGTTAAGATGAAATCACCAATCGAAAAAAAAATAAGATGGAATAGGAAATAGGAGGGCCGACAACGAAGTTAGACATTGAAATAAAGAAAAAGAGAGAGTTCCTACACTCCTATGGTGAATTGTGCCATGAGGCAGAGAGAGAGAGAGAGAGAGAGAGAGAGAGAGAGAGAGAGAGAGAGAGAGAGAGAGAGAGAGAGAGAGAGAGAGAGAGAGAGAGAGAGAGAGAGAGAGAGAGAGAGAGAGAGAGAGAGACCAGTGGTCATGAAGATGGAATCCACGTCTAGGAATGGAGACTTGCCCGATCGCTGTTCTGGCTCTCCAGGTTACCTTCACCGTCGACCA
Source organism: Panulirus ornatus (assembly GCF_036320965.1). Classification (NCBI taxonomy): domain Eukaryota; kingdom Metazoa; phylum Arthropoda; class Malacostraca; order Decapoda; family Palinuridae; genus Panulirus; species Panulirus ornatus. Next base: position 1,787,970 of record NC_092243.1, on the reverse strand, counting down.
CTCCCCCTCGCGGATCGAGATCGACCTCGAATAAAAGGAGCAATAACTGGTCGAGCATGAGGTTAACGACGCCCGACGGTGAAGAGGTTACCTAACTCAAATCATGACATTGTGAGGGCGGCCCTGACCTTAAGTCCGAACTGTACTGGTAAGGTACGCTCGTGTAGGATCAATAAGTCGTGTGTTTATGTTTCCTCTGGGTGAATGATTGTTTCGTGTTGATCAAACGTGTTTCTGAGAATTTTCCTGTCAAATATCATATCATGCGACGGCGACATGTCCAAACTGATGGTCCGATAATGTGCATTTGGTCGAAGTATATATATCAGTATTTTCCAGCTTACATAATATTTTTTCTTTTATCTCCCTCTTTGTATGAATATGTGATTATTTCATTTTTGTATTCAAGGAAGGAGTAAGATATGTCACGTCTTATCAGTTTTTCTGCTTGTGTCTGACTGGCTCTTATCTGCTTCAAGCTGTTAAACCTCCTCAGTCATTTCCTGTACGGATGCCATTCACTGGAGTTGCATTTCTGAGCTGTAGTCTGTATTTCATATCTGATTGTAATTCATGAGTGTTTTTCCTGAGATGAGAAAAAAGATAAAACAAAAGCAATTCAGATTTGAGATGAAGCCATACAAACCATGTATGGTGACACATCTTTCAGGATTAACAACTCATTGTGTATTATGCTGACCTAGAAAAGATGGCACTTCTTAGCTAGTGCAGCCATTCATAACTTTGCGTTTTCATTCTGTATATTCGCACAGCATCTTGCAACCTGGAAACAAAATACAAACACTACTACATTGTCATCCATCAACCAGCTACGCTCGTTGTCACCCAACAACCAACAACGCTCGTTGTTAGCCATCAACCAGCTACGCTCGTTGTCAGCCACCATCTTCTGTACAACTACGTGAAGGATCTCTGACTTATTGGTCACATGAATATGCAAGCAGTCTGATGGCCTCTGAAAGAAGGTCATGGAATTCCTCCTGTTTCACTAAGATCCTTGTTTATCCCGCCTCATGTGTCTCACACGTGGTTTTCAAGAATCTGTTATGACATCACTGGAAAGGTTGTATCAGTGTAAGATTATAGTGTAGCTTACGTTAGCCCTTCAGCATGACGGCAGGATCCTTGAGCATGAGGGTACGAACCCTTGAGCAAGACAGTACGAATCCTTGAGCATGACAGTACGAACCCTTGAGCATGAGGGTACGAACCTTTGAGCATGACAGTACGAATCCTTGAGCACGAGGGTACGAACCCTTGAGCATGATGACACAATTCTTGAGCAACAACAATATAACTCTTGAGTGTGACGGTACACCCTTGAACAAGACGCTGCAGCTCGAGGGTGTGACAGTACACCCTTCAACAAGACGGAACTATCTTGTCAAATTTGATCTAACCTTTTAAGGTCAGGGCGAAGATCAAACCAGAATTTAAGCATTACGAACCCAGGATAATCATGATTCGTCCTTATCGTCATTGTAAAGGACAGACACGAGCTATATACTGTGTGCATGCTTGGGTCATGACCCCATCATGAAACTCAGAAGTCAGCGATTATGAAACTTTCAAAGGCTGCGTCAGGTCAAATTTCATAATGTATGACCTCGTCCAGGAGACGTGCCGGACGGTTTACGTGTCATATGTTTCACTGTGACCCAGCCGGTCAGCTAGTATTTCAGGTCAAGCGTGGTCCACTCATTTCAGCTGATGTTATTAAATTTCAGGTCTATCCATCATTATGTCTGTTGCTACGATGATTAAAATGACTCAGGAAATAACGTTTCTGTTCAATGTCATCAGCGTGGCTGGCTGCCCGTGTCTGATATACAGAGTAGAAAATACTGTGAACGACAAGAACATTTGAGATATTGACTGTTAGTGCTACACCGTCCTGGTCCTCTGTATACTTCAGCCAGAACCGAGCCAAGATCCATCCTTTCAGAGTGCGCCAGGGAGACAGATAAACAAAAGAGCCTCCTGCTTTACTATCATGTTTCTCCTACAAACAGAATTATAAACTAAAGGAAACCTTGTCATAGGCTATCGGGTCTCCTTGTTACCTTGTCTTCCTAAGCATATACTCCCCACGATATCTTTTGTACCTGTGGTCTCGTGAATTCCTGAAGACACTTGGTCGTCTACCCTTGTGCTCTTCTTGTGTGACTACATGACATTCTTGCTGAGGTAACTACACCAGGACTGCGTGGCTGAGGGCGGTAAATCTCATACGGTGGCAGGTAACCCACATCCACTTCAGAGGATCTAATAATTAACGGATAAGCCGATGTTTATGGAGTGGAATGGCGGTTGCGTGATGTTGTTATGATCTCATTTACATTCATATAAATCTCGCTAACTGTATATGTGCAATGTGTCTACTCTATTTTATACTGTACATTACAGGATAATTTGCTTCTTTTAACTAGGTGAAATGGCGACTTCAAAACTCCTGAATATACTTCCTGCTATGAATAGCGGTGATATCACACAATAATTTTGTTAACTACGGCAGTAAAAGCGTCACACTTAAATTGGATTTATAATCTTTAACGCGGCAACCATATTATCTTCGGCTCGTCTACGTTAAGGGCGTAAGGAAATGTGGTACACATGTGCCAACCTCCAACTCCACGTGAAACTGTTTTGTAAATGCGTTAAAACCGTTTCTGTAAGTGTTAGAGATTTGGGACAGCTCTCAGAACTGTACCAAAATGAAACATATTTGTAACATACACACCTCTGATAGCTATCATATATATATATATATATATATATATTTTTTTTTTTTTTTTTTTTTTTCATACTATTCGCCATTTCCCGCATTAGCGAGGTAGCGTTGAGAACAGAGGACTGGGCCATTGAGGGAATATCCTCACCTGGGCCCCCTCTCTGTTCCCTCTTTTGGAAAATTAAAAAAAAAAAGTGAGAGGGGAGGATTTCCAGCCCCCCGCTCCCTCCCCTTTTAGTCGCCTTCTACGACACGCAGGGAATACGTGGGAAGTATTCTTTCTCCCCTATCCCCAGGGATATATATATATATATATATATATATATATATATATATATATATATATATATATATATATATATATATATATATATATATATATATATATATATATATATATATATATATATATATATATATATATATATATATATATATATAAAACATGATTTTCTCTCTCATTGCATGAATTGAGACATATCATTTGCAATCAAATTTGCGATGTCCAAACATATATGGACTCGTGTACACAGAATGGCCCTGGAAAACATACTTCCTCTATACCAGTCACTCGCAAAGTGGGCACATGCTACAGATTATACAACGAGACCCCAGGCTCAAGTAAGGTAATGTTGACTACGGCACCAATTACAGTATGAAATTACTCCATAGAACTGCTTTACATTTGGTTTGCGGCGGGGGACAGTATGTGGCATATGGACCTACGATTTAGGAACATGAAACAACCAGTGTGGAGTGTGGAGCACTGAGTTGAGGACTCGAACCAGTGAATGTTTGAAAGTGAATTAATGAGTATGTTACGTGGACCAACGAGTATGGAACAACGACGAGTGTGGGACGTGGACCACTAAGTGTGAGACGTGAGCCAATGAATGTGGGACGTAGACCCATGAGTGAGAGACGTGAACCAATAAGTTTGGGATAAGGCAACAAAAACACCGACCCAGGAACCTTCTACGTCACGCTAACCTCAACCTTGTTATTGAGTTCCTTAAAAAAAAGAAAATGATAATAAACCTGCAAGTATTTGCGTGACCAGCTGTGTTATGATGAAAACATGAATATGAGAGACAGATCCTGAAACAAATCCTGGGTGTTTTGTTTACTCTCTCTCTCTCTCTCTCTCTCTCTCTCTCTCTCTCTCTCTCTCTCTCTCTCTCTCTCTCTCTCTCTCTCTCTCTCTCTCTCTCTCTCTCTCTCTCAGATAGATTGTTCATTACATAACTGGAATTTTCAACAAAGTTTATCAGCACCTCTATGAGTAACAATATATATATATATATATATATATATATATATATATATATATATATATATATATATATATATATATATATATATATATATATATATATATATTGCAATACGTCACAGTGGTGCGCGTGATCTAGGATTTGCTGATAACCACGAGGATAATGAAACACGATAAGTTCCCATATGCACTTTCGTGCATTGATTACATCGTCAGGGAAGACACAAGATTGAGATACAAGAATTAGAACAGTTAGTTTATATACAAAGAAGTGGGTGGAGCGAAGACGCCGTCGGTACACAAGTGTTTCCGGGTGATGGTTTTCGGTTCTGGCATCATGCCTGTCATAAAATTTTATAATGTGGACAAGACGGGGAACCGTTCACAAATTTTGTCTACAACAAAGCTATCCAGTTTGAATAGACTTTATAGAATTCATGTTACAATTCATTGTGCATTTATTAAGGAAAGGTTCAAGATATTTCTCTTAGTCAAGGAGTTACAGTTGACAACTGAATCAATTTTACTCCATTCAGTGCCATGGTCATGACTTTTAACATGATGAAACCAAGTATTTGATTTTTGTCCTGTTCTTATACTATATCTATGTTACTTGATTCTAAATTAGAGATCCTTACCAATCTGCCTAGTATAAGACGTATTACAGCTTTTACATGGTATTCTGTAAACACAGCCCTCAGAATTTTCTTGGGAGTTATTTATTAATCTTTGTATATAAACTGACTGTTCTAAGTCTTCTTTTTTATTCTTGTATCTCCCTTGACGATGTGATCATTAAGTGAATAAGATAGGCAGGCTGGTAAGGATCTTTATGTTAGAATTAAACAACATAAGTATAGTATATGAACAGGACAAGAATCAAATGCTTTGTTTAATCATGTTAAAAATTACGACCATTGTATTGACTGGAGTAACGCCACTTCAGTTATTAACTGTGACTCCTGTACCACGAGAAATATAACTGAATCTTCTATCATTGAGTATACAAAGAATTGTAACATTGATATTAGTGAAGGTCTATACAAACTGGATAGCTTTGTCGTGGGCAAACGTTTTAAACAGTTTCCTTTCTTGTTCGCATAATAAAAATTCTATGACGGGCATAATGCCAGACCCGAACACCACCAACCCGAGCACCACCATCCGGCAACGCTTGCCTGCCAGTGGCGTCTTAGCTACGTCTCTTTCCTCACTCATTCTCTCCATATGTTCAAAGCATTTCAAGACACCCTCTTCTGCTCTCTCACCCACACTCTTTATATTACCACACATCTCAATTATCCTTTCATTACTTACTTAATCAAACCACCTCACACCACATATTTTCCTTAATATTTATATATATTTGCCTTCCTGCTGCCCCAAGAGTTCCTTCTAACTTTAAGTTCCTGCAGCGCTCAGGAAGACGGCCACACTGATCAGGAACAAAGGTCATAAAGTGTCGTGATGTGTGTGCGTCTATGTGCAGAGCAGTGAGTGCTACAGTGTGTTCGTTGTGGTCGTTGCCCCGTGTATACGAAGGGTCTCGGGATACAGTCAAACGGCATTTGTCGTGTTATAGGGATAGATGATGTCCTGAGCATAGACAGAAGAGTGTGACTCGGGTTTGTTTAGGGAGTGTGGCTTTTGTTGGATGTATGTCTGGTGGGTTGGAATTCAAGACTGACTTGGTAGGACTGTTGCTTGGTGCTTGACGGGTCATTTCATTGTGTTTGTGTTTTGTCAGTGTTTTATTTGTTGGGTGGGGGGCCTGGGGGATCTGTGAATAGAAGATATTGAAGTATGAGGCAAGAGTAAACTTTTTATCTCTTTTTAAGGGTTAGTGGTTAGATAATATGTAGTACAAAGAGACACAAAGTCCGCATACCAAACGCGCTGTGATTGTAGACAGTATCAGGTGTGCGTGAGGCATGGGGGTGTTGACGTGCAGAGCTCCAAGTATCATCAAAGACTCGTGTTACTAAATAAGAAAAAGTTGAGGGAAGACGTCATTGTCTAGAAGTGTAGTTCTTGTGTGCTACATTCCTAGCACTCATGGGTTATTACACAAACACACACACACAAACACACAAACACACAAACCCAAGGTAATACCAGGACTCCGCCTGTTTAGTTACACTTCAAATAAAAACCTTCCTTTAGCGGGTCAGTTCAGGATAAGAGTATTCTCATCATAAAACTTCTCGTCTCGAAGGAGTGTATCCTGTCCGTCCTACCGAGTGTAGCGCAGCTTAGAGCTATGTGAGGCACTAGAAATGGGATCCTAAGTACGGCCAGAGTCTTTATGAAAGCCTCCCTCCCTAACGTGAAGAGTATATGATAATGTAGATCCCGGCAGCAGGAATTAAGTGGAAGAGCCATAGCAAAAGATAGGTAAGGGTGAGTCTGGGGCAAGATATCCAATCCTCCAACAGGTGGGTTCAGGCAGTTCCACCGGCCTGACGTCGTATATACACAATGGTATGGGAATCATTAAGTACCATTTGTTTTTAATGCATACAGGATCAAGGTTGGTGAGTGCGTTCACCGTCACCCACCATGGCTGGTGCTTCAACTTGCGAAGTTACGTATGGAGAAGATTACTAGGACAGTGGGAGTGCTCCTAACACTTACCACGAACTGTGTTATTTGAATAGTCATAAATTTTGGCTCTCGAGTCCGTGATAATGCCTCCCACCGTCATGACTTCCTGACTTGTGAAATAAAAAAGAAAATAAATGCATTGATCTTAAGCGGAGGGTGCGTGCCCCCCAAACTACACAGTGATAATGGCTATAGACTGGTCTAGTAAATATCGTAAATATATATATATATATATATATATATATATATATATATATATATATATATATATATATATATATATATATATATATATATATATATATATATATATATATAATCCCTGTTTGTAAGGATAATACTGGATCAGGATATTGCATAAGGTTCGGTAGCTAAGATCGTGGCCAATTTAATGATTAAGCCAACAGTAATGCAGTAATTACCAATAAAAATCATGAATTTCTTATTCAGAAAAGTGGCGCTAATGACTTTAATGCTTTGCTCTATCTTGACAAGAACTGACGTAATGCAACAACAACAAGAACAACAACAATGATAGCAAAAGCAAAGACAAAACGTAACTGGGGTATTGATATCTTTTATGTATTCAAATGTTCTCTTTTTGCCTGGTCTGGTCCGGGTTATCACAATATATCGACGTACTTTCTCCTGGGATATGAAACTATATCTGTATAAAGTCATTGCGAAACGATAGAAATTATCTATCAAGTGTTGAAGATATTGTTTTAGGAGTGATAGAGGTTATCTATTGAGAGTTATAGAAATAGTCTGTTAGGAATGACAGATGTAATCTATTGAGAGTTACAGAACTATTCTATTAGGAATGATAGAAGTAATCTATTCAGTAATAAAGATAGTTATCTATTAGGAATTGTAAAGTAATGTGTTGTGAATGTTATGAATATGTATTAGGAATGATAGAAGGAATCTGATATCAGGAATGATAGAAGGAATCAGATATCAGGAATGATGGGAACAATCTGATTCAGTTTCACCTGAATCATACGTCAAGTATCACACTATCATACACTTCATGTGTCGGCTGCCAGTTGTCTTGAACATGACGGATATACAGTTGTACGTCAGAGCAAAAACATAACGGGGGAATGTTCAGACAAGCGCATCAGACTGCATGTAGGATTGTAGGTTATGACAACTTTAAACCTTCGAGAGACATGTATACCTTGAGTTTGAAGATTCATATTTGGATTTACCTTCATGCAAGACGGAGGAACGTTCCAGACGGGAGAAGAGATAAGCAGACGATCGAGATATAAGAATGAAAAGGAGAGACAAGTGAGGTAATTACAGAGAATAGCAGGAAAACAAGATTCTTAATCATAATTGATAAATCAATCCCTTTAGATCAACGGTACGACTCTTGAGCACGATGGCACGACCCTTCAGCACAACGGCACGGACTTTGACCTCACCATTCAGGGTCAGCTCAAAAGTCAAGACATCATACACAAGAATCGTACCGTCGCAGTCATTGGCTATTCTATCGTATTCACGGTCCCTATCGTCATGATCAAGGGTCAACAAGGCAAAAATGGAACGCAAGAATTCAATAGCCGGATGTGCCACAGACAAAACCCAAGAAGCGAGAAACACTGTATGTATCGGTATTTCTCCTGTTGACCGAGGCTGCGTGATGTGTTGGAACTCCTCTCCCAGGGACACAGCGGTGCCATGGGTCTCGGTGAAGGTCTTCAGCTCTAGATTACCGATAATAACACCCAACACACACCGGCAGGAGGATCTGGCCTGATAGTAGTATCGTAAACCTTTATCACATGTTTTCCGCTCGTTTGTAGTCCTGTTTTTCATTACGTTAGAGAACTTAATCCCTTCACAGCCTCATCATCTCACCAGTCAGACGTCCCTCTTCACGCTGTTCCAGTTTTTCTCTTCTACATTCAACAAAATGTACGAGAACCATAAGTCTTGGAGATGGACACTCATCATACTCTATGCAGAATAGATACATCGATATAACTCAAAACTTTAAGGAACTATAGCATGATAGAGGGATGAAATGTTCTTAATACTGTGAAACACCTGCAAAAAACATTTACTTTTGACAAAGGATTTTATTTTCTTAACCATAAGGAAAAGTTAATGTCTGTCTTGTATCTATGAGCAATTGATAATTGTATAGGCACTACTACCTTACCCTCCTGCCCCAGCAGTCCCTACTGCCCTTATGAAGACCTCCGCAACTCTCAGAAAGGTGGCCACGTCCACCGGTGGGGATCACAAATCCTAAAGTGTTGTGATATTGTGTGAGTGCGTCTATGTGCAGAGGGTGCAGGACAGATGAATAGTAAGTGTTCAGTGTCTTCTTTAGGGTAGTTGCATCGTGAGAATGGAGGGTCTTGGGATATGTGATAAACATTATCACTAAGATATGAATACTATGGCTCAAATAAATTGTTGTAGAAGAGATTTTTAACATGCAGTTCTATCAGTACACTTACATATGCAGAGGGGCAGGTAATCCACGCACTTCACGGCCAAAAAAGGGAGTTAGGCTGTGACTTCAACACTAACACTAGTTCCGCCACAGACAGGCACTCCTCTTGGTTGGTGACCGCCGCTCCTGCTGCTGTGACCCTTCCCGCCCGCACACTGCCGACCTACCAACCCGCCCGCCACCGTCTTCAGTTCCTCCTCCAGCCGCTAGGGCTGGCAAACCAGACACCACCGTTTTCTGTGATGATAATAGCTCATGTTTTGTGATGACGAAATATGGCGTCCAAAGTCTTCAAGATCACCAATTGAATTAAAACAGGATCGACGGAGATTTGCATGTATCCCTTGAGAAACATGCGAAGATTTAATCTTCATCTGTGTCGTTTGCTGCCGTAATATGGCCAACTTCGCGTTGTCATTGACAAGACCAAGTGACCTTACAGAAGCAGCAGAAAGAATCCTACATCCGATATGAAAAGGTAAGTATGTGGGTTATGTGTGGGTGCGTGCCTGGCTGACTGGCGTGCGTGTACGGCCGTGTACGGGGAAACTCTTTCACCGGATCGATGCCCTCCCACATAACCACTCCCCGCTGATCTGTGTCAATAGAGAAGCATCATGTCGTGTCTTTGTTTACCATTCATCCGACGTCATTGGGGCGTATACTGATGCAAAGACTATCAGTAATTCATGCTGGACAAATATAATCAAAGGTCAAAATCCCACTATATCCGGAATGACCTACATAATCAATGAGGAAGAAAATTACTGATAATAGTTACGATTATCACTATAATCCCCGTGAGTATGATAGACAAGAATTATATAGTATAAATTTGCCAGAGCATACATCATTTTCTGCTTCATGTTGGAAGTCTGGTCACGGGCCAAAGTCTCGTCAAAGCCAAGAATAAAGAGGAACGAAAATGTAGGAAATCTGATGTTTTCAAGTCTCAAATGATTCATTTTAAAGAAAGGTCATAACTGTGAGGAACAGAAGACATTTTATGATGATATAATAAGAAGGTGAGAAATGATGTGCTGAGAGAGATAAAAGATTTGAAATGAAGAGAGTTGTAAAGTGCAGGTTAGGAGGATGTATTAAGACAATTCGATTAATGAGTCTTAAGTATACATGAAATATGACCAGCAACCTTGGCACGGACGTAAGGTGGTTTCAACCCTCTTTAGTCAGAAGGACAATACTACCCTAGGCGGCTGCTGTCTACAATCTTCTGCTCATCAACTGTGCAGTATTTTGATACAAAGAAAAACTTTATAAGATCATCAGTTATTTTTCATACTGAGGTAACTTGATGATTATGATTGGTAAAAGGAATAGAAATGAAATAGTTGGCCAATCAAATCATACTACTGATACATCAGCAAGGAGAGAAAGGAATGAGGAGGAGAGAGAAAATAAGGAAAATAATTTCATTGTGGGGTTGTAGGAATCAACATAGCCTCTAACTACAGAAAATGGGTAGTTCTAATTGGGATGCCTTGGGCTGGAAGCGTGTCATCAACACAAGCTCCAAGACAGAGTTAACATGTTAGTGGACGAAGGGAACGATTAGGTCATTAACATGTTAGTTTTAGAATCAGATTGGTAATACCTGTGTCGAATGTTCTATCATTTTCATTAACGTACATAGATTTTGGAATTGGACTAAAAGAAGAGTTTGGCAGTCAGTAACCAACCTCTCAAAGGTTAAGGGAATGTTTAGCACACAGACGGTGAGCGGCACCTGCTTGTGTAGACCTGAAGATTAGGACGTACCTTGAGTGGCCTCTACTGCAGGACACCTAAGTCTTGCTCCTGCAGGTCATAAAGTTCCTGGTGGAGATGTTTACTATGTCATGTAAAGCCAAGGTATTCCACAACAAACTGTGGCTTCTACAGGATCTCAGGTCATGACATACAGAACAATGTAACACACAACTTGATCACAGACATGGGGTGATAGCGGCCGTCTCTCCTCCTCTACCGTTCATTGAATCAACTTTTTGGGTTCATCCTTAACTACGACGACTGAGTCCTTTGACTGCAATGACGTAACCTCTTGAGTAGGAAGACGTAATCTCTTGAATACGACGACGTAACTCTTAGAGTACAACGAATACGACGACCTTAAACCTCGATTACGATGACTGGTCATTGCGACTCATGCAACGTGTCATGTAAGGTGCCGTGAAAGGTGCCATATAAGGTGTCATATAAGGTGTCATGCAAGGTGTCATATAAGGTACCATGTAAGATGCCATGTAAGGTATCAAGTAAGGTGTCATATCAGGTACCATGTAAGGTGCCATGTAAGGTGCCATGTAAGTTACCATATAAGGTGCCATGGAAGGTAAATTTCCCAGGGAGTGAAGCCCCTGGGAAAGTTGCCATTGCCAGTGTAGGATCAGAAAGCGACAAAAAGAACGAGTACGGGCAGCGACAGTGATGACATTGTACTGATGGGGTTAGCATATCATACACAGGGGGTTACATCACGTACTTTATGAAGGTGCTTAAGCCGATGGAATTCAATGTTGGACTCGTACACCCACGTCCACCCAGATCGATAAACATTTGGGAAGGCTTTCTCGTTACTGCGCCATCTGTGACTCACGTGTTTTGGGACGAAAAATTTGGTGACGCATGATTCCCAGAGTGGTTGCCAGCCATGAGTTGCCAGCCTTGGGTGCACATAAGAGGAGACAGTCATCCGTAGTTTTTTTAATATCGTGTCGTCGGGAAATTGTCTGCAGCTTGATCCTGTCACGGAAGAATGGTCTAGACAATTTTGCTATATATATATATATATATATATATATATATATATATATATATATATATATATATATATATATATATATATATATATATATATATATATATATATGTAATATATTTCAGTGATCGGGGCCTGAACATTCAGGAGGGTGAAAGGCGTGCACGGGATAGAGTGACCTGTCTCCCTCCATGATGTTACACTCTTGGATGAGAATGAATGAAAGTGAAAGAAGGCTTAATGATGTTTATTATCTTGCAGAATTCATTACAGGAGTCTGCGTGTGAAAGGAACCTCGAGTTGACATAGTACCCGTACAATAGCCAGAACAAGGCAATTGAATTGTTGACGAATATTATATGTTTGTCGATACCTAAATATAAGGAAAGATTCAAATAAAATGATGTCTTTAAAGTACTTCATAACCATAACAAAACACTCATCCTTACTTTGTTGACCCCACTTGAAGAATAAAAATTTGAAAAAGATGTTCTAAAAGAAAGCAAGAAAGATATACCAGTAAGAGCACTGAAAAACACTATAAATACATTTAAGAACAGACCTGACAATTATTTCGCTTTAGGTTCAGAACTAACATTAACCATAGCGAATCCGTTGTACAAATGTCAATAAATATCATAACTTATCGGTATTGCTCCATGAGTCATCTGCTTGCATTTTTGATTTTGTCATCACAAATTTCCATATTTCTAATCTCTTCAGCACCACAATCATCCTGGGGAGGACCCAGTGGTCTGCTGCTGTTTGCCTTCAGTTGTATTCTTATTTGGAACGAAGTGGTGTACAGGGGCCGACGTGCTGTCAATGGACTGAACCAGAGTGTAAAAAGCGTCATGGGTAAACCATGGATAGGTCTGTAGGTCCTGGTTGTGGATGTGGAGCTGTGGTATCGATACATCATACATGACAGCTAAACAGAAAGGTTCTACGTCATTCATTTGAAAAGAAAAAGAACTCTTTATTATAGTTTATCATATCAGAGTTCCGGCTCATAAGTCTTTTTATTCATTTTCTTTAACATCCTATACCATCGTATTAGGGATAACTATAAGAAAAACCTTGATGTCGCCATCTAATCATTTTACCATGTGATTACTGTTTGATATTATCAGTTTTGTGTTACGGGGAAGGAGCATTACACTCGTGTTGCTCAGTCTTAGCCTTGTGTAAATGTACTGCTTCTTTACTACCATGTGTGTATATACAGTTATATCATTCCGATGTAAAGATGTCAGTGAAAGGTGATATTGAACCAATGCTTTTACACAAAACATACATGAAACTGCTGAACTGAATAAATGCTGAAATGTCTACACACAACACACTATAAACTCTATGTCTATACTTACAATAATCAAATGCTAAAAAGTTTTTTTCTTAACGTAATTCCATCACTTTGGTGACCGCACCTCACCTTTATATGTTCGTAAAATTTTGGTTTATATTCTCTCAGCTGTTCATACTTTCAGTGTTTTTTCATCTCTGTTTGCCAGACTTTAATGTATTTCTATCATGTCTGAGTCAAAATTGTTTAATAGCTCTCGTAGAACTAACATTACTAATACAACTGAATATGTGTCAGTGAGTTGCCGCATTCATCATAAAGAAGACATAATCACCTGAACAATGTTTTGTATAACCAAAAACGTTGTGCCGTCTGTAATGATGCAAGATCATGGTATGTGACCTACGGTATTTTTCCTTAAAGTGATACTCAAGATTTGCCTATACATGTACCATGCTCACTACATATCATCACTGCATATAAAATCTCTACTATTGCAATAGTCTTGTATTAGCTGGAGCATATTCTATCATTATGTACTATATCTTCAGCATATCCCAAATCTTCTCTACACACACACACACACACACACACACACACACACACACACACAAACGACCGCTACCAGTCACATAACTTCATAAACAATCACTTCTCATAACATCACTACTTATGTCTCTACCAGCAATAAATGTAACAGTTATGGCTAATCTATTACTCGACAGATAACCAACATTGCTAAATTACCTGACACAACTAAGATCTGAAGGCATATGAGGTGAGGAGTGCTGTGGTAAACAACTGTAACAAACTAACAACACTTTACTCCTTACCCGCAGAGTTTTATATATCGCAATGCCAGGTCGCAAAAGGCGTAGAGAATACATCGAAGATAACATGGATGGTGATGAAGTGGTTTACTCACAAATTAAGGTATACGGTGGTTTAAGGAAAAAGAAAATAAAATTGCGCGAGAAGGAAGTGCCTGAAGACTTCGTGTGTTCTTCAGGGGAGTCGCTGCTTACTCCAGCATTTCACTTACTCCAAAAGCAGCGAAATCTGTGTCTACAGTGGATTAGGAGGCATGATACGGTGAAAGGGGATAAAACAAAACCTAGAACAAAGATGTTTTACTATGAACGGAAGAAGAGAATGAGGAACCGGAGGACGAACTTGATCACAGCACCACTCCTCTCCCTTGAGGAAATCCAAAATATCTACCATGAGCGTTTCAGGCAACTGTGTGAAGGGATGAAGGAACACCCGCAGTGTCCCCCGGGATTGTCGAAAAAGAAATGTGCTGACTGGGAACTCATTCACAAGAAACTGAGAGGAAAATTTGTCCGTTTATTTGACAATGGGAATTACGACGTAGTCAGTATATCGGACAAAGGTCTGGACAGCAGTTTATACCCGCAACAAAGCTTTAAAGTAAGGCTCCCACAAAAACCATGAAGAGAAGTCAGTGGCTCCTGTATGTCCATACCACATGACGCACCTTTTGTGTGAGCTCACATGAAGATATACCAATGTGAACAGTGATGGGTCGGTCAAGCCCCCTAACCACAAGAGAAGTGGTGCAGTCAGGTGTTGGGTCTGGGACCGGAGCTGGTCTGCAACAACTTATCTAAGTATTAAGCTCGGTAGTAGTTTTATTTTTCTGATGAAGAACATAAAGGGCCACACTATCTAGATTCATACCTTACACTATTCGGAAAACCTAAATTAACGAAACTCACAACCTGTAGCGATGATACAAAGGATGATATTAGATGATATTGATATATCTATGAGCATCCCATGAAAAGTCGCAGTCGATTACTTTTCCCTCTAATAAAATAAAGTATGTACAATTTTCTTATCAGCTACCCGTTCTAATAACAATTTGATATGACTTAGTTGGCAACCACATAATAACACAGTTGTCAACCATATAAAAGTTGCTGTGAGACTATTAACTAGTTTCTTCGTTCGGCCTGAGACTTGCATCGGATCATTTCTGTGTTCAGGTCAAATGCTACCATCACTAGACAGTCATTTTCCTTAACCTGTGTCCTTACTTCACTCTCACCTTCACTAACTTACATGTTCAGTGTACTCATATCTACACTACATCCTGATCTTCACTACACCACCGACACCATTTGCCTTCGACCTGAACCCTAAGGGTTAGGTAGATAAATATGTGTGCCACATCCACCATCTTTACACACCATTCTCATCTTCAGTACACTATATTCTTACTACACCCTCATTATCACTACAGTTCTCCCCATAGTTGTCACTGGCCCTACCAAAGGCCATGATTACTACACTCCTATCTTCACTACACCTAAACTCTACAGGTCAGGTGAAAGAACTTGTCCGCCACACGCTCATCTTCACTACACTGCTGTTCTTTCACTTATGCTACTATACTGCTAATATGATATGATGCTATACTGATGTGTTGTTATGTTGCTACGTTAACCAGTAAACATCATTGATCCGATTTAACACTGAGCCTCAGTATTACACTCAAACGCTGCAAGATCAAGAAATAAACTGATACATGCGTATGATTGCGTAGAGCAACGGAATCCATATACCATCGCTCGTAAAATATTGAAAGCCCAACTTCATTAGCAGACGGTGGTTGTGAGCAGCAGACAGTAGTTGTGAACACAATCTGTCCACACAGGAGGACTTAGACGCTCTCTCACTCGAACATGACCCACAAGGGAAGTCAGCTAGCGTTCGAATGTTTGGCAGTCTTGTAATGAAGTAAACTGGGGAAAGAATGGCAAATGTGGACGACAGTTCTAACTGACTAACGAGCAATAGCATTGTGAAAGTCAGAGTAGCAGTAAGGTCGGCCTAGCCCTTGATAAGTGCCTACAACCTGATCCCCATTGCACACACACACACACACACACACACACACACACACACACATACACATGTACAGTTACATCGGTGTTCCCGAGTACAGACAGTGCAGTGGTGAATATGATGGAATGTATAGGGATAATGGCCAAGCTGTTGCGGATGGTGTAGTGACCCAGCTGTTGTAGGTGGTGTGATGACCCAGCAAGGGGTAGTGCGGTGACCCAGCTGTTGTTGGTAGTGTGGTGACCCAGCTGTTGTGGGTGGTGTGGTGACCCAGTTATCATAGGTGGCGTCATAACCCAGCTGTGACGTGGCGACACGGATGGTGTCGTGGCCAAGTTGTGGGTGTTAGGTGTTGAGATCCCGCTCTGACCTGTGTGGGAACTCGATGCTACACACATGTTGATCATTTGTTTATCATCATAGAGGAGGATGATAGGTGTTGCATGTGTGTTGTAAGGGTGTAGACGTCAACCCTACAAAAACACAGATGTTAAAGATATACTTAAACATCTACTATCACACAGGTGTAGCAGTAATGAGGGAAAAAGTTACTATTGAAGTGTACCCATGGTTAGACGGGTGTGTCACACGTCTGGTCTGGGCAGGTAACGGGGTCGGGTGCCTGCACCAACCTGGTTCTCCTGTTACATGACAGTATACAGCCTCGCCACGCCATCGCTTGCCCTAATACTATCCGTACTCTCACCTCACTCTGTAGTGATATAACATCCCTCCAACCAGTGGCAGAGAATCATGTCAACTTGTAATGTCACATTATGTCAGTCAGAGGTACAGCATCAATGTCTACTTGAGATATAGCTTCACATCGACCAGGGGTATAGTATCATGTCAACCTAGTGTATAGCATGATGTCAACCTGGCATATAGCATCATGTTATCATTGGGTATAGCATCATATCGACCAGGGGAACAGCATCATGTCAGCCTGGAGTATGGCATGAGGTCAACCTGGAGTATAACATGACATTAACCAAGGGTATAACATCATGATGGATGTAGTATGACTGCTTGAGCAAAGAGCAAGTATGGCACTTTGGGTGAATGTAGTGTTACAATCAGGTGTAGCGAACCACTGGACTGTTGCTGTATGAATTCCTTATTGCATGATGTATGGCATCATTTGATGTATGTTTGAGGCATACCACTTTAAGAGTATGGATGGAGAGTAGTAGTGAATATTGGTACTGTTGGGTTGGTGAAGAAGGTGTGGCAGTGATGTATTGGTTGCGACAGAGCGCGCTTCTGCATTGATATGTTTCTTCATTAAAGAATAATACCATAGGACTTCTTTATTAGCAGAAGATAAAGTAATACTATATTCTTTTACTGATTGATGATGATAGGTGCCATTGTTTTATCAGTGGTGGTAAATCTTGACATTATTGTTGGAGGATGGATGAATCATAAATCTACTTTATTGGTGGAAGATAATGTATTTTGATTTTATTTCTCAAGTGTTCAACTGAATTCAGACAGCACCAGACCAATGGGTCCTAACGAGCCTGTTTGTGAAAGTGGAAGAGAACAGACACTCATGGATTGATATGATAATGTAAAGTATATTGCTTTATTGGTAAATGACAAAGTATGGCACATATCTACCGGTAGAAGATGACAGAAAAATATAAGAATGTCTGATTTATAGAAGATAAAGTATGATACCTGCTACATTGGTGCCAGATGAAGCATAGCACTTATTTCTTTGTAGAATTTATATAGTTTAGGACTCTATTCTCAGTAAATAAAGTGAAGAAATTTTTATTAATAGAAGATAAGTAAACGTGTAGAAAAACATTACCTTTCAGTGAGAAGATAAAGTATAGGACTAATTTATTCTTAGAAAATAAAGTTTAGCACTAATTTACTGGTAGACGATAAAGGAGCAGTGCATTAATGGTAGCAATAGAGAACGACATTGCTATGCAGGTAGAGGATAATTCATAGGACTGCTTTATTTTTAGAAAAGAGAGTATAGCATTGCCTTATTGTAAAGTGTTAAGCACAGTACTATTTCACTGATGTATGATGAAGGTTGAGAAAAATTTCAGTGGTAGAGGGATGATGTTGGTCACCATTAAGCCGACATAAGATCATCCATGATGGTACACTTCAGACATGAACGAAATATCATGGCTAGCGAGAAGTCAAACCAGTTGAGCAACTCTGGAAACGAGCAGTTGTATAACACATCGTTTCCTAAAATGTACTTCCACTGTAACGCTGGCCCGTAGGAGATAGAAGTGGAGGAGGGAGGGACCTGTGGCAGGTCTGGGGTACCTTGTGATGGCTTACACCTCCTTGGGCGGTCTCTACGACGCCCATAGCTACTACGCCCTGATTTGGGAGCCCGTCAGACTGGTCCTGCTGCTGTTGCTGTGGCCAGCACGCCTCGAATCTAGCAGCACCAACCGTTGTCTCCATCCTGAGGTAGAAAGAACATCAGCTTACACTCAGCCGAGTCACGTGGCCCTGCCATTGCTGACCAGACAAAGACCCACGCAAGGATCCGCCGCACCTCCACTTGCCTCAGCAGATGATAAGCCTGTGTCACCTCAGCCGGGATGTGTACGGTGGCAGAGCCCCAATAGAAAGGCTTCGTCCGGCCCAGGTGTTCACATAGTGATTAGATTTATCTCAGCGTTGATCAACAACATTTTTCCCTCATTACAGGACGGTGCAGCTGGGGTTACGTATATGGCAATGTGAAGATACATAAAACCGTCAATCCGCTCCACCCATTGATTTACCCAGGTTACCACACCCACGTCCACGTTAGCTTAGCAGATTAATAGAATAATTTCCTCCAACATTCCCGCCATGTACTCTCTATGATCAACTTAAATAACAACTAAATCGTGCTTACAAGAAAGCTAGTGAGTGCTGAATATACATATAAGCAATTCAGTCAGTGCATCTGTCCATCCCTTCCTACGATTACATCTTCTTGACCGAACCATCATCATCCATAGCACCAAGATGGATACCCCATCTTTTCAAAAGACTCTCCTACTTACCATGCTTCTCTCCTACAATTTCTTCACTAACACTTCGATGAGATAAGTTATGAATGAAGACCGGACTTACAGGCATTCCCGTGTGCTGCCCTCACCACTGATAATGACAAACCTTACGTGTCCTTTCCATCGCTGGAGACAAATACTTCAGAATCTCTTCTCTTTGTTGTAAAGTAACTCAGCCTCGATTATTTAACTAAATCAGCTTTCAAGCAATTCATTCTTGATAGTAACTCACTCTTTGTCTGAAAATGTGATGATAATGAACATATATAACTTGCGTCTCTATATACGTTCAAGTGAGGCCATCTGTCGGTAGACTGGTAAACTACCCCTATAAAGGCACTGCTCCAGCAGAGGGACAGGTTAACTGCGTAGTAGTCTACTTTTCATGAGATGAATACTGGATGATGGTTCCTGGAGAGAATACCTTTTATCTATACTTAAGTCGTTATCATTGTCGACATCATCTGTAGCAGTAAGTAGAGAAATACCTGTACTTTAGAATGAACTCCTCTCAGCTTACGAGAAATATTTATCTGAGAAATGTTTATCCCTCGACCAGAGAAATAAGAGGTACTCGATGATAGACACTTCTCATATATGCTACATTTGAATTCCTCCCGCCAACCAAAACTTTCAGTACGCCTCAGATTCTTCCCACTCACATTACTCATATCTTCAGTTTTCCCTCTGCCATCCTCTATCATCGCCAGTTCGAAGTTCGTCATTTTCGAGCAGGTCAATCCCAAGTTCGTCAGTGCTAAATTCATTAATCCCAAGCTCATCATTCCTAAGTTCCCACGTAGCTCTTACAACACTGGCACTTATGCTCGTCCACATAACTGCCGCCTCTTCATAAACCCATGTACATGTAGGACCTCTCTCATTCTCCCTCACACACTACGTACATCACTCTCCTTTCACTTCTCCCTCGCCCTTTCTATCTCTCCTCGTCCAGTTATCTACCTACAAGAAGCTTATTTTATTTACTTTACTATCTATCATGTCTGAATCTTCATGTCAACCCAGAAGTAATTTTCTTCATCTAATAAAACTTTTAGTCAATATTTTCCCCACTATACTCTCCCGTTTCCCAGTGTCTCTACTCAACACCTGACGCTAAACTACTCCCATCCTCCTGTTGATCCGCTCCTGTTAGTACATTAGTCGGGGATTACCCTGGCCACAGCGACAAGATATCAAACGTTCCCCACGTCTACACACAAGGCCTCACTGTGTCCAGAGACAAGACTAAAAAGGAGTCTGGACACAGAGTATTGTTGAGTCACTGAGCCACAGAGATATCTGACGGTCTGATAATTTCTAACAACTGACATAGAAATTGGTTAACCGTTTGCCGAATGTTGGAAAAATATGCACCATATATATATATATATATATATATATATATATATATATATATATATATATATATATATATATATATATATATATATATATATATATATATATATATATATATATATATATGTATATATATATATATAATTATATATATATATATCGGATTGCGCCACAGGTGGGTACACCTCGAGTGGAAAATACCGAAAACACCTGCGACGTGCATATATCACTGCTCAAGGAGCGCAATCCATCGTTTTCCTGCGACTGATTTTAGCGCAGCCTTGAAGCTGGTGAGGCGACGAAAAAGGGACCCTAGATATATTGATTCAGAAATATATATATATATTTATGTATATATATATATATATATATATATATATATATATATATATATATATATATATATATATATATATATATATATACATTCTTTTTTTTTTTTTTTTTGCTTTGTCGCTGTCTCCCGCGTTTGCGAGGTAGCGCAAGGAAACAGACGAAAGAAATGGCCCAACCCACCCCCATACACATGTATATACATACGTCCACACACGCAAATATACATACCTACACAGCTTTCCATGGTTTACCCCAGACGCTTCACATGCCCTGATTCAATCCACTGACAGCACGTCAACCCCGGTATACCACATCGATCCAATTCACTCTATTCCTTGCCCTCCTTTCACCCTCCTGCATGTTCAGGCCCCGATCACACAAAATCTTTTTCACTCCATCTTTCCACCTCCAATTTGGTCTCCCACTTCTCCTCGTTCCCTCCACCTCCGACACATATATCCCCTCGGTCAATTTTTCCTCACTCATTCTCTCCATGTGCCCAAACCATTTCAAAACACCCTCTTCTGCTCTCTCAACCACGCTCTTTTTATTTCCACACATCTCTCTTACCCTTACGTTACTTACTCGATCAAGCCACCTCACACCACACATTGTCCTCAAACATCTCATATCCAGCACATCCATCCTCCTGCGCACAACTCTATCCATAGCCCACGCCTCGCAACCATACATTATTGGAACCACTATTCCTTCAAACATACCCATTTTTGCTTTCCGAGATAATGTTCTCGACTTCCACACATTCTTCAAGGCTCCCAGGATTTTCGCCCCCTCCCCCACCCTATGATCCACTTCCGCTTCCATGGTTCCATCCGCTGCCAGATCCACTCCCAGATATCTAAAACACTTTACTTCCTCCAGTTTTTCTCCATTCAAACTTACCTCCCAATTGACTTGACCCTCAACCCTACTGTACCTAATAACCTTGCTCTTATTCACATTTACTCTTAACTTTCTTCTTTCACACACTTTACCAAACTCAGTCACCAGCTTCTGCAGTTTCTCACCCGAATCAGCCACCAGCGCTGTATCATCAGCGAACAACAACTGACTCACTTCCCGAGCCCTGTCATCCACTACAGGCTGCATACGATACATTCATTGAATATCCTCACCAACCAGTCAACAACACAGTCACCTCCTTTTTTGATGAATTCCATAGCTATGCCATTCAATATCATCATCATTATTCTTAATCGCTGCTTCCCTCGTCAGCGAGGTATGTATGTGTATGCATATGTTGATATGTATATGTACATATATGTTCGTGTAAGAGTTTATATATATATCTGTGTATATGAGTGGATGCACCGTTCTTCGTCTGTTTCCTGGCGCTACCTCGTTGATGGGGGAAATCAGTGATTAAGTATAATAGATCATATATATATATATATATATATATATATATATATATATATATATATATATATATATATATATATATATATATATATATATATATATATATATATATATATATATATATATATATATCTTTCTTTCTTTCATACTATTCGCCATTTCCCGCATTAGCGAGGTAGCGCTGAGAACAGAGGACTGGGCTTTTGAGGAAATATCCTCACCTGGCCCCCTTCTCTGTTCCCTCTTTTGGAAAAAAAAAAAAAAAAAAAAAGCGAGAGGGGAGGAATTCCAGCCCCCCGCTCCCTCCCATATATATATATATATATATATATATATATATATATATATATATATATATATATATATATATATATATATATATATATATATATATATATATATATATATATATATCATATTCAGGTTTCTATGATTTGTCGTGTTGGTGTTGCCTAAAGGGAGAAGAGGGTGTGGTCAAGGCAACCTGAGCTACGGTTTACCAGGTGGCCTTGTAGAGGGTGTTGCCACCCCGGGCTGCCTATGGGATGGGCGATCCTCTGCTCTGAATATGGGGCCCAGGGCGGTGCTGCTTTGGTCAGCGGGGAAGGTAATTTCTCATGACAGTACTTATTATCATGGCTCCTGATGGCGTGATCCAGCCCCATAGCAACAGTTTTCACTTTATTCTGATAACTGGCTTTATCTCCCTACTCTGCATTGTTTACTTTCTTGCGTAGAAACACATTATAACTATGAATGGGTCGAATCATTTCGTATTTCTCAACTATTTCTTCAAAGTATATATGAATCGTGTCCAGCTTAACAATTTCTTGTAGACAGCTAATCGATTGGTTCTCTTTTTCTCCACATTTCTTTTTTTTTTTCTTTTCGTGGAAGAGAAATTACTGTTCAGAGGGAACCCGTCCCATGCTATGCATCCACCGTACTCTAGCTGGGACTACGTCCGTCGCCTGGTATGTTTTTAGGGTTGATGTCATCTGACCACAAACTCGTCTGGCCATAGGAGGTAATCTACCGCTACTGATCCAATGTACAGCTATGCATATTAAGTGAATGTCCTCCTTTTTGTTGTTGTTTTTCTACTCCTTTTTTTTTTTTTTTTTGGTTCATAACAAAAGTTGAGACCATAGCAACAAATGCTGGGGTTGTTTCCATGCTCAAGTTTTTATGACCATGGTATGTGCCCCGGGGGAGGGAACCTGCCCCTCGCAGCTGGCCACCAGGTGAAACTATCATGTGTCGGGAGAGTTATAACAAAAACGATAACGCCTCAGCTCAGCCTAGCAACGACCCCTAGCATGTGTCGAGGGCTGAGATCAGTGGCTGTCGCTGGCTGTGACATATTCACATACCTGCAGCCAGACGCTGGCTGATTGCCTGTTACCTCAGAAAGACACTGAAGAACTTTTTATTTGCCAGAGATGGAGAATAGATACATACCCACGACGGGAACTTATTATTTGTTAGGGTTAACGAATAAAGCTCACTACAGGAAAGTTTGGAGAGAGAGAGAGAGAGAGAGAGAGAGAGAGAGAGAGAGAGAGAGAGAGAGAGAGAGAGAGAGAGAGAGAGAGAGAGAGAGAGAGAGAGAGAGAGAGAGAGAGACTTCTGTTTTTGGGTGATGTGATGACGTCATGTTGATGTACACGCTCAGTGTTTTTTCTTGAATCCATTATCTTTGCTGCTATCCACTACACGTTAAATGTATACAATTTTGTTCATTACTAAGACTATATCAGACATAAAAGACAGATCTTTTTTCCTTAAAATGGAGATGATGATCATAAAGATGACAAATGAAAGAGTGAGCGAGTATCAGTAAATTTTAGGAAGAATAATAAATTATTTTGGAATGGTTAAGAATGTGCAAAAAGTAAGAAAACAAATAAGAACATCGGTGAAGCAGGTAAAAGGAGAAGTGGTAATAGGTAAGGATGAAGTGAGGAGGAAATGGAGCATTTTGAAGAACTGTTGATGGTGTTTGATGATAGAGTGGTAGATGTAGGGTGTTTGGTTCGAGGTAATATGCGAAGTGAGAGAGTCATGGAGAGTGGTTTGGTGAAAAGACAAGAGGCGGCGAAAGCCTTGCGTAAGATGAAATATGGCAAGGCAGCTGGAGTGGATGGTACTGCAGTCGAAATTCTTTAAGAAAAGGCATGACTAATTCTAAATGGTTACTTGGAATTTTCAGCATATGTAAGGATCATGATGAGGTGCCTGAGGATTGGCGGAATGCAAGTATAGTGCCATTCTATAAAGGCAAGGAGACAAAGTTGAGTGTTCAAACTAGAAAGGTAAGATTTTGTTGATTGTACCTGGTAAGTTGTATGAGAGGGAACTGACTGAGAAGGTGAAGGCGTGTACTGAGCATCAGATTGGGGAGCAGCAGTGTGGTTTCAGAAGTAGTAAAGGATGTGTGGATCAAGTATCTGCTTTGAAAAATGTAAGAGAAATACTAGGAGAAACAGATTTATTTGTATGTTCCATTCAATGATCTGGAGAATAATTATGATAAGGTTAATAGAGATGCCTTGTGGATGGTGTTAAGAATATGCGGTGAGAGAGGAAAGCCCGTGGTAAACCATAAAATGGTCTGTAGGAGCCTGGTCGTGGCTATGGAGCTGTGCATTGCACATGGCAGTTAGAGATGCGGACTTGCTTCGTCTGTTACTGGCGCTTCCTCGACAACGAGGGAAACGTCGATCAAGTATGGAAAAAAGAATAATAATAATGATAATGATAATAATAATAATGATAATAATAATGACAATAATAATAATTATAATGATTATAATAATGATAATGATAACAATAATAATAATGATATAATAACAATAACAATAACAATAATGATGATAATGATAATGATAATAATGATCATAATAATGATAATAATAATAATGATGATAGTAATAATAATAATAATAATAATAATAATAATAATAATAATAATAATAATAATAATAATGATAATAATAATAATAATAATTATGATAATAATAATAATAATAATAATCATGATAATAATGATAATAATAATGATAATAACAGCAACGATGGCAATGATGGTAATAGTAACAAAAATGATAACAATAACAGTAAGAGCAATAAAGATTATATGATAAGATTAATGACAAGTAAAAGGTCACCAGGCGAGCAGATGTTGCTCAAGATAGAGAGAGGCGAAATAACTGATTTGTTTTTCCTGAAGGGTTCGGCTGCCTCATGCATATCCTCTTCATAGAGAGAAAAACCAGAATGGCAGGCGGGGGACGCGGCGAGGAGCCTCGCCCAACTCAAGGCCAAGGTCTTCTCGCCCACCTTACTCCTGTTGCCAAGGAAAACCAGAGGAACAGGTTTCTGCTATACTCATCCTGCCTGTCACCATCAGCACGTTCAGATTGTGGCGGTATGAAGATTTTCCCCCGAGTGTATAGGGCGTTCTACTGTATTTGATACGTTGTTTTAATGAATCGTATACCATTGTGCTTACTTTCGTCGCAGAGGTAAACTAACACTTCGGAAGACCCGCACCACGAACGCTTTCAAACGTTAGGGTTTTCATATGAATATTCTTTATTTCATTGGTAAAACTCTATACATCTAGGATCCTTCTCTCACTTATATCTGGTTAGGAAATATTTACTGAAAGATCAGAATAGGTTTTTCCTTGCGTACTGTATATGTTTCAATAAAAAAAGATCGAACAATGTTGCAGTTACCATGCACCATATTTATGATGATTACTCGATCATAAACGGAAAGAAAAAAGGAATATGACAGATTCTCAAGTGAAGTGTGCAACGATAAGAACCTCACGTATTCTAAAACCTCACGGGAAAAAAGGTGCCAGTATGCAAATGTTACAGGAAGCGTCATTAAACAATCATTAATCAAAGACTAAAATATCCAGTTGCTCTGAGTGGTGAACTCACAGCAGGACCCACAGGTACCACCATCCATTGTCCACCCGCCGTTAATCCAGTTCACCGTTCCAGTGTCCAGGACAGAGCGTGGTGACTGGTCCTGCTTTTGATATCAAGGACAAAGCATTGGTCCTGGAACCACTGACCAGCTAGTCTCCCATTCTTTGTATGAAACGAACCACAGCAGACGGCCTTCGTTACTGTCTGGTTCCACAATACATTGGAAATATGGAGTTGGAGTGAGATCTACTTTTGCACATAATCTCTGGTTCGTCATACCTGCACATCCTCGACGATGACGTGAAATACAGTGGAAAGTTGGAGCTTCTGCGTTGAGTTTACCTAGTTGACTCATATCGTTGCTTCACGTATATATGGGAATTAATAGGAAAAAATATGGAGTTTTGTGACAGAGTCAAAAGATTCCTTTTATTGTCCAAATTATCAATATTTCTTCATATGCGACCAACTCGAAGAGCATTGCACTAAGAAAGATGTATCTAGGATGATAACATGGACTAGAAAATATATTTACTACACACACCTTTGTCATTTTCAAAGGAATAAGAAAATACTTCCATGGACAAATGATCACGTTCGAGGAGACAACTTATGATACTTTCCTTGAATGAAAATTTATGTAAGGAGAAAAATGATCAGACGTGTCGCTTCATCCACCAGCCCAGAGCCTCTCACAGTAACAGCCCTGAGGCCAGCATACGCTTAGGTGGAATTCAGGTGCAGGAAGGTACAGAATCTATCAGCGGAAAAGGTTAATCCAGTTATGGATGAGATGAAACACGCTGTCTGAGGATGATCTGACTAAAATGGCATCCAAATTACACCCGAGTACGGTGAAAGTATACACACACACACACACACACACACACACACACACACACACACACACACACACACACACACATTACTCCTTGGATGGATAAAGGATGATCTTGGTGGAAGGTAAGAGAAGACGCTTGTCAGACAAACTTTCTCGAAATGGGTTGAGGCTACCAGAGGCGTGCCACAGTCTTCTCTCTTAGCACCATTGTTCCTCTTGGTCTGTGTTAATGAACCGCACGGAGTGAACTCTTCCTTGCATATGCTTGCGGATGATGACATAGTCACGAAGGAGGATTGCACCATCTTACAAAGGGACGTTGGCAAACTCTGAAGCTGGTCATTGTTTTACTCATTACACAATATCCTCGAGAAAAAAAAAAAAACTAAGATACAGAAGAATCAACCAAAATAGCCCACTCTCACCCATCACATTTTCAGACCCAAGCACTCCATAAAACACTGCATACAATCTTCACATTAACTCTGGATGGCTGAACGAGATACAACATCGCCTCTAAACAGTTCTTAGTGGCTTTAGACATCAACAAGTATTCGTAACTGTCTCACGGTATATCTTTACACAAAAGTTACTTGACACTACCCTCCATGAAACTAACAAAAAAAGGAAAAAAAATGGTTACCTAATTTCATAACCCGCCACCAAGACAGTCATCAACAAAGTCCACACGTTTTAACTCTACAGTGGGCCATCCTAAGCTGGTGTTCTTCCTTCAGCCTTATTCTATGTCATCCTGCATGACCTTCCTTTGTCTCCCCAACCAACACAACAAATAAAGAACACAAAGTGTAATTTCACCTCATATCCAGACGACCTCACAATCAAATCACGGAATCTCAACACTACAAAAGCATCAGTTAATGTGCAGCACAACACCACGCAAATAAAACACCGACCTTGAGAACCACGACACCTCTAGCAGGAATTTACCGTCACTCACTTAATCCATGGCACACCCATATCCAGCTTCCACCCTACAATCATCTGAATGATCAACAAGTTCCACTAAACACAACACCAGCCACATTCGGCATGACGTGCAACGCACACAGAGCGTTTACCACCTACATCACAAATATCAGCACAAAGTCCACAACCCCAAAAAAATTGCTCTCACAACACTAACTTGCAACAGTTTCAGGCGATTGTTGATCAACTTTAGCCTATGCCTAACTTTGACTGGTCACCAACTCTTCCCAAAAGCAGACGTAACAAATTTACAAATCCCTACAACAAGGTACACATGGGAACTGGTAGTATAGCAACTGAAAACATTCAACACCTGAAGTACGAAGAAAAATCACTTGCAATATAATTCCACTTCAGTATTCTGTGCAACAGCATCGGTTCCCTCCCATCGGAGGCATTTCATAACGACTCACTAACCTTCAACCAGAAATAAAAAAAAAAACTCACCCCAACCTCCAACTTCAGCCACCTGTACTTAGAGATCCCCTCCACCCCCACCCCCATCAAACATCACCTCCACAAAACAAGTTCTCACTGATTTGACTCAACAGAATCTGAAAAGCCTCCATCGCCTCAGCCCCACCCAGTGTTGAACTCCATTCCATCAGACGCACACTGAAACTGCACTCTCCAGACGAACACGAGTCACATTCGCACGTCTTCGATGTAAGCACGTCTCTTCAAGACTTGAGACGTCGATTTAACATGCCACAAAATACCTCGTGCTTAAATGACACCTCCACAATGAAGACACCGAAAGCTTACTTCTCAACTGTCCTTCACTTACCCTGCTTAGACAAACTTGATACTATCACGTTACGTAACCTCTCACCCCAACAGGTGGACTTGGCTGACATCATAAGCACTGCAAGAGAAACACATGGATTTATATGTGGCATTTATGGATCTGGAGAAAGCATATAACAGAGCTGATAGGGATGCCTTGTGGAAAGTCTTAAGAGTATACGGTGTGGGAGGAGAGCTGTCAGAAACAATGAGAAGTTTCTTTTAAGGATGTAAGGCGAGTATCCCTGGGGACAGGGGAGAAAAAATACTTCCCACGTATTCCCTGCGCTTCGTAGAAGGCGACTAAAAGGGGATGGAGCGAGAGGCTGGAAATCCTCCCCTTCCGTTTTTAATTTTCCAAAAGAAGGAACAGAGAAAGGGGCCAAGTGAGGATATTCCCTCAGAGGCTCAGTCCTCTGTTCTTAACGCTATCTCGCTAACGCGGGAAATGGCGAATGTGTATGAAAGGAAAAAGAAAATGAGACTCGATAAGTGCACTTGGGAACTTATCGTGTTTCATTTTCCCGTGTACTCATAGGAATATATGTATGTATATATATATATATATATATATATATATATATATATATATATATATATATATATATATATATATATATATATATATATATATATATATATATATATATATATATATATATATATATATATACATATAGGGTGGGGGAGGGGGCGAAAATCCTGGGGGCCTTGAAGAATGTGTGGAAGTCGAGAACATTATCTCGGAAAGCAAAAATGGGTATGTTTGAAGGAATAGTGGTTCCAACAATGTTGTATGGTTGCGAGGCGTGGGCTATGGATAGAGTTGTGCGCAGGAGGATGGATGTGCTGGAAATGAGATGTTTGAGGACAATGTGTGGTGTGAGGTGGTTTGATCGAGTGAGTAACGTAAGGGTAAGAGAGATGTGTGGAAATAAAAAGAGCGTGGTTGAGAGAGCAGAAGAGGGTTTTGAAGTGGTTTGGGCACATGAAGAGGATGAGTGAGGAAAGATTGACCAAGAGGATATATGTGTCGGAGGTGGAGGGAGCAAGGAGAAGAGGGAGACCAAATTGGAGGTGGAAAGATGGAGTGAAAAAGATTTTGTGTGATCGGGGCCTGAACATGCAGGAGGGTGAAAGGAGGGCAAGGAATAGAGTGAATTGGAGCGATGTGGTATACCGGGGTTGACGTGCTGTCAGTGGATTGAATCAAGGCATGTGAAGCGTCTGGGGTAAACCATGGAAAGCTGTGTAGGTATGTATATTTGCGTGTGTGGACGTATGTATATACATGTGTATGGGGGGGGGTTGGGCCATTTCTTTCGTCTGTTTCCTTGCGCTACCTCGCAAACGCGGGAGACAGCGACAAAGTATAATAAAATAAATAAAATATATATATATATATATATATATATATATATATATATATATATATATATATATATATATATATATATATATATATATTTATATATATATATATATATATATATATATATATATATATATATATATATATATATATATATATATATATATATATGAATATATTCATATATATATATATATATATATATATATATATATATATATATATATATATATATATATATATATATATATATATATATTATCCCTGGGGATAGGGGAGAAAGAATACTTCCCACGTATTCCCTGCGTGTCGTAGAAGGCGACTAAAAGGGAAGGGAGCGGGGGGCTGGAAATCCTCCCCTCTCAATTTTTTTTTTCTTTTTTATTTTCCAAAAGAAGGAACAGAGAAGGGGGCCTGGTGAGGATATTCCCTAAAAGGCCCAGTCCTCTGTTCTTAACGCTACCTCGCTAATGCGGGAAATGGCGAATAGTATGAAAGAAAAGATATATATATATATTCATATATTATACTTTGTCGCTTTCATTAACTTACATTAGCTTCTAAAAACCTTTGCTTCAGTCAACAAGCAAAAAAGATTATGATTTCTGTGTCTCCTTTCTCTTGAATTTTGCTTAGAATTTCGTAAAGATGACAGTCTTATGGGCTGTAGATGGGCTCACAAATCGATCAAACTAGTGGGTAACCATCTAGGCAAATCACCTTCCGAGGTTGAATGCTGGTAATTGTTAATCTGTTTACTCTTTAAACTTCCAGAATCGTTAGAACCTCCAACAGAATCCTGTGCTAGTTTAGTAAGAACATCACACATGTCAGCAATATGTGTCGAGTCACTTAATGATATACAAGTAAACACTTACCTCGCGGTGCGTGCGACCATGGACAAAAATAGTATCAATCGATTTGCTTCACAGAGCACCACTATACATACTTACAAGCGGTAGTCCTCTTTTTTCGGTATCAAATGACATGTGAGGTTTATGTATTTTTTTAATATAAAGGTGAAGCTTTGGATGACAACCGATGTGCATCATTTGCTGCTTGAAACTATCTGAATAATTTCCAGCTCATATCCAAAAAAGTTTTTTTTATGTGAGTGATGGTTGAGCACAATCTTGGTGCCATCTCATACAACCACAGTAGCAGGATAAGTTTAAAGAATTGAAACGCAGCTGTAAAAGTCTTGAGGATGGCCCAAGGTCATGGGGACCTTCAGGTGCCGCTGATGTAGCAACGATGGCCCAGAACCTGGAGGAATGGAGGAGACCTCGTCTCCTGCACGACACCTGAATTACCAACTGGACTCTCCCCACCTAAATATGACTCGTATGACTGTATAAATGGTAAGACGTAAGCCATCGGTCATGCCGGTAAAATTACTAGAAAATAGGTTAGCGCTGTTCGTGTTCATTGACAATATCTTTGATAAGTATAAAATTCTCTTTCCTGAGATACCGACCTAAAGTGCTGGTCCCCTTACCAAAGAAGGCACTGCTGGCAGCTCAGTTTTGCTCCTGTGCGAGGAGGTAGTTACCTATTGGCAGGTTTTGGAGAACTGCCCAGACAACGACTCGAACAGTTTCATGACAAGAAATTCTGACAGCTAGATGACAGAAACTCATAGTCCGGTGAAAAAATTTCTGCTGTGTACTTGGTTACGATGGCATGCCAACGCCATTTTAGAATCATGTTATATGCTGCACTATGAATAGCAGAGGTAAAAGAAAAACAAATGTGATAGTTCATTGTTTATTGAAATATTTTGCAAGAATGAAAAAAAGAAAGCAACACAAATGTGACCAAAACAAAACTAAGGCCGGTGATCAGTGCTGTCAGGTTCTGGAGTTACTGCCGTATAATATTCTACTGGTTTCCTTGGCTGGCGCCCTCTACCCTGTGATGAGAGTTCAGAGGCTGCTAGTGTAAGGAAAGTGCAGGAGAATATCAGAGATTTGTGAGCTGCTTTAAGTCTTGTATCTCAATGAGACAGAAGACGAAGCCCTCGTGCCCAGCTTTAGATATCATGGCAGCAGATGGTAAGGATGGATGTGCTGTTGCAGGGAGGGAACCCTGCTGGGTCTTTGTACAAGCCTTTCACCAGGTGATCGGTGGCGGCGGTAAACAGCAGCCTCATCTCCAGGTAATGAAGTCCAGTGGTAGGCAAATTATTCTATTTGAACCTTAGCGTTTGTCACGACTGGAGTAGAATAAGAGAAAATGCCGGAGTAAGGAGTGATGAAGCCACTACCCGCTTCGATACTGTAGGCGTAAGGGTGGGCAGCGTAAGGATAGTTGAAGGGAGTGTTGAGGATAACCTGAGGATCGGCATCAGCATCAGCGGAACGCTTGGCGCGTGCTGCCTCAGCTGGCTTAGCTACGGTGACCAGAGGCCTCATGCCATAGTGCCAGTTGTAGGGGAAAGTGTTGTAGGCCCAGGGGTAGCCAGTGTAAGGGTGACTAATTCCAGAAGAGTAGAGCAGGAAAGGATCAGCTTCAGGCTCAGCATCAGCGGAGCGTTTGGCACGAGTTTCCTCAGCTGGCTTAGCGACAGTGAGGAGAGGATTTACACCATAGGGCCAAGTCCAGGGTCCATGGTAGGCCCAGGCATTGCCAGCATAGGGATAGGACATTGAAGAAGTGTAGAGTATCTGTGGATCAGCTTCAGGGTCGGCCTCAGCGGATCGTTTGGCGCGTTCCTCAGCTGGCTTGGCGGCCGCCATCAAGGAGTAGGGGAAGAGACCATGGGTCCAGGGAAGGCCAGCATAGGGGATGATGGGGGAAGCAACGTCAGTAGACTTGACCGTCACCAGCGGAGTGGTATGAGGCCACCAATACTGAGGCTTGGCTGTGGCAAAAGCCACAAGGGCGAACAGCACCTGAAAATATTAAATAGAAGTAAGAGCAAATGAGGAGAGGACAAAACATTAAGATTAATGTGATACTGCAATACTGATACGGGATTAAAACACACACACACACACACACACACACACACACACACACACACACACACACACACAGACAGACACACACACAGGACTGAGCCTGAAACAGACAAGTTTACAAAAAGTGTTAGTGTTACCTTATGATGATTGTCTTTCAAAGATCAGTCCAACGCTAGACAAATCTAATGTACATGTTTTATTTTAAAGCTGTTGTATTGTTAAGGTGTTTTAATCAGGAATTCTCCTCTTGAGCTTACTGATTGTATTTATCAAATTCCATGCAACGATTGCAACCAATTATACATAGGTGAAACAGGCAAGGGATGAGATGCTAGAATAAAACAGCAAAAGTACAAAATACGTACTGATCAGCTGTCTAATGCCTTCTTTGTACATGTTATTAAAGACAGTCACTCAGTTGACTGAAAAAATGTATAAGGGGAAATCGCACTTCAGTAGAGGAGTTCATACAGTTCTAATGTAACATGAAATTGTGTGTGTGTGTGTGTGTGTGTGTGTGTGTGTGTGTGTGTATATATATATTGTATATATATATATATATATATATATATATATATATATATATATATATATATATATATATATATATATATATATATATATATATATATATATATATATATATATATATATATATACAATGTTTTTGTTTCTGTGTATATACACAATAATACCCCAGCCTAAGCCGCAGATAATAGCTAAGGTTAGATAAAAGCCACTTGGGTATAGGACATGCTCGGATATATACCTCAGTTGGGTATAAGACCATGTAAACCACAGTTGGGTGTGAAACAAGGTCGGATGTAAACCATGCTTGGAAGTGAGTATGCTATATTTTGAACCCTGCTTAGCTGTTCACGACATTTATGTATAACTGATATTCGGACGTGAGTATTCTGGGATGTGAACATCCAGGTTCAAACACACGCACACACACGCCCGCACACACACACACACACACACACACACACACACACACACACACACACACACACACACACACACACACACAAGAGTATCACTCGAACGTAGCTCATACATAGACATCGTCTGCATTGGATTGGTTGTATACTGCCCAAACCTGGCCCGCTGACCATGTTGTCTGGCACATTGGTATAACTTGTTCTCAGAATCTTCCAGCAGGCAAACAGTTCATCTCAAAAGTGTCGTTCCTGTTGCTGCTACTTACCCGAAACACAGGCATAACTCATCAACTTAACATACGTATAGCAAGCATGGCTCGCCGTAGTTCTTATCACACCAACCTAATGATCTGAGTTATCTTACAGGAGCCGCCCCCATACTCACCAGAACCTTCATGATTGGAGGATGTCAGCAGCCTGATGCCTAGTGCTGATGCTGAGCACTTATATACCCTTCGTTGCTCCCCCATACCACCAAATACCGGTCCCCATCCTAACCACACCCAGGCCCCTCCCGCTTATTTACTCCTCCCCCTTATACACCACACACACACACACACACACACACACACACACACACGCGCGCGCGCGCGCATCATGTACCACCACCACCAAAACCATAAGGAATCTTTTCTGGTAGACTTGGTATAATATCGACGGTAGCAGGATCTAATGAGACTATCGTTGTCCCAAAATGTACGTGGATGACCTGGCCATACTAGTAAATCATAAATGACCATAAATAACCATAAATGATCTCGAAGTTTGTCATGCTGATACAAGTTTCTTATCATGAGATGCAAGTGTTGTGCTACAGCTCACTAATGTAGATCTATTCTGACGGATTGCCTCTTACTAACGGCGACGGCGTCCATAAATATCAACTGTTGTGAAGGAAGATGACAACACCTCAGAAACCAGAATTGCATATCATTCTTGTACAGTTAAACAACAACAAGGCACAGACAACATTTTGCCCAGGTCAGGGTCATGTCTGATGAAAGGTAAAGTAGTGCAACAAATAAATTCAGCGGAAGACGAGACAGAAGAGGATTCCACAGCTTCGCTCAAGAGGAAAGAAGTGAAAGGGAGTACATAGGAAGGATAGATAACAGCAGACCTGATCATTCATAACGGGGTATTCTGTCGCAATGTCCAAAAAAACAAAATACAAACAGCATCACATTTCAGATGACGTCGCCCCATCCATCTCTCCCTCCAGCTCAACTGTGAGCAGGAAAAAGATGAGAAGAGAAAACCATGCAGGATGGGTAGAACATACCCCCACGGTGGTATGGCAAAGTTCCTGAATAATCTAACAATATCTTCCTCTTCGGCAGGACTAATATAAAAGATCTTTAACCGTTAATGGATACAGTAAGATACTGGTCTGCTCTTGATTTACTGACACTGAATGTCTCTGCATTTACCACATGATGAGGTAGTCTACACCACTGCTCATCCACTCTACATATGAGAAACCTTTTGCTCGCGTTGCTATTGATTCTTTTTATGTCCATACCATTACTTCTGTCAGGGAATCTCTGTCTGAAGTGTACATATTTTCATATGTTGTACTGTCGAAATTATTTAGTATCAAAAACTCACTCGGATCACTTCAGAGTCTTCGCTTCTTTCGACACAAGTGATTTTGCTCTTCGAGTATTTTCTCATAAAGTTTAATTCTGAGTGAAGGGACAGGTTTAGATGGTGTTCGTTGAATTCGCCCTAGTTTCTCCTCATCTTTGATCAGGTGTACAGAGCTGAACAATGTACCCCAAATGAGGTTAACTAGACTAAGGCATTATAAAGAGTTAGAATCGTACCCTCTGTTTTGTGGTTTATATTCTCAGCTGTGAATTCTAACTCCTATTGGCATTGTTGTACGTCTTAACGACTATTCCTAGTGACGCTGCTTGGCATCAGAAAAAGAAAAAACTATGGGAAGCAGCATCCAGAAACGTGCTGCAGTTTTAAGTCCAAAGAAACAGACGCGGACCACTCACGAGAGCAGTGGCTAAAATGATACCTGTAGAACAGAGAGGAGGAGGCAACTAACTCTATATCTAATCTTTTCTTTTCACAACTAATGTATTTAGGAAAGTCTTAACCGTAAACTCTGCTTAGCAATGTTTGGTACATCATGTATGTCTATGAGACATGAATCCAGTGTCCCTTGAAGGTTAACTCTTAGATGAGGAAACAGATTGGAGACATAAGGATTAACAAGCATTATCATCAGACGCCACAAGATTAACTTGTTTCCTTACATTGCATAGACTTCACTTATTCATTATTAGATATTAGGGTAAAGAAAAAAAAAACTTTTTTTGTCTTCTCTCCTTCTCTCTTATAACCATCACTTGCCAAGTGACACTGAAGGTGATTCTGGTTACGTTCAGATAACTTGGTACGGACGTCGTTAATGAATCCTTTTCTTTTACAAAACCAACAAATTACAGTCAGAGATGAGCTTCGCCGCCGATAAGGGGTTTGCGGCCGTGTTGAAATATTTGGAAAATTTAAGCTTATTCTTGTCTGCTGACTTGTTTGTACATCAAACTTATTTATCTCTCATGGCGGGGTTGTGTCAGAATACCTGATTTTGGATTATGATAATCATTTGTTGTATTCTGCTGCTTTATGTGGCGGATGGAGTTTTAATACAACACGTTGAGCATATGTCATATGTGCAGAAAATGCTTTTCCAAATGGCGCATTTGATTCCTAACTTTACGTGGTCTGCTTGAGGATCACCCAGTTGTCAGTTCTTGGTTATAACTGTTCGGGTTTGCGCAGTCCTCGATTCCATTCAAAACCCCAGAAACGATAGATGGAGAGAGTAGTTGCTCTTTGCTGTTCATTATGGTAGTTACGAATCAAAAGTTCCAGGATATTGTTTCTGTGTGTAGTTTCGTGACAATATCATGAGATATGGGATTATGGTAACAATAACAAAAACATCACAGGACAGCAGTAAGTTCCGAAAAAGTGTTTAAAACAAGGACAACAACAACAAAAAAAACTTGTTTTCCTCTTCAGGTGTGTCGTCTTGGTTTGTCTGTGGAGCCGAGCTGACATACACCTGAAGTTGAAGGTTACCGAGAACCTCATGTAGGTTACTACTGTCCATACAGGTGAAATTCTTACTTCGCTAAGGGAGATAAAGCAACATACTGCGCAGCCGGGCCATAAGGGTGTGGCGCGGACCAGATCCTCCAACGGTCTTAACAGGAACAGGATTTTGAACGTACTCTGGATAAATATTTTCCATTGGTACAGTTTCAGTTATCTTGCCTGGGCCTTCCCTCGACGAGTGATTGAGAAAGGAACCTCAAGAGGTTGGAGAGAGATTGCCCCTGAGGATCCGTAATCTGGCCCTCACAGTACCTCTCACAATAGACCGAAGGTTAGGTTTCAGTGTAAACAAACGGAGAGAATATATTCCAAGCTCACTACCCGAAGCTGTCCAGAAATAATCCACAACTCTCAAAGAAAAAGAAAGGGAAGAAAGTACCTCGGGAGAGAAAGTGTTTTCATCAGATGGAGAGAAAGGAGTAGCACAGTATGATCACTTTATCAAGTACTGCTCGTCAGGCTACCACAGTTTGTGGGGGAAAGAAGTATGATACTGGTGACCAGATTACACTCCACGCTTGGAGGACCAACAAATTAAAAAAAAAAAAAAAAGAAATTATTTGCAAAAATACCAGATTATGTTGACTTATTCCCTAAGTTTTATTCATCGATCAGTTCTCGATATGTCTGAGTTGCACACTTAGACATAAGGAAGATATCTCGTTTATAATTCACATTTTGTTACTTGTGAGCGGAACCCTAGGCAGCGCGTGAAGACAATGCTAGGAATACAAGATACTAGACATGACTGTGACAGTGGTTCTCATTACAACTGGTCGCATTATTATCACTGCAACAGTAAATAATATCAGTATTGATATTGTTATCATTATCATTAATATTACTATTATTATCATTATTATCATTATCATTATAATTATTATTATCATTATTATCATTATTATTATTATTATTATTATTATTATTATTATTATTATTATTATTATTATTATCATTATCAGTATTAATCTCATTATTATTATTATCATTATAATTATTATTATTATTATCATTATTACTAATTTTACCACTACTCCTACATATGATAATAATAATAAAGATAATGATGATGATAATAATGAGACTAATGATAATAATAATGATGACAATGATAATAATAATGGTAATATAAAGAGTAATGATAACATCAACAGTAAAGTAAATATGATTACCATCATCATTAAATAGAGACAAAACAAACATGTCATAAAAATACCATATCACTAAAATCACCAAATCTCATCACAGTTGCAACACTTACAAGTTCTGTCATGAATGTAGGAGATCTGGAGTTAACATTAGATCTTGTCGTTTGGTGGAGCCAATGTTTCTGTTGGATGTACGAGTCGTGGTGATATGCAAAGTGTTAAACCTGAAAATATCTAGAGCAATCGTAGTGGTAAAGGTACTTATGACTGAAATAATTGTGAGTATGGTAATGATGATGATTATGGTGTGTGTGTGTGTGTGTGTGTGTGTGTGATTGCTGTAAGGGAGGAGTCATTAAGTGGGAGAGGCCAGGGTGTGGTTTGGAAACGGTATTTTTGGTGTGCACGAGGGTCGCAGGGTATATAAGATCAGAGCAACCGTACCAGGTATCATACTGCTGACAACCTCCGACCATGAAGGTTCTGGTGAGTATAAAGCCGACTCGGGTAAGGGAATTTAGACTTATATAATTCAGAAAGTCAACCATGTAAGAATGTTAAGAATCACAGCGAAACATGATTATTACAAGCTAAGTTTACGAGCTATTCAGATGTGTCAGGAAGGCTGAAGTGCAAGTAATGTCTGTGTAAGTAAGTACGAGTTGCACCTCGCTTGTGCGTTAGGCTAGTATCAGGATGTACCATACATGGAGTGGGAGACATGTCAACATGAGAAGTTGGTTTAGTAGGCGAACCAGCTTCCTGTGTTGACTGTACGCAAGACTTACCTGTTTGTAAGCAGCAATGGAATGCAAACAATTTTCAAAGCTTTAAATAAGCGTAAGACCAAAAGATATGAACGTACAAATGTGAGCGATACATGGATATGAAATGTAATGTTATACTTTCAGGTGCTGTTCGCCCTTGTGGCTTTTGCCACAGCCAAGCCTCAGTATTGGTGGCCTCATACCACTCCGCTGGTGACGGTCAAGTCTACTGACGTTGCTTCCCCCATCATCCCCTATGCTGGCCTTCCCTGGACCCATGGTCTCTTCCCCTACTCCTTGATGGCGGCCGCCAAGCCAGCTGAGGAACGCGCCAAACGATCCGCTGAGGCCGACCCTGAAGCTGATCCACAGATACTCTACACTTCTTCAATGTCCTATCCATATGCTGGCAATGCCTGGGCCTACCATGGACCCTGGACTTGGCCCTATGGTGTAAATCCTCTCCTCACTGTCGCTAAGCCAGCTGAGGAAACTCGCGCCAAACGCTCCGCTGATGCTGAGCCTGAAGCTGATCCTTTCCTGCTCTACTCTTCTGGAATTAGTCACCCTTACACTGGCTACCCCTGGGCCTACAACACTTTCCCCTACAACTGGCACTATGGCATGAGGCCTCTGGTCACCGTAGCTAAGCCAGCTGAGGCAGCTCGCGCCAAACGCTCCGCTGATGCTGAGCCTGAAGCTGATCCTTTCCTGCTTTACTCTGCAGGTACCTACCCTTATACTGGTTATCCCTGGGCCTACAACACCTTCCCTTACAATTGGCCCTACGGCATCAACCGTCTTGTTTAGTTAACCAATGGAGCCAAACGTTCCACTGATAGCCAGCTGATCTTCACCATCCCTGGCATCACACCACTGCCTTAAGCCATCTAAACCTGAAACCGAAGACTTCATCTTCTGTCTCACTGAGATGGTAGACTTGTAGCGGCTCACAACTTTCTGTTACTCTCCTGTGATTCCCCTCCCTAATGGCTATTGAACCCTCATCAGGGGATATAGTCGTCAGTGAAGTAATGCAGTAGAAAATTTGAGGATTGCGGTGGTGAATCCAGAACCTGACTGCAGTGATTATGGCCTAATGATGTTCTGTTCTTTCTTAGAGTAGTGTTGATTCTTCATTTTTCAGTTATTCAAGAATGGTATGAATAAACAGTGAGTATGAGAAGTGTTTGCTTTTACTCTAAACTGTACGCATTGTTGCTGTACAACATAAATATGACAAACAACAGAACAAGAATATTAATTTAATTGAAAATTTTTTTTCTTCTTTAAAAGCCATTTCCGCGTTACGTAAAAAAAGAAGGAATACCTCACCGGCCCTTCTTGTTCTTTTTTGGAAAATAAAAAAAAACAAGGAGATTGCTCCTACCTTATCGCTTTAGAACGCAGGAAACGTGGAAAAAAAACAATTCATTTAATGTCACAAGACTCTGTACCAAAGTATGATCCTGTTTAGTATGGATGTCATTGCTTCTATCTATGAGTCTGCGAGGTCAAGGGTTAATCCTTGACTGGGGCAGGCGGTTGAGAGCCAAGAATGCTAACATCCTCACTAAGTGATCGTTACTAACGCTCCCGATACCCGGGCTGGTAGTACCTCCCTGGTCGATGGCTGCCTCCCAACACAGAGAGTGATGAATAATTCTCTTAAACGAGTCAAATTCTAATGAACAGTTTGACCTTTCATCAAAACCTCCCCGACCAATAACCACGGGGCACAGCACCTGACACCTTTACCTGTTGATTCTAAGCCTCGGTTTTGATCCTATGCTGAACCACAGGAAGGAGACACATGAGAGTGTCGGTTGGGTAGTACAGCATACATAGTCTTTCCAGTCGAAAAGTTATATGGAACGAGTCTAGAATATGACAAGATCTTGATACTTTCAAAGCTTCAATGTGAGCCAGGGCGGTCGTGGATGTAAATAGTTATAGAATCTCAAATTGAGTGTCGTTGCAAAGAGGCCTTAAATCTATTTATTGGAATATGGAATTGTTATATAGAACAACGATAAAGATGTAGTGAAGATAAGACTATAATGATCTTAAGGATAAAGTGAAGATGTTATCTAGTAAAGGTGAGGGTGTAGTGAAAGTTGCCAATGACCTAACCCATATGGATATGGTGAAGATAATATAATGAAGAGGAGCATGTCGTAAAGGTGCTGATGCAAAAGATATGAAGGTATAGTGAAGTTAAAGATGTAGAGAAAATTAGAGTAGTAGAAATGTAGTATATTGAAGATAGGATTGTAATAAAGTTTCTCAGTGAAGATGATATTGTAATAAAGTTGGCCATTCATCTCACCTAAAAGTGATCAAAGATAGGTTTAAGGCCAAGCAAGCAAGCAAATGCAATTCAATCTTTTTGAAAGATTGATCGAAAACCAATATCAAAACAAGTGATCAATGAACACTCTACCATGAAAAGACAAAACAGATAATATCTGGTACAAACACACAGACTTAAACACACCTTTATCTAAAAAAGATATCAGTAGAACCTTGAGGTAAGGATAAGAATGGATACCTTTTCCTGACATTTCTAAGGCATTTATTGATTAATGTTATACTGAGAATTTAACGAAAATAAATACCAAAACAAACATTTCCTTGAAATTAGATGGGTTCAAAGTGGAACCAAATCTCATGAATATGGTCTGTCATGTGTACAACTGGGAACACTGTCTATGATGATAATGATAATTATGATTATGATAATAATAATGATAATGATAATGATAATAATAATGATAATAATAATAATAATAATAATAATAATAATAATAATAATAATAGTAATAATAATAATAATAATAATAATGATAATAACAATGATAATGATAATAATAATAATAATAATAATAATAATAATAATAATAATAATAATAATAATGATAATAATAATAATGATAATAATAATAATGATAATAATGATAATAATAATGGTGATAATATATAGCCGTTGATGTGAAAGAAAATTCAATCGGTTGCATTGTATATTCCACCAATGTCAGTAAAAGAATGGAATCAAAAGAAGATAGAGAACATACAGAAAGACCTGAATATCATTCCCAATTGCACAGAACATACTGGAAACTAATAAAGACGCATTTGATGATAAACTACGGAATGAATAAGATGTTAATTGCACAGAACATATTGGAACCTATTGAAGACACATTACATGATAGACTACGGAATGAATAAGATATGGTGATAATTGCACGGAACATATTGGAACCTAATGAAGACACATTTGATGATAAATTACGGAATGAATAGGAATATGATGATAATTGCACAAAACATATTGGAACCTGATAAAGACCCATTGGACGATTTACGTTACATAATGAATAAGAACATGATAATAATAAAACCCACTATGTACTTACTGGGAAAGTAAAAGAAAGGAAGGTGTCAAAGGTCATATCAATAAGACAGTAATGAAGAGTTGATTAATTAATATGATCAGAACTTTCTTTACGAGAAATAACA
This sequence comes from Panulirus ornatus, assembly GCF_036320965.1. Taxonomy (NCBI): domain Eukaryota; kingdom Metazoa; phylum Arthropoda; class Malacostraca; order Decapoda; family Palinuridae; genus Panulirus; species Panulirus ornatus. The sequence continues at coordinate 1,745,369 of NC_092243.1, read as the reverse complement.
GACTGTAACGATAATGATTTTGATGACTATATTGGTGCTGGTGGTGATTATATTAAGTGTGTGTGTGTGTGTGTGTGTGTATGTGTGTGTGTGTGTGTGTGTGTGTGTGTGTGTGTGTGTGTGTGATTGCTGCAAGGGAGGAGTCATTAAGTGGGAGAGGCCAGGGTGTGGTTTGGAAACGGTATTTTTGGTGTGCACGAGGGTCGCAGGGTATATAAGATCAGAGCAACCGTACCAGGTATCATACTGCTGACAACCTCCGACCATGAAGGTTCTGGTGAGTATAAAGCCGACTCGGGTAAGGGAATTTAGACTTATATAATTCAGAAAGTCAACCATGTAAGAATGTTAAGAATCACAGCGAAAACATGCTTATTACAAGCTAAGTTTACGAGCTATTCAAATGTGTCAGGAAGGCTGAAGTGCAAGTAATGTCTGTGTAAGTAAGTACGAGTTGCACCTCGCTTGTGCGTTAGGCTAGTATCAGGATGGACCATACATGGAGTGGGAGACATGTCAACATGAGAAGTTGGTTTAGTAGGCGAACCAGCTTCCTGTGTTGACTGTACGCAAGACTTACCTGTTTGTAAGCAGCAATGGAATGCAAACAATTTTCAAAGCTTTAAATCAGCGTAAGACCAAAAGATATGAACGTACAAATGTGAGCGATACATGGATATGAAATGTAATGTTATACTTTCAGGTGCTGTTCGCCCTTGTGGCTTTTGCCACAGCCAAGCCTCAGTATTGGTGGCCTCATACCACTCCGCTGGTGACGGTCAAGTCTACTGACGTTGCTTCCCCCATCATCCCCTATGCTGGCCTTCCCTGGACCCATGGTCTCTTCCCCTACTCCTTGATGGCGGCCGCCAAGCCAGCTGAGGAACGCGCCAAACGATCCGCTGAGGCCGACCCTGAAGCTGATCCACAGATACTCTACACTTCTTCAATGTCCTATCCCTATGCTGGCAATGCCTGGGCCTACCATGGACCCTGGACTTGGCCCTATGGTGTAAATCCTCTCCTCACTGTCGCTAAGCCAGCTGAGGAAACTCGCGCCAAACGCTCCGCTGATGCTGAGCCTGAAGCTGATCCTTTCCTGCTCTACTCTTCTGGAATTAGTCACCCTTACACTGGCTACCCCTGGGCCTACAACACTTTCCCCTACAACTGGCACTATGGCATGAGGCCTCTGGTCACCGTAGCTAAGCCAGCTGAGGCAGCTCGCGCCAAACGCTCCGCTGATGCTGAGCCTGAAGCTGATCCTTTCCTGCTTTACTCTGCAGGTACCTACCCTTATACTGGTTATCCCTGGGCCTACAACACCTTCCCTTACAATTGGCCCTACGGCATCAACCGTCTTGTTTAGTTAACCAATGGAGCCAAACGTTCCACTGATAGCCAGCTGATCTTCACCATCCCTGGCATCACACCACTGTCTTCAGCCATCTAAACCTGAAACCGAAGACTTCATCTTCTGTCTCACTGAGATGGTAGACTTGTAGCGGCTCACAACTATCTGTTACTCTCCTGTGATTCCCCTCCCTAATGGCTATTGAACCCTCTTCAGGGGATATAGTCGTCAGTGAAGTAATGCAGTAGAAAATTTGAGATTGCGGTGGTGACTCCAGAACCTGACTGCAGTGATTATGGCCAATGATGTTTCTTTTCTTAGAGTAGTGTTGATTCCTTTCATTTTTCAGTTACTCAAAATGTCTGAATAAACAGTGAAGTATGAGAAGTGTTTTGCTTTTACTCTAAACTGTAACGCATTGTTTGCTGTACAACATGAAATATGAACAAACAACAGAACAATAATATTAATTTAATTGAAAATTCTTTCTTTCTTTCTTTTAAACTATTCGCCATTTCCCGCGTTAGCGAGGTAGCGTTAAGAACAGAGGACTGGGCCTTTTTTGGAATATCCTCACCTGGCCCCCTTCTCTGTTCCTTCTTTTGGAAAATTAAAAAAAAAACGAGAGGGGAGGATTTCCAGCCCCCCCGCTCCCTACCCTTTTAGTCGCCTTTTACGACACGCAGTGAATACGTGGGAAGTAAAGAAAATCAATTCATTTAGATGTTCAGCAAAGACTTGTGTACCAAAGTATGATCCTGTTTAGTATGGATGTCATTGCTTCTACCTATGAGTCTGCGAGGTCAAGGGTTAATCCTTGACTGGGGCAGGCGGTTGAGAGCCAAGAATGCTAACATCCTCACTAAGTGATCGTTACTAACGCTCCCGATACCCGGGCTGGTAGTACCTCCCTGGTCGATGGCTGCCTCCCAACACAGAGAGTGATGAATAATTTTCTTAAACGAGTCAAATTCTAATGAATAGTTTGACCTTTCATCAAAACCTCCCCGACCAATAACCACGGGGCACAGCACCTGACACCTTTACCTGTTGATTCTAAGCCTCGGTTTTGATCCTATGCTGAACCACAGGAAGGAGACACATGAGGGTGTCGGTTGGGTAGTACAGCATACATAGTCTTTCCAGTCGAAAAGTTATATGGAACGAGTCTAGAATATGACAAGATCTTGATACTTTCAAAGCTTCAATGTGAGCCAGGGCGGTCGTGGATGTAAATAGTTATAGAATCTCAAATTGAGTGTCGTTGCAAAGAGGCCTTAAATCTATTTATTGGAATATGGAATTGTTATATAGAACAACGATAAAGATGTAGTGAAGATAAGACTATAATGATCTTAAGGATAAAGTGAAGATGTTATCTAGTAAAGGTGAGGGTGTAGTGAAAGTTGCCAATGACCTAACCCATATGGATATGGTGAAGATAATATAATGAAGAGGAGCGTGTCGTAAAGGTGCTGATGCAAAAGATATGAAGGTATAGTGAAGTTAAAGATGTAGAGAAAATTAGAGTGGTAAAAATGTAGTATATTGAAGATAGGATTGTAATAAAGTTTCTCAGTGAAGATGATATTGTAATAAAGTTGGCCATTCATCTCACCTAAAAGTGACCAAAGATAGGTTTAAGGCCAAGCAAGCAAGCAAATGCAATTCAATCTTTTTGAAAGATTGATCGAAAACCAATATCAAAACAAGTGATCAATGAACACTCTACCATGAAAAGACAAAACAGATAATATCTGGTACAAACACACAGACTTAAACACACCTTTATCTAAAAAAGATATCAGTAGAACCTTGAGGTAAGGATAAGAATGGATACCTTTTCCTGACATTTCTAAGGCATTTATTGATTAATGTTATACTGAGAATTTAACGAAAATAAATACCAAAACAAACATTTCCTTGAAATTAGATGGGTTCAAAGTGGAACCAAATCTCATGAATATGGTCTGTCATGTGTACAACTGGGAACACTGTCTATGATGATAATGATAATTATGATTATGATAATAATAATGATAATGATAATGATAATAATAATAATAATAATAATAATAATAATAATAATAATAATAATAATAATGATAATAATAATAATAATAATAATAACGATAATACTAATAATGATAATAATAATGATAATGATACTAATAATAATAATAATAATAATGATAATAATAATAATGATAATAATGATAATAATAATGGTGATAATATATAGCCGTTGATGTGAAAGAAAATTCAATCGGTTGCATTGTATATTCCACCAATGTCAGTAAAAGAATGGAATCAAAAGAAGATAGAGAACATACAGAAAGACCTGAATATCATTCCCAATTGCACAGAACATACTGGAAACTAATAAAGACGCATTTGATGATAAACTACGGAATGAATAAGATGATAATTGCACAGAAAATATTGGAACCTATTGAAGACACATTACATGATAGACTACGGAATGAATAAGATATGATGATAATTGCACGGAACATATTGGAACCTAATGAAGACACATTTGATGATAAATTACGGAATGAATAGGAATATGATGATAATTGCACAAAACATATTGGAACCTGATAAAGACCCATTGGACGATTTACGTTACATAATGAATAAAACATGATAATAATAAAACCCACTATGTACTTACAGGGAAAGTAAAAGAAAGGAAGGTGTCAAAGGTCATATCAATAAGACAGTAATGAAGAGTTAATTAATTAATATGATCAGAACTTTCTTTACGAGAAATAACAGACTGTAACGATAATGATTTTGATGACTATATTGGTGCTGGTGGTGATTATATTATGTGTGTGTGTGTGTGTGTGTATGTGTGAGTGTATGTGTGTGTGTGTGTGTGTGTGTGTGTGTGTGTGTGTGTGTGTGTGATTGCTGCAAGGGAGGAGTCATTAAGTGGGAGAGGCCAGGGTGTGGTTTGGAAACGGTATTTTTGGTGTGCACGAGGGTCGCAGGGTATATAAGATCAGAGCAACCGTACCAGGTATCATACTGCTGACAACCTCCGACCATGAAGGTTCTGGTGAGTATAAAGCCGACTCGGGTAAGGGAATTTAGACTTATATAATTCAGAAAGTCAACCATGTAAGAATGTTAAGAATCACAGCAAAACATGCTTATTACAAGCTAAGTTTACGAGCTATTCAAATGTGTCAGGAAGGCTGAAGTGCAAGTAATGTCTGTGTTAAGTAAGTACGAGTTGCACCTCGCTTGTGCGTTAGGCTAGTATCAGGATGGACCATACATGGAGTGGGAGACATGTCAACATGAGAAGTTGGTTTAGTAGGCGAACCAGCTTCCTGTGTTGACTGTACGCAAGACTTACTTGTTTGTAAGCAGCAATGGAATGCAAACAATTTTCAAAGCTTTAAATCAGCGTAAGACCAAAAGATATGAACGTACAAATGTGAGCGATACATGGATATGAAATGTAATGTTATACTTTCAGGTGCTGTTCGCCCTTGTGGCTTTTGCCACAGCCAAGCCTCAGTATTGGTGGCCTCATACCACTCCGCTGGTGACGGTCAAGTCTACTGACGTTGCTTCCCCCATCATCCCCTATGCTGGCCTTCCCTGGACCCATGGTCTCTTCCCCTACTCCTTGATGGCGGCCGCCAAGCCAGCTGAGGAACGCGCCAAACGATCCGCTGAGGCCGACCCTGAAGCTGATCCACAGATACTGTACACTTCTTCAATGTCCTATCCCTATGCTGGCAATGCCTGGGCCTACCATGGACCCTGGACTTGGCCCTATGGTGTAAATCCTCTCCTCACTGTCGCTAAGCCAGCTGAGGAAACTCGCGCCAAACGCTCCGCTGATGCTGAGCCTGAAGCTGATCCTTTCCTGCTCTACTCTTCTGGAATTAGTCACCCTTACACTGGCTACCCCTGGGCCTACAACACTTTCCCCTACAACTGGCACTATGGCATGAGGCCTCTGGTCACCGTAGCTAAGCCAGCTGAGGCAGCTCGCGCCAAACGCTCCGCTGATGCTGAGCCTGAAGCTGATCCTTTCCTGCTTTACTCTGCAGGTACCTACCCTTATACTGGTTATCCCTGGGCCTACAACACCTTCCCTTACAATTGGCCCTACGGCATCAACCGTCTTGTTTAGTTAACCAATGGAGCCAAACGTTCCACTGATAGCCAGCTGATCTTCACCATCCCTGGCATCACACCACTGCCTTAAGCCATCTAAACCTGAAACCGAAGACTTCATCTTCTGTCTCACTGAGATGGTAGACTTGTAGCGGCTCACAACTTTCTGTTACTCTCCTGTGATTCCCCTCCCTAATGGCTATTGAACCCTCTTCAGGGGATATAGTCGTCAGTGAAGTAATGCAGTAGAAAATTTGAGATTGCGGTGGTGACTCCAGAACCTGACTGCAGTGATTATGGCCAATGATGTTTCTTTTCTTAGAGTAGTGTTGATTCCTTTCATTTTTCAGTTATTCAAAATGTCTGAATAAACAGTGAAGTATGAGAAGTGTTTTGCTTTTACTCTAAACTGTAACGCATTGTTTGCTGTACAACATGAAATATGAACAAACAACAGAACAAGAATATTAATTTAATTGAAAATTATGTAAAGAAAATCAATTCATTTAGGAGATTTTCAGCAAAGACTCGTGTACCAAAGTATGATCCTGTTTAGTATGGATGTCATTGCTTCTATCTATGAGTCTGCGAGGTCAAGGGTTAATCCTTGACTGGGGCAGGCGGTTGAGAGCCAAGAATGCTAACATCCTCACTAAGTGATCGTTACTAACGCTCCCGATACCCGGGCTGGTAGTACCTCCCTGGTCGATGGCTGCCTCCCAACACAGAGAGTGATGAATAATTTTCTTAAACGAGTCAAATTCTAATGAACAGTTTGACCTTTCATCAAAACCTCCCCGACCAATAACCACGGGGCACAGCACCTGACACCTTTACCTGTTGATTCTAAGCCTCGGTTTTGATCCTATGCTGAACCACAGGAAGGGGACACATGAGGATGTCGGTTGGGTAGTACAGCATACATAGTCTTTCCAGTCGAAAAGTTATATGGTACAAGTCTAGAATATGACAAGATCTTGATACTTTCAAAGCTTCAATGTGAGCCAGGGCGGTCGTGGATGTAAATAGTTATAGAATCTCAAATTGAGTGTCGTTGCAAAGAGGCCTTAAATCTATTTATTGGAATATGGAATTGTTATATAGAACAACGATAAAGATGTAGTGAAGATAAGACTATAATGATCTTAAGGATAAAGTGAAGATGTTATCTAGTAAAGGTGAGGGTGTAGTGAAAGTTGCCAATGACCTAACCCATATGGATATGGTGAAGATAATATAATGAAGAGGAGCATGTCGTAAAGGTGCTGATGCAAAAGATATGAAGGTATAGTGAAGTTAAAGATGTAGAGAAAATTAGAAAGTAGTAAAAATGTAGTATATTGAAGATAGGATTGTAATAAAGTTTCTCAGTGAAGATGATATTGTAATAAAGTTGGCCATTCATCTCACCTAAAAGTGATCAAAGATAGGTTTAAGGCCAAGCAAGCAAGCAAATGCAATTCAATCTTTTTGAAAGATTGATCGAAAACCAATATCAAAACAAGTGATCAATGAACACTCTACCATGAAAAGACAAAACAGATAATATCTGGTACAAACACACAGACTTAAACACACCTTTATCAGTAAGATATCAGTAGAACCTTGAGGTAAGGATAAGAATGGATACCTTTTCCTGACATTTCTAAGGCATTTATTGATTAATGTTATACTGAGAATTTAACGAAAATAAATACCAAAACAAACATTTCCTTGAAATTAGATGGGTTCAAAGTGGAACCAAATCTCATGAATATGGTCTGTCATGTGTACAACTGGGAACACTGTCTATGATGATAATGATAATTATGATTATGATAATAATAATGATAATGATAATGATAATAATAATAATAATAATAATAATAATAATAATAATAATAATAATAATAATAATAATAATGATAATAATGATAATAATAATAATGATAATACTAATAATGATAATAATAATGATAATGATACTAATAATAATAATAACAATAATGATAATAATAATAATGATAATAATGATAATAATAATGGTGATAATATATAGCCGTTGATGTGAAAGAAAATTCAGTCGGTTGCATTGTATATTCCACCAATGTCAGTAAAATAATGGAATCAAAAGAAGATAGAGAACATACAGAAAGACCTGAATATCATTCCCAATTGCACAGAACATACTGGAAACTAATGAAGACACATTTGATGATAAACTACGGAATGAATAAGATGATAATTGCACAGAACATATTGGAACCTAATGAAGACACATTAGATGATAGATTACGGAATGAATAAGATATGATGATAATTGCACGGAACATATTGGAACCTAATGAAGACACATTTGATGATAAATTACGGAATGAATAGGAATATGATGATAATTGCACAAAACATATTGAAACCTGATAAAGACCCATTGGACGATTTACGTTACATAATGAATAAGAACATGATAATAATAAAACCCACTATGTACTTACTGGGAAAGTAAAAGAAAGGAAGGTGTCAAAGGTCATATCAATAAGACAGTAATGAAGAGTTGATTAATTAATATGATCAGAACTTTCTTTACGAGAAATACACAACACCGGCTACGAAAATTAACAACTTATATATAAGAATCAAATTTGTACATTTCTTCGTTGAAGCCAACAGTGACAACTAAAACATTTATATTTGATGAGTGAAATAAAAAATCTGAATCATATTACAGATAAAATGGACGGGATAGAATAGCTAAGTTACTCATGATTAAAAGATAAGAAAAGGACTGTAGTTATACAGTCTTGCAAAAATGAGAAACATGTATGATAATTCATGCGTGGTCATAATCAGAAATAAATTAAGTGTATCTAATTTGAGAATCCTCTATATGAGAAGAACCATACTGATAAGATCTGCAAGTAATCCTCGGGATTAATCGAAAAGTATATTAAGCGCAAATAAATGAATCACCTACAAGAGAGATGGAGAGGCAATATAGTATCTCACCCATTGAAAGAAGGAACACCTCTGTAGAAGGGATAGAAACCTTTAACAAAAAGAGTTTAAAGGATCACAATAACCAAGGATTCATGAATAACGAAGTGTAACGGTGGAAGATACAGTACAACACAAACATGTTATGCGATGAGTGTTAGCAGTAACGCTGCCTCAGACAGAATCATGTCACATTTACCGGTTGTGAGGCAAACTTAACGTACGTTTATAAGCCAAGAATATTGATAAGTTAAGAAGGAAAGCGCAATAGATTATGATCACATTAACAAGTGCTGTTCGTCAGGCTACTACAACAGTTTGTGGGGTAACAACGTTTACCGCTGGTGACCAGATTACCTGCCACTCCCTTGACGTACCCGCACAAAAACAAGAGCACAACATTATACACAATAAAACTAGACTCCATTAGATTACTCCCATATGTTGATTTTGATATCTGCTAACGGTAAGGAATTGGGCTATGACAGGTTTAGGATCGTTGAATATATATCATTACTATAATGAAGATAACTATTTTCGTTTAAAGTGCTATCATTGAAACAGTATATTGCTATCATTATAATTATCATTATCAGTATCATTATGATCATTATCATTACTCCAGTCATTCAGTGCGCCCAATTTTTCTGTTTCATATTATACAAGCTGGAGATATACTAAGTGATAATGATGAAAACCTCAGTAACATAGACTCTAACAATGATGATTTTGATGACTATACTGGTGCTGGTGGTGATTATATTGTGTGTGTGTGTGTGTGTGTGTGTGTGTGTGTGTGTGTGATTGCTGTAAGGGAGGAGTCATTAAGTGGGAGAGGCCAGGGTGTGGTTTGCAAACGGTATTTTTGGTGTGCACGAGGGTCGCAGGGTATATAAGATCAGAGCAACCGTACCAGGTATCATACTGCTGACAACCTCCGACCATGAAGGTTCTGGTGAGTATAAAGCCGACTCGGGTAAGGGAATTTAGACTTATATAATTCAGAAAGTCAACCATGTAAGAATGTTAAGAATCACAGCAAAACATGCTTATTACAAGCTAAGTTTACGAGCTATTCAAATGTGTCATGAAAGCCGAAATACAAGTCATGTCAGTGTTTTAGGTAAATGTGAGTGTCAGCTTTGCTTGTGTGTTAATCTAGTTCCAGTATGGATCATACAATTACTGGGAGAAATATGTAGGTATCACTTAATTTAGCAGGCGAGCCAGCTTTCTGTTCGGACAATCCACCAGACTAACATATGATCACACTTCTTTCATGACCCACAATAGGATACAATTTTGAGTTCAGAACTTTACCATAATTCAATGTATACAAAAGGTGTGAATACGAACCATACACATGCATGTATATGAATGAACTTTGCTTTATATATATATATATATATAAAAGGACTAGGCCTTTGAGGGAATACCCTCACCTGGCCCAATTCTCTGTTCCTTCTTTTGGAAAAAAAAAAAAAAAAAAAAAAAAAAAACGAGAGGGGAGGATTTCCAGCCCCCCGCTCCCTCCCCTTTTAGTCGCCTTCTATGACACGCAGGGAATACGTGGGAAGTATTCTTAATCCCCTATCCCCAGGGATAATATATATATATATATATATATATATATATATATATATATATATATATATATATATATATATATATATATATATATATATATATATATATATATATATATATATATATATATATATATATATATACATATGCAGATGATACATATATATAGGTATAGATTTAGATATATACATAGATTATATAGATAGATATTAGTTTCTATTATATTTTCAGGTGCTGTTCGCCCTCGTGGCTTATGCCACAGCCAAGCCTCAGTATTTGTGGCCTCATACCACTCCGCTGGTGACGGTCAAGTCCACTGACGTTGCTTCCCCCATTATCCCCTATGCTGGCCTTCCCTGGACCCATGGTCTCTTCCCCTTCTCCTACCCTATGATGGCGGCCGCCAAGCCAGCTGAGGAACGCGCCAAACGATCCGCTGAGGCCGACCCTGAGGCTGATCCATTCCTGCTCTACTCTGCCGGTACCTACCCTTATACTGGTTATCCCTGGGCCTACAACACCTTCCCCCACAATTGGGCCTATGGAATGAGGCCTCTGCTCACCGTAGCTAAGCCAGCTGAAGCAACTCGCGCCAAACGCTCCGCTGATGCTGAGCCTGAAGCTGATCCTTTCCTGCTCTACTCTGCCGGTACCTACCCTTATACTGGTTATCCCTGGGCCTACAATACCTTCCCCCACAACTGGGCCTATGGTATGAGGCCTCTACTCACCGCAGTTAAGCCAGCTGAAGCAAGTCGCGCCAAACGCTCCGCTGATGCTGAGCCTGAAGCTGATCCTTTCCTGCTCTACTCTGCAGGTACCTACCCTTATACTGGTTATCCCTGGGCCTACAACACCTTCCCTTACAATTGGCCCCACGGCATCAACCGTCTTGTTTAGTTAACCAATGGAGCCAAACGTTCCACTGATAGCCAGCTGATCTTCACCATCCCTGGCGTCACACCACTGCCTTGAGCCATCTAAATCTGAAACCGAAGACTTCATCTTCTGCCTCACTGCGATGGTAGACTTGTAGCAGCTCACACCTCTGTTACTCTCCTGTGTTTCCCTTCCCTAATGGCTATTGAACCCTCATCAGGGGATATAGTCGTCAGTGAAGTAATGCAGTAGAAAATTTGAGATTGCGGTGGTGACTCCAGAACCTGACTGCAGTGAATATATCCAATGATGTTTCCTTTCTTACAGTAATGTTGATTCCTTATAATTTTCAATCATTCAAAATGTATGAATAAACAGTGAAATATGACACTTGTTTCGCTTTTACTCTAAATGTAACGCATTGTTTGCAGAACAACATGAAATATGAACAAACAACAAAACGAGAATATACATTTCATTGAAAATTATGTAAAAAAAGGAAAATACTTTTCTTTAGCGGATGTGAAAATAGTCTCTTATGCTACCACGTGGAAATGTTCAGCAAAGACTCGTGTACCAAGGTATGATCCTGTTTAGTATGGATGTCACTGCTTCTCCCTATGAGTCTGCGAGGTCTAGGGTTAATCCTTGACTGGGGCAGGCGGTTGAGAGCCAAGAATGCTAACATCCTCACTAAGTAATCGTTACTAACGCTCCCGATACCCGGGCTGGTAGTACCTCCGTAGTCGATGGCTGCCTCCCAGCACAGAAAATGAGAAATTATGTTCTTAAACGAGTCAAATTCTAATGAACAGTCTGACCCTTTATCAAAACGTCCCTGACCAATAACCACGGGGCACAGCACCTGAAACCTTTACCTGTTGATACTAAGCCTCGGTTTTGATCCTATGCTGAACCACAGGAAGGAGACACATGAGGGTGTCGGTTGGGTAGTACATCATACAAAGTCTTTCCAGTCGAAAAGTTATATGGAACGAGTCTAGAATATGACACGATCTTGATACTTTCAAAGCTTCAGTGTGAGCCAGGGCGGTCGTGGATATAAATAATTATAGAATCTCAAATTGAGTGTCGTTGCAAAGAGGCCTTAAATCTATTTATTGGAATATGGATTGTGATATAGAGCAACGATAAAGATGTATTCAAGATAAGACTATAATGATCATAAGGATAAAGTGAAAATGTTATCTAGTAAAGGTGAGGGTGTAGTGAAAATTGCCAATGATCTAACCCATATGGATATGGTGAAGATAATATAATGAAGAGGGGCGTGTCGTAAAGGTGCTGATGCAAAGATATGAAGGTATAGTGAAGTTAAAGATGTAGAGAAAATTAGAGAGTAGTAAAAATGTAGTATATTGAAGATAGGATTGTAATAAAGTTTCTCAGTGAAGATGATATTGTAATTAAGTTGGCCATTCATCTCACCTCAAAGTTACCCAAGGTAGGTTTAAGGCCAATCAAGCAAGCAAATGCAATTAAATCTTTTTGAAAAATTGATCGAAAACCAATATCAAAACAAGTGATCAATGAACACTCTACCATATAGAGACAAAGCAGATAATATCTGGTACAAACACACAGACTTAAACACACCTTTATTAAAAAAAGATATCAGTAGAACCTTCAGGTAAGGGTAGGAATGGATAACCTTTCTGGATATTACAAGGTATTCATTGATTGAAGTTAAACTGAGAATTTAACTAGAATAAATACCAAAACAAAACATTTTCCTTGAAGTTAGATGGGTTCAAAGTGGAACCAAATCTCTTGAATATAATCTATCATGTGTACAACTGGGAAGAGTATTGTTAACAATGATATGATAATATCTATTATTATGATAATGATAATAATAATGATGATGATAATAATAACAATAATAATAATAATAATAATAATAATAATAATAATAATAATAATAATAATAATAATAATAATAATAATAATAATAGTAATAATAATAATAACAATATTAATAATAATAACAATAGTAATAATAATAATAATGATAATAAAAATAATAATGATAATAATAATAATAAGGATAATATATAGCCGTTGATGTGAAAGAAAATTTAATTGGTTGCATTGTATATACCACCAATGTCAGTAAAAGAATGGAATCAAAAGAGCATAGACAACTTACAGAAAGACCTGAATATCATTCCCAATTGCACAGAACATACTGGAAACTAATGAAGACACATTTGATGATAAATTACGGAATGAATAAGAATATGATGATAATTGCACAGAACATATTGGAACCTAATGAAGACACATTGGATGATTTAAGTAACAGAATGAATAGAGATGTGATAATGACAACATCCACTATGTACGAACTAGGAAAAAGAAAGAAAGAAAGGTGTCAAAGTAATGAAGAGTTGATTAATGAATATGATCAGAACTCTCTTTACGAGAAATACACAGGACCAGTGACGAAAATTGCCAACGTATAAATAAGAATCAAATTTGTATATTTCATCGTTGAAGCCAACAGTGACAACTGAAACATTTGAATTGGATGAGCGAAAAATAATCTAAATCACAGTACAGATAAAATCGAGGAGATAGAATAGCTAAACTACTCACAATTAAAAGATAAGAAAAGGACTGTAGTTATACAGTCTTGAAAAATGAGAGAAGTATATGATAATTCATGCGTGGTCAAAATTAGAAATAAAGTAAGTGTATCGAATCTAAAAATCCTCTATATGAGAAGAACCATACTGATAAAATATTTCTGCAAGTAATACTCGGGATTAATCGAAAAGTATATTAAGCGCAAATAAATGAATCACCTACAAGAGAGATGGAGAGGCCATATAGTATCTCACCCATTGAAAGAAGGAACACCTCTGTAGAAGGGATAGAAACCTTTAACAAAAAGAGTTTAAAGGATCACAATAACCAAGGATTCATGAATAACGAAGTGTAACGGTGGAAGATACAGTACAACACAAACATGTTATGCGATGAGTGTTAGCAGTAACGCTGCCTCAGACAGAATCATGTCACATTTACCGGTTGTGAGGCAAACTTAACGTACGTTTATAAGCCAAGAATATTGATAAGTTAAGAAGGAAAGCGCAATAGATTATGATCACATTAACAAGTGCTGTTCGTCAGGCTACTACAACAGTTTGTGGGGTAACAACGTTTACCGCTGGTGACCAGATTACCTGCCACTCCCTTGACGTACCCGCACAAAAACAAGAGCACAACATTATACACAATAAAACTAGACTCCATTAGATTACTCCCATATGTTGATTTTGATATCTGCTAACGGTAAGGAATTGGGCTATGACAGGTTTAGGATCGATGAATATATATCATTACTATAATGAAGATAACCATTTTCGTTTAAAGTGCTATCACTGAAATAGTATATTACTATCATCATTATTATTATCATCATTATCATTATTATCATCATCATTATTATTATCATTATCATTATCATTATTATCATTATCATTATTATCATTATCATTATTATCATTATCATCATTATCATTATCATTATTATCATTATCATCATTATCATCATTATCATTATTATCATTATCATTATCATTATCATTATCATTATTATCATTATCATTATTATCATTATCATTATTATCATTATCATTATCATTATTATCATTATCATTATCATTATTATCATTATCATTATTATCATTATCATCATTATCATTATTATCATTATCATTATTATCATTATCATTATTATCATTATCATTATTATCATTATCATCATTATCATTATTATCATTATCATTATTATCATTATCATTATTATCATTATCATTATCATTATTATCATTATCATTATTATCATTATCATTATCATTATTATCATTATCATTATTATCATTATCATCATTATCATTATTATCATTATCATTATTATCATTATCATTATTATCATTATCATTATTATCATTATCATTATTATCATTATCATCATTATCATTATTATCATTATCATTATTATCATTATCATTATTATCATTATCATTATTATCATTATCATTATTATCATTATCATTATTATCATTATCATTATTATCATTATCATTATTATCATTATCATTATTATCATTATCATTATTATCATTATCATCATTATCATTATCATTATTATCATTATCATCATTATCATCATTATCATTATCATTATTATCATTATCATTATTATCATTATCATCATTATCATTATTATCATTATCATCATTATCATTATTATCATTATCATTATTATCATTATCATCATTATCATTATCATCATTATCATTATTATCATTATCATTATCATCATTATCATTATTATCATTATCATTATTATCATTATCATCATTATCATTATTATCATTATCATTAATCATCATTATTATTATCATCATTATCATTATTATCATCATCATTATTATTATCATTATCATTATCATTATTATCATTATCATCACTATCATTATCACTATTATTATCATTATCATCATTATCATCATTACTGGTAAGAACGACTCCAATCATTTAGTGGCCCCAATTTTTCTATTTCATATAATAGAAGATGGAGATATACTAAGTGCTAATGATGAAAACCTCAGTAACACAGACTGTAACAATAATGATTTTGATGACTATATTGGTGCTGGTGGTGATTATGTTGTGTGTGTGTGTGTGTGTGTGATTGCTGCAAGGGAGGAGTCATTAAGTGGGAGAGGCCAGGGTGTGGTTTGGAAACGGTATTTTTGGTGTGCACGAGGGTCGCAGGGTATATAAGATCAGAGCAACCGTACCAGGTATCATACTGCTGACAACCTCCGACCATGAAGGTTCTGGTGAGTATAAAGCCGACTCGGGTAAGGGAATTTAGACTTATATAATTCAGAAAGTCAACCATGTAAGAATGTTAAGAATCACAGCAAAACATGCTTATTACAAGCTAAGTTTACGAGCTATTCAGATGTGTCAGGAAGGCTGAAGTGCAAGTAATGTCTGTGTAAGTAAGTACGAGTTGCACCTCGCTTGTGCGTTAGGCTAGTATCAGGATGGACCATACATGGAGTGGGAGACATGTCAACATGAGAAGTTGGTTTAGTAGGCGAACCAGCTTCCTGTGTTGACTGTACGCAAGACTTACCTGTTTGTAAGCAGCAATGGAATGCAAACAATTTTCAAAGCTTTAAATCAGCGTAAGACCAAAAGATATGAACGTACAAATGTGAGCGATACATGGATATGAAATGTAATGTTATACTTTCAGGTGCTGTTCGCCCTTGTGGCTTTTGCCACAGCCAAGCCTCAGTATTGGTGGCCTCATACCACTCCGCTGGTGACGGTCAAGTCTACTGACGTTGCTTCCCCCATCATCCCCTATGCTGGCCTTCCCTGGACCCATGGTCTCTTCCCCTACTCCTTGATGGCGGCCGCCAAGCCAGCTGAGGAACGCGCCAAACGATCCGCTGAGGCCGACCCTGAAGCTGATCCACAGATACTCTACACTTCTTCAATGTCCTATCCCTATGCTGGCAATGCCTGGGCCTACCATGGACCCTGGACTTGGCCCTATGGTGTAAATCCTCTCCTCACTGTCGCTAAGCCAGCTGAGGAAACTCGCGCCAAACGCTCCGCTGATGCTGAGCCTGAAGCTGATCCTTTCCTGCTCTACTCTCTGGAATTAGTCACCCTTACACTGGCTACCCCTGGGCCTACAACACTTTCCCCTACAACTGGCACTATGGCATGAGGCCTCTAGTCACTGTAGCTAAGCCAGCTGAAGCAACTCGCGCGAAACGCTCCGCTGATGCTGAGCCTGAAGCTGATCCTTTCCTGCTTTACTCTGCAGGTACCTACCCTTATACTGGTTATCCCTGGGCCTACAACACCTTCCCCTACAATTGGCCCTATGGCATCAACCGTCTTGTTTAGTTAACCAATGATACCAAACATTCCACTGAAACCCAGCTAATCTTCGCTATTCCTGGTGTCACACCACTGCCCTCTGCCATCTAAACGTGGGCACAAGGACTTCATTCTCTGTCTTACTAGGATGGTAGACTTGTATCAGCTCACACCTCTCTGTTATCCTCCTGCAGTTCCCTGCTCTAATGGATCCTGAACTCTCATCAGGGATATAGACACCAGTGAAGTAATGCAGTAGAAAATTAGAGACTTCCCGTATTGACTCCAGAACCTGACAGCATTGATTATGGCCATTGATGTTTCTTTTTTTTATAGTAGTATTGATTTCTTTTTTTTTTTGTCATTCATTCAGAATGTTTGAATAAACAGTGATAAACAAGTATAGAATTGTTTTACTTTTACTCCAAATTGTACTGCATTATTCGTACTCCAACACAGAATGAACAAATAAGAAACAAAATTATAGATCATATTTAGCGGAAAAATAATGCTCAAAACAAAGAGTTTATAGGTGATGAGTTGGAGAAAATATATTCTATTGGATCCAAGTTAAAGTACCCCAGATCCTTTATTGATAAATCCAATAACTTAGCAAAAAAATCATTTTATAAAGTTGAACTCAAACTTCCCATTGCAACCAAGAATCTTTTAGTTCTCCCTTTTGATAATAATTTTACTTTGTTTCGCCATTTTGCTTAAATCCTTTAATGTAAATGTTGCCTTCAGCAACAATAATACTATAAAGAATATCTTAAACAGGGTCTCACCAGAAAGTTCTCCTAGATGCATATATAAAGTGCCATGTAGAAATTGTGATAAGTTTTATTTTGGGCAGACTGGTTAGGAACTATCTGTTAGAATTAAGCTACATGAATATAGTATAAGAACAGGACAAGAATCAAATGCCTTGTCTAATCACTTTAAAAACTATGATCATTGTAGTGACTATAGGGATGCCATCTCAGTTATCTAACTCCAGCACCACGAGAAATATCACAGTTATGCATTTATGAAATATCACTCATCTCTGAACTCACAGATTCATAGTAAGAAGCAACAACCTCTGTAATATAAAATGATCGTACATTGGTATACAAGTCTTTTCTGAATAGTTCTGTACGGTAGTACTCAAGAATTTTCCTTACACATATAGAGAAGAATGATTACCTTAAGCAACAATTTCAGCTTTATAGATATTTGTGTATATTTGATAGAAATGATATCTACTATTTGCTTCTGTCATCATGTTGTTTATCAGATAAACACTGCAAATTGGGTCATGGATAATGTAGCAAATTTTTGGAGTAAAAACAAATCAAGTCTCATACTTCATTGTTTATTGAAACATTTTGCATTACTAAAGAAAAAAACAGAGGAACACAATTAGGAAAAATAGACACATCAATAGCCATAATCAATGCTGTCAGGTTCTGGAGTCACTACGGGAAGTCTGATTTTCTACTACATTCCTTTATTGGTGTCTATATCCCCTGATGAGAGTTCAGGATCTATTAGAGCAAGGAACTGCAGGAGAATAGCAGAGACGTGTGAACTGCTACAAGTCTACCATCTTAGTGAGGCAGAAGATGAAGTCCTCGTGCCCACCTCTGTGTAGATGAGAGCAGTGGTGGTGACGCCAGGAACAGTATGGGTCAGCTGGGTATCAGTGGAACGTTTAGCACAAATGGCTGACTAAACAATAGGGTTGACGCCATAGGGCCATGTGTATGGGTAGGTGTTGTAGCCCCAGGAATAACCGGAATAGGGGTAGGTCGCTGGAGAATTGTAGAACATGTAAGGATCAGCTTCAGGCTCAGCATCAGCGGAGCGTTTTGCGCGAAGAGTAGGGTTAGCAGCATAGGGCCAAGTGTAGGGGTAGTTGTTGTAGGTCCAGGGATAGCCAGTATAAGGGTAAGTCATTGCAGAAGAGTAGAACATATAAGGATCGGCGTCAGCGTCAGCATCAGCGGAGCGTTTGGCACGAACAGTTGGATTAGCGGCCGCCACAATAGGGTAATTGTAGGGGAAGACACCCTGGGTCCAGGGAATGCCAGCATAGGGGATGATGCTAGGAGTAATGTCAGCCGACTTCACTGTTGATGCTGGGGTGGAATAAGGCCACCACTGTGACTGTGCTGCGGCACAAGCCACAAGTGCGAACAACACCTGAAATATTCATATGAATTTCGTTATCATTAAATATATATATATATATATATATATATATATATATATATATATATATATATATATATATATATATATATATATATATATATATATATATTACATTATATTACATTATATATTACATGCATTACAATGGAACTCACAGTTGAGTTTGATTAACACACAAAGCTGGTTTACCTGTTAGATTATCTGACCCCTAAGCATGTCTCTTTCTCCATGTTTGATCTCTGCTTAAACTCAACAAACATATAACCAAGGCTGCCTCTGGTATTTGCCTACAACACAAGCATGACTTGTATTTCAGCCTTCCTGACACGATTGCATGGCTCGTAAACTCAGCGTATTAAGAGCATGTCTCGAAGGTAACTAATCCCTTTAACACAGTCTCCTTACACCAGCTAGCCTTATACTTACCAGAACCTTCATGGTTGGAGGTTTTCAGCAGGATGATGGTACTTGGTTCGGATCCTGGGTTCTTATATACCCTGAGAAATGCCATAGTCCTCAACCTAACCACGCCCTGGACCCTCCCTCTTTCTGACCCCTCCTCCTGCACACACACACACACACACACACACACACACACACACACACACACACACACACACACACACACACACACCATTACCATCATCAGTGTCACCATTACTATTGTCATTATCAACATAGTCACAATCATTACACTCAAAAACCTCTACCATCCCTTAATATTATCATTGTTATTAACATTCTCATATATAACACTTCACATTTCTCCACTTTCCATATATCAAACAGAAACATAGGGTTCACCAACAAACAAGATATATAGTTGATTACAGTTGTCTTCGACTCATGATATGTGAATGCTTCATTTAGATTGAAATTGGTTTATTGATTTGGAAAGTGTATCTATGACATATTATCTATCATTTTCATTACTAAGATATAATAATAATAATAATAATAATAATAATAATAATAATAATAATAATGATAACATTAAGCTATTTCAGTTGTAAGACTGTAACTAGCTGTAATGACAATCATCATAGTAATGTTAGTTATTTTGTAATCTTTACTTCATCTCCACACATTGGGAGGGGGCTCTGCACACAGCTAACAAAATGTGAAAACTGTGATCCCATGGTTTTGGCAACAACCATAATGAACTGATCGACGGCTAAAATGATTCAACCGAGTTTCGGTTTATTGTGTCTACGTTTTTATTTTTGTCTTGGTACGTCAAGAGAGTGGCGAGTAATCTGATCACCAGCAGTATACGTCGTTCCTCCACAAACTGTGCTAGCCTGACGAGCAGTACCTACTAAAGTGATCATACTCCACAAATCCCTCCTTCTTACGTGATGAAAACACTTTTTTGCCTCGTATATTATACTTCTTTTCCTTTTCATTAGAGCACCGGCATTTATTTTTAGAGAACTCTGGGTACTGGACGTGAAATACATTCTTACTATTTCAGATGAGCCCAAAATCTTCGGGCTAATGTGAGAACTGTTTGGGTCAGAATTAGGTTCCTTGGTCGAGGGATATTTGCCCAACCTTTTGGGATCACTTTCTTTATTGCATCCCAAGGAAGGGGTGAGACGGGATGATTGGAACTGGGGTATTCTGCTTACTCAAGAAGTATTTACTTTTTGCGTTAAAGGAAAATTCTTATCCAGAGTAAGCTTGCAGCCTAATGCCTGGTAACAAGTTAACAGAATCCTCAGCGCGCCACACCCTAATAGCCGGACCATACGCTTCTTTATCTGTTTTAGCCAAGTAAGAATTTCACCTGTATGGACACAGCTAACCTGTATGAAACTCCCGGTAACCTTCACCTTTAGCTTTATTGTCAGCTCGGCAACACAAACCAGTCAGGACAACACAACTTTTTGTTGTTGTTCTTTTCCCTTCAACTCAACCACTTCTTGGAACCTAATGGAGTCCTTTGAATTCTACTGTCGTAATCTTAACTCACTATATTCCCATATCTCAATATATTGTCAGAAAACAACATACAAAGAAATTGTCCCCGAGCTTCTGAAGAACAACCGCTATAAATAGCGACTAGGAGGAATCACATACTGCGTCAGCTGCCTACGTTGTTCTGCTGGGGGCTGAACTCCTGAGAGAACTGAAAAGTAATATCCAAGAACTACCTTAGTGTGCGCTACCTCTACCGTATTGTCGCCACTTCGCGCGTGCGAGAGGGAGCGCACAATAGGGTAGTTCTTGGATATCATATTACCGAGCAAGACCCGTGGAGTTAGTAAGTTAGTGTACCATCTTGAAAACCATAATCTTAACGAGTGACATCTGCTTAACATGTCAATACCGAACTACCACAAACAAGGCGGCAGAATACATCAAATCTTTCTTACAGTCCAGAATCGGATTCTCTCCCTACACAACCACAACCTAAGATTTAGATAGATTCTATTAAACGATAAATTTCACCTCAGCTGAAGCACTTAACACATTGCATTATGGATTTAAGACAACTGAAAATGATATTGAATCTTATCTGTTTGTAGGCCCAAAGTGCTGAAGATGAGAATATTAACAGTAATGATAATGATGGTATAATTTCTTGAGGCTATAATGATTGTGTCTCTGGTGATAATGATGATAGTCATGTTGTGTGTGTGTGTGTGTGTGTGTGTGTGTGTGTGTGTGTGTGTGTGTGTGTGGAGGAGATGGGGGGGGGGCAGAAAAAGGGAGGGGCCAGGGCGTGGTTAGGTCGGTAACCGGAATTTTGTGGCGTGGACGAGTGTCTCAGGGTATATAAGAACTCGGGATCCGAACCAAGTATCTTCATCCGGCTGACATCCTCCAACCATGAAGGTTCTGGTGAGTACAAGGCTGGCTGGTGTAAGGAAACTCTGTGTTGGAGTGAGTTGACAGTCAACAGAAAACATGCAAGTGTGTCAACAAGACTGAAGTATAAGTCGTGTATGTGTTTTAAGTAAGTCCTGTTAGTAGCCTCATTTATGTGTGCCTGTAGCACTATACATGGAGCAGGAAACATGCCTTAGGGGTCACATAATTCCACAGGTAAAGCAGCTTCGTGTATATTGTGTGCATCAGTCTTAGGGATGACTTCCCGTGGGATACGAACCGTCTTCGAATCTAAGATGATATTGAGTGTAGGAACAAAAAAAAAGATATGAGCCACATATATATATGAACCAAATTTGGCTACTATATATATATATATATATATATATATATATATATATATATATATTATATATATATATATATATATATATATATATATATATATATATATATATATATATATATATATATATATATATATATATACATTATCCCTGGGGATAGGGGATTAAGAATACTTCCCACGTATTCCCTGCTTGTCGTAGAAGACGACTAAAAGGGGATGGAGCGGGGGGCTGGAAATCCTCCCCTCTCGTTTTTTTTTTTAATTTTCCAAAAGAAGGAACAGAGGGGGCCAGGTGAGGATATTCCGAAAAAAGGCCTAATCCTCTGTTCTTAACGCTACCTAGCTAACGCGGGAAATGGCGAATAGTTTAAAAGAAAGAAAAGATACACACACATATATATATATATATATATATATATATATATATATATATATATATATATATATATATATATATATATATATATATATATGTATATATATGTATGTATAATTACTAGGAAAATGAAACGCGATAAGTTCCCAAGTGCACTTTCGTGTCATGATCACGTCGTGAGGGAAGATATAAGAATGATGTGATCGTTACACAAAAGTGCATTTTGGCACTTATCGTGTTTCATATTCCTCGTGGTTATCTGCATGTACTAGATCATGCGCATCACTGTTACCTCTTGCTATATATATGATAATGAAAATTATATATTTCAGGTGTTGTTCGCGCTTGTGGCTTGTGCCGCAGCACAGTCACAGTGGTGGCCTTATTCCACCCCAGCATCAACAGTGAAGTCGGCTGACATTACTCCTAGCATCATCCCCTATGCTGGCATTCCCTGGACCCAGGGTGTCTTCCCCTACAATTACCCTATTGTGGCGGCCGCTAATCCAACTGTTCGCGCCAAACGATCCGCTGATGCTGAAGCTGATCCTCAGATCCTGTACACTTCTTCAATGAACTACCCATATGCCAGTAATGCCTGGTCCTATCATGGCTTCCCCTACAACTGGAACTATGGCATGAGGCCTCTGCTCACCGTAGCTAAGCCAGCTGAGGCACCTCGCGCCAAACGCTCCGCTGATGCTGACGCTGACGCTGACGCTGATCCTTATATGTTCTACTCTTCTGCAATGACTTACCCTTATACTGGCTATCCCTGGACCTACAACAACTACCCCTACACTTGGCCCTATGCTGCTAACCCTACTCTTCGCGCAAAACGCTCCGCTGATGCTGAGCCTGAAGCTGATCCTTACATGTTCTACAATTCTCCAGCGACCTACCCCTATTCCGGTTATTCCTGGGGCTACAACACCTACCCATACACATGGCCCTATGGCGTCAACCCTATTGTTTAGTCAGCCATTTGTGCTAAACGTTCCACTGATACCCAGCTGACCCATACTGTTCCTGGCGTCACCACCACTGCTCTCATCTACACAGAGGTGGGCACGAGGACTTCATCTTCTGCCTCACTAAGATGGTAGACTTGTAGCAGTTCACACGTCTCTGTTATTCTCCTGCAGTTCCTTGCTCTAATAGATCCTGAACTCTCATCAGGGGATATAGACACCAATAAAGGAATGTAGTAGAAAATCAGACTTCCCGTAGTGACTCCAGAACCTGACAGCATTGATTATGGCCATTGATATGCCTATTTTTCCTAATTGTGTTCCTCTGTTTTTTCTTTAGTAATGCAAAATGTTTCAATAAACAATGAAGTATGAGACTTGATTTGTTTTTACTCCAAAAATTTGCTACATTATTCATAACCCAACTTGCAGTGTTTATCTGATAAACAACATGATAACAGAAGCAAATAGTAGATATCATTTCTATCAAGTTTACACAAATATCTATAAAGCTGAAATTGTTGCTTAAGGTAATCATTCTTCTCTATATGTGTAAGGAAAATTCTTGAGTACTACCGTACAGAACTATTCAGAAAAGACTTGTATACCAATGTACGATCATTTGTGTTACAGAGATTGTTGCTTCTTACTATGAATCTGTGAGTTCAGAGATGAGTCCTGACTGGGGCAGGCGATTGAGAGCCTACAATGATGACATCCTTCCATTTGTGATATTCTATAAATGCATAACTGCGATATGCTGGGGAAGGTAACCTGCAAAACGTTCTCTCCCTGATCTGAGCACCAATTCACCTGGATAATGTTCCATTGTAGTTGATAAAATCTATTTATTCATATAATTCTCTCTCTCTCTCTCTCTCTCTCTCTCTCTCTCTCTCTCTCTCTCTCTCTCTCTCTCTCTCTCTCTCTCTCTCTCTCTCTCTCTCTCTCTCTCTCTCTCTCTCTCTCTCTCTCTCTCTCTCTCTCTCATTAACTCTCTCTCTTTAAGGCTAAGGCTGTTTTTAAGGGCATTTCACATATCATCTAGGGTATGGATGTGTGTATGAGAGAGAGAGAGAGAGAGAGAGAGAGAGAGAGAGAGAGAGAGAGAGAGAGAGAGAGAGAGAGAGAGAGAGAGAGAATTGCTTTATGAAGAAGTTTCAAATGATGAAGAACAATATGAGGCTTGATTATAATACTCCCGAGTACTGACTACGGGATAGAGCACTTTCCAGTATTACCTGCTAACACTACGGGTCCAGGTTTGGTCCTATGTTAGCCCACACGAGATATCCAAGATACTTGGTAGAGTACTAGATCACGGTACTCAGTGTAGTTAAGTTATATATACTCTCCCAGCTCCAAGTGGACAAAGCAAAAGGTTCATATGGCATACCTCCTTGAACACACAGTGTGTGTGAGAAGAATGGCTACTCGAGGATTGACTGTTATGCCTCCTTCTTCTTGGGGCATGTTTTGCCAGGGGTCATGTCGATCTTCGAGGAAAAAATAAGGTGACCTCCATTTGGACAGTCACTTGTTTACCAAATGGCGTCCTAGCTACGTCTCTTCGTTGTTTATCAAGTGACTAATATATTTCTCTCTTGTGTCTCCCTTGATGATGTGATTATTACACTAATGTGCACTTGGGAACACATTTTCTTTCATTATCCCGTTTACTCATAGAAATATACTTAATCACGCGCTAAATTGTGATCCTTTCATATATATATATATATATATATATATATATATATATATATATATATATATATATATATATATATATATATATATATATATATATATATATATATATATATATATATATATAAAGAGCGTGGTTGAGAGAGCAGAAGAGGGTGTTTTGAAATGATTTGGGCACATGGAGAGAATGAGTGAGGAAAGATTGACCAAGAGGATATATGTGTCGGAGGTGGAGGGAACGAGAAGTGGGAGACCAAATTGGAGGTGGAGAGATGGAGTGAAAAAGATTTTGTGTGATCGGGGCCTGAACATGCAGGAAGGTGAAAGGAGGGCAAGGAATAGAGTGAATTGGATCAATGTGGTATACCGGGGTTGACGTGCTGTCAGTGGATTGAAACAGGGCATGTGAAGCGTCTGGGGTAAACCATGGAAAGCTGTGTAGGTATGTATATTTGCGTGTGTGGACTTATGTATATACATGTGTATGGGGGTGGGTTGGGCCATTTCTTTCGTCTGTTTCCTTGCGCTACCTCGCAAACGCGGGAGACAGCGACAAAGCAAAAAAAAAAAAAAATATATATATATATATATATATATATATATATATATATATATATATATATATATATATATATATATATATATATATATATGTATTCTCTATCCGTGGGGATAGGGGATTAAGAGTACTTGCCACGTATTCCCTGCGTGTCGTAGAAGGCGACTAAAAGGGAAGGGAGCGGGGGGCTGGAGATCCTCCCCTCTCGTTTTTTTTTTTTTTTTTTTTTTTTTTCCAAAAGAAGGAACAGAGAATTGGGCCAGGTGAGGGTATTCCCTCAAAGGCCCAGTCCTCTGTTCTTAACGCTACCTCGCTAATGCGGGAAATGGCGAATAGTTTGAAAGAAAAAATATATATATATGTATATATATATATATATATATATATATATATATATATATATATATATATATATATATATATATAGATAGATAGATAGATAGATAGATAGATAGATTTTTTCAGGACTCATCTCTGAACTCACAGATTCATAGTAAGAAGCAACAATCTCTGTAATACAAATGATCGTACATTGGTATACAAGTCTTTTCTGAATAGTTCTGTACGGTAGTACTCAAGAATTTTCCTTACACATATAGAGAAGAATGATTACCTTAAGCAACAATTTCAGCTTTATAGATATTTGTGTATATTTGATAGAAATGATATCTACTATTTGCTTCTGTCATCATGTTGTTTATCAGATAAACACTGCAAATTGGGTCATGGATAATGTAGCAAATTTTTGGAGTAAAAACAAATCAAGTCTCATACTTCATTGTTTATTGAAACATTTTGCATTACTAAAGAAAAAAACAGAGGAACACAATTAGGAAAAATAGACACATCAATGGCCATAATCAATGCTGTCAGGTTCTGGAGTCACTACGGGAAGTCTGATTTTCTACTACATTCCTTTATTGGTGTCTATATCCCCTGATGAGAGTTCAGGATCTATTAGAGCAAGGAACTGCAGGAGAATAACAGAGACGTGTGAACTGCTACAAGTCTACCATCTTAGTGAGGCAGAAGATGAAGTCCTCGTGCCCACCTCTGTGTAGATGAGAGCAGTGGTGGTGACGCCAGGAACAGTATGGGTCAGCTGGGTATCAGTGGAACGTTTAGCACAAATGGCTGACTAAACAATAGGGTTGACGCCATAGGGCCATGTGTATGGGTAGGTGTTGTAGCCCCATGAATAACCGGAATAGGGGTAGGTCGCTGGAGAATTGTAGAACATGTAAGGATCAGCTTCAGGCTCAGCATCAGCGGAGCGTTTTGCGCGAAGAGTAGGGTTAGCAGCATAGGGCCAAGTGTAGGGGTAGTTGTTGTAGGTCCAGGGATAGCCAGTATAAGGGTAAGTCATTGCAGAAGAGTAGAACATATAAGGATCAGCGTCAGCGTCAGCATCAGCGGAGCGTTTGGCGCGAGGTGCCTCAGCTGGCTTAGCTACGGTGAGCAGAGGCCTCATGCCATAGTTCCAGTTGTAGGGGAAGCCATGATAGGACCAGGCATTACTGGCATATGGGTAGTTCATTGAAGAAGTGTACAGGATCTGAGGATCAGCTTCAGCATCAGCGGATCGTTTGGCGCGAACAGTTGGATTAGCGGCCGCCACAATAGGGTAATTGTAGGGGAAGACACCCTGGGTCCAGGGAATGCCAGCATAGGGGATGATGCTAGGAGTAATGTCAGCCGACTTCACTGTTGATGCTGGGGTGGAATAAGGCCACCACTGTGACTGTGCTGCGGCACAAGCCACAAGCGCGAACAACACCTGAAATATTCATATGAATTTCGTTATCATTATATACATCTATTCATCTCTCTATCTATCTATCTATCTATCTATCTCTCTCTCTCTCTCTCTCTATATATATATATATATATATATATATATATATATATATATATATATATATATATATATATATATATATATTCAATTACATCAAATCATTCTAACAGTATACATGCAACAAACACTCTACTACATTACATAAACACAGGCTCGCACGAAATGAAGGCATGGATTGACACGGAATTCCACAGTCGAGCACTTATACATTCAGAGACGTGAAGTCCATTCTTCATCCTCCTATAACTATGAATGATCAGCCACTCTCACTCAACATACTCCAAGTATACACTGTACGATGTACTGTACCCACATGACATCCATTTTCCAAATAACAAACGCCAACAAAACATTTCCAAATTAAATTGGACGCTCTCAAAACACCTACCGGCAGCAGCTGTAGATGAGGACATGAATCCCTCAGTGTCCTCTGCAAGCAGTGTATCCGTTTCATCTTGAACTATGGTTCAACCTCCTAGCCATCCAGATAATCAAAAGTAATGGTAACAAAACTACAAATCAAACACACACAGACAAAATGAAGATATACACTGAACAATGACTGGATGCCTAGAACACCAAACATCCGGCTCTGTACAACGAAACGAAAATATCTCTGATACAGTTCCATCTTAACTTGAACGCAGCCCAATTCTTTTGCAACAGAGCATGATTCCTCTCACCCAAACCACTTCAAAAACAAGCATCAGACAACAAGTATGAATAAAAGGATCACTTCCCTCACACTCGACCAAGCTACTATATATTCGCCTCTCCCTCTCCTTAAAAGCAACATTGATAACAAATAGCCTACAACTACTATCCCAGTTGAACTCGTTTTGAAAATCCACTTGACCATAAATACATCCATCTGAAACTAAACTCCCAAGACATGTACGAGTTACACCTCGTCTTCGTTTTGGACACCACCCATCTCCTCATCATCACAAAATCAGTTGAATAGATCTCATGATTGTTCATGCCCAAAATACAATCTTACTACCAGTTCTCCCACCCTTCAGTGATAGACTCACACACACACACACACACACACACACACACACACACACACACACACACACACACATCACATATATATACATATATCATAACCAAGTTTAGTTTAATTTCATTCATGGTTCACATTAACTCCACTTA
Source organism: Panulirus ornatus (assembly GCF_036320965.1). Lineage (NCBI taxonomy): Eukaryota > Metazoa > Arthropoda > Malacostraca > Decapoda > Palinuridae > Panulirus > Panulirus ornatus. Next base: position 1,716,481 of record NC_092243.1, on the reverse strand, counting down.
GGTTCGACGATGGCTTGCATTACAATGGAACTCACAGTTGAGTTTGATTAACACACAAAGCTGGTTTACCTGTAAGATTATCTAACCCTTAAGCATGTCTCTTTCTCCATGTTTGATCTGTGCTTAAACTCAACAAACATATAACCAAGGCTGCCTCTGGTATTTGCCTACAACACAAACATGACTTGTATTTCAGCCTTCCTGACACGATTGCATGGCTCGTAAACTCAGCGTATTAAGAGCATGTCTCGAAGGTAACTAATCCCTTTAACACAGTCTCCTTACACCAGCTAGCCTTATACTCACCAGAACCTTCATGGTTGGAGGTTTTCAGCAGGATGATGGTACTTGGTTCGGATCCTGGGTTCTTATATACCCTGAGAAATGCCAGTCCTCAACCTAACCACGCCCTGGACCCTCCCTCTTTCTGACCCCTCCTCCTGCACACACACACACACACACACACACACACACACACACACACACACACCATTACCATCATCAGTGTCACCATTACTATTGTCATTATCAACATAGTCACAATCATTACACTCAAAAACCTCTACCATCCCTTAATATTATCATTATTATTAACATTCTCATATATAACACTTCACATTTCTCCACTTTCCATATATCAAACTGAAACATAGGGTTCACCAACAAACAAGATATATAGTTGATTACAGTTGTCTTCGACTCATGATATGTGAATGCTTCATTTAGATTGAAATTGGTTTATTGATTTGGAAAGTGTATCTATGACATATTATCTATCATTCTTCATTACTAAGATATAATAATAATAATAGTAATAATAATAATGATAATAATAATAATGATAACATTAAGCTATTTCAGTTGTAAGACTGTAACTAGCTGTAATGACAATCATCATAGTAATGTTAGTTATTTTGTAATCTTTACTTCATCTCCACACATTGGGCGGGGGCTCTGCACACAGCCAACAAAATGTGAAAACTGTGATCCCATGGTTTTGGCAACAACCATAATGAACTGATCGACGGCTAAAATGATTCAACCGAGTTTCGGTTTATTGTGTCTACGTTTTTATTTTTGTCTTGGTACGTCAAGAGAGTGGCGAGTAATCTGATCACCAGCAGTAAACGTCGTTCCTCCACAAACTGTGCTAGCCTGACGAGCAGTACCTACTAAAGTGATCATACGCCACAAATCCCTTCTTCTTACGTGATGAAAACACTTTTTTGCCTCATAGATTATACTTCTTTTCCTTTTCATTAGAGCACCGGCATTTATTTTTAGAGAACTCTGGGTACTGGACGTGAAATACATTCTTACTATTTCAGATGAGCCCAAAATCTTCGGGCTAATGTGAGAACTGTTTGGGTCAGAATTAGGTTCCTTGGTCGAGGGATATTTGCCCAACCTTTTGGGATCACTTTCTTTATTGCATCCCAAGGAAGGGGTGAGACGGGATGATTGGAACTGGGGTATTCTGCTTACTCAAGAAGTATTTACTTTTTGCGTTAAAGGAAAATTCTTATCCAGAGTAAGCTTGCAGCCTAATGCCTGGTAACAAGTTAACAGAATTCGGTATGCGCCACACCCTCATAGCCGGACCATACGCTTCTTTACTTGTTTTAGCCAAGTAAGAATTTCACCTGTATGGACACTGCTAACCTGTATGAAACTCTCGGTAACCTTCAACTTCGGGTTTATGTCAGCTCAGCAACGCAGACCAGTCAAGCCAAGACGCCTGAAGACGAATACAACTTTTTTCCTCAACTTCGGCCACTTTTTTGGAACTCGATGGAGTCCTTTGAAGTCCACTGTCTCAACCCTAACTTACCATAATCCCATAAATCGGTGTATCATCAGTACATCATCCATGAACTTTTGAGCAACAACTGCTATTTTTAGCATCGAAAAGAATACACACACTGCATCATTTGGCCATGACGCTCCGAATGGATTCGAAGGCTGAGCGAACCTGAAAAGTTTAACCAAGAACTGCGAACTCAGTGATCCTCAAGCAAGCCTCGTAAAGTTAGAAGGCAAGTGTGCCATCTGGAAAAGAATCTTCTGTCCACATGACATCTTTTGATAACGTGTCGACGTATCAAATCCCCAAGAACCACAAACGAGGAGGCAGAAAATAACAAATTATTTTCAGAGTCCAAAATGTGATTCTTACCCTACACAGCAGCAAAGTGAGAAATAGGTTTCTTATACAAGTAACTCAACAGAAATAAGTGAGGACTAAGTTTACATATCTCCTAAATTTTCTTTCACAGTCAAAATATTTCAGCTCTGCCGTAAACCTCTAAACGGCGCCGACACTCGTCTCTGACTGTAAATTGTTTGTGTTGTAAAAGAAAAGGATTTATTAACGACGTTTGTCCCAAGTTCTGTGAGTGTAGCCACAATCACCTACAGTGTCACTTGACAAGTGATGGTTATAAGAGAGATGGAAAGGAGACAGAAGTTAAGAGAATTTTTCCCCGTCCTAATGTCTGATAATGAATAAATCAAGACTTTGTTATGTAAGCAATCAGTGCACGGAAATCTGATCGTACACGTCTTGTGTCGTCTGGTACAAGGACTTGTTTTCCCTAATGTCTCCAACTTGTGCTTTCATTCAAGAGTTGACGATCAAGGAACCTTGAAATCATATCTCAAAGGCAGTAGGTATAATGTACCAAACTAGGCTGAACACAGGCTGTACTGAAACTTTCCTGAGCCCATCAATTCTCAAGAAAGAAAATTATTGGTTAATCAAATATTACCCAGAATAACATTACTCGCCTTTCCATTTGTTGTGATGTTGCTTCTCTCTTTCCGTTATACAGGTATTATTCTATCCTCTGATCTCGTGATCCATCTGCTTCTGTCCCAGCTCTTATTACCTGAGCTATGTCACATCTGGCTGCTGCTTCCCATAGCTTCTATGTGGAGGCTTTCCACACGAGGACTGGCCATTGTGATACCTTGCTTCCTTCCTCATTCAGTAGAGCTGTGAAGAAATCTTATATCTTTTGTCCCTCTTTTTTCTTTCTCTCTCTCTTTCATAGGGACAGACATGGCACGGGCAAAACATACCCCAGTCAAAAGCTGTCTCGAATGAAAGAAAAGAAAAGAAAAAGATAGGTGAAATGAATCAGTGTTCCTTGGGTGTTTGTAGACCCGATTCTTAAAGGAAGAGAAGTTATGTGAGGAGGAAAAGGTCATGTGAGCAGGGAAAGGTTATGTGAAGAGGGAAAAGTAAAAGAAGGAAGAAAATTGCTCAGCTCAGTTTTTGGGGGAAGGAGGTATCATAAGAGCCAATCCTCGGATAATACATGAAGAATAAAGACAACACAGAGAGGCGTAGGGAAAGGGAAGTTTCAAGAGATGATGCCAGAACTAAGAACGGAGTTTGATTTCGCTTTAGTTAAAAGAGAGGAAGAGGATGATCCTGATGTGTGAGCAGTATTCCATACTTGGGGACTTTTAACCCCTGCACATGTGAAATCGCTGCTCACAAAAAAAAAAAAAAAAAAATTACAGCATCTCTACAACACTTCCAGTCTTTGAGTAACAGACTTTGTGATATTGATTGTATGGTCTTTCCATGACGGTGAGGAGGATATGGTTCTGCCAAATATGTTTTTATTACAGGGTTGGATTGTGAAGAAAAGAGCACCAGTAGACTGCAAATCCACACTAGTGATCAGAGAGAAGGGAGTGAGATTCCAGGTGCTTGAGAAAGTGAGAGTTTAGGAGAGTTTCAATGACTTTGGAATTAACAGAAGTGAAAGCAATGAGGTGATAGTTGAGGGGGCTATAGCTTTCTTCTTTCTTAGGGCTAGGATGCAGCATGACATGCTTTCAAGAGGTAAGAAGGGTTTGAGTTTATAGGCGGAGTCTAGCAAGGATTACTCCTGTCTAAAAGAGATGGCAAGGCTTAGTAGGAGGAAATAGAGGCGGAGTGTTAGAATCAGAATCATCCAAATGTGTGTTAGAGATATTTAAAGGTACGAAGAGAGTTGGAAAGTTAGCGATATACGATCAGGTCTGAAGAGAAAAGGAAATGGTGAATTACAGAAGTTGTTGGAAATTTCTTTGGTTAAAGAACAAAAATATATATCATTAGAAAAGGTCAAGTCACCACACACTATGAAGACGTACTATTGCTACGATGACCTTTGAAGTGATCCCAAGCATAATTGAAAAACGAGTGGGTTTCAAAGGAAGGAAAGAGTTTAATGGTCCTGGACGCACCGTCCCTGATGTAACAAGCATTAGAGCAGGAGAGGCAAAATCTGATTAGGGGAAGAAATGAGGAAAAAAAGACATTTAGAAGATGGAATGTAAACCTCCATCCCAGCCAGGATAACCTCTGCGATGCGTTCAGCACAACACGAGGCATCCCGTCCAGAAAAGCAGTACCCATCCCATGGAAAGTTAGCAAAGATATTGCACAGAGATAACCACTGAGCTCTCCTAGAGAGCCAGAGTTAAAGTTTCGAGAGATGGGACGAAGAGGTGGGAGGTGTGGGGGCAATTAGAAGTAACAGAAATAAGATTATGGTCAGATGACATTAACGGGGCAGACATGACTGAATAGTGGGACGGTTCAGAGCTAAAAAAAAAAAATGTATGTTGGACGAGTCGCGACGGTCGATAACTCGGGTGAATGTATAATTCCTCGTCCCACTTTGTCAGTGAGAGGTAAAGAAAAAAAGGGCCTCTACTCCATCAGGATGGTCCTGGTCAGAACCAAACCAACATTGGCTCATGGTGTACACTGTACACTCATGGTGTACACAAGGTTCCTCAGCTTGTGATCGTGAGGAGGGTAGAGCTTAGCTGCAAGAAGTCAAGTATACGACAACTATATGAAACAATAAAAGCCTCTACGATGCATAAATTTTGAAAAAATTATGTAATATGAATCTACCCGCTCGGGCATGACAGAGACCCTGTGTGACCTGTGTAATCCTTCTTCACCGCTGTTCACAAGACGAACATTGGGTGCATGATAAAGTAGCCGCTGATGGTGGCACAAACTAAATCAATCCTGTGACCACAGACATGCCAAGTCTGGCAGAAAAAAAAATCCCTTGTTTTTATTGATGGCGATACAATGTGTGTGTGTGTGTGTGTGTGTGTGTGTGTGTGTGTGTGTGTGTGTTGAGGGGGAGGGGGAAAATATGGGAGGGGCCTGGGCGTGGTTAGGCTGGGGACCGGTATTTGGTGGTATGGACGAGGGTTCCCGGGTATATAAGTGCCCAGCATCAGCACCGAGTATCAGCCTGCTGACATCCTCCAACCATGAAGGTTCTGGTGAGTATGGGGGCGGCTCCAGTAAGGTAACTCAGATTATGTAGACAGTGTGTCATGTTGGTATGATGAGAACTACGATGAGCCATACTTACTATACGTTCACTTGGAGAGTCTTACTTGTGTGTCGAGTAAGTAACAGCAGCAGGAACGACACTCTTCATACGAACTAAGTTCTAAGTTGTTGTGTCTGAGTGCAAGCTGTACTGATGTGTCAGCCAACATGGATTGCGGGCTAGGTTTGTGTAATCATATAACCAAATGCGAACAATGTTCAAATGTGAGGCACGTACGTTCGATTGGTAATAGTGTGTATGTGGGTGAGGGAGAGAGAGAGAGAGAGAGAAGGGGGGGGGGGGGCCATAAAGAAAAGGATTCAAGAGTACATCGCGCCTACATGTTAGCTATGCACGGATGAGAAGGGAGCTGGGAGGAGGAGTTGATGGTAAGTTTCAGCCGAGTGTAATGCGAGCCGAACTTGAGTCGTATGGTTGGGTGAAAATCATAGTTAACGTTAGGTATGAACCATCCCTGAATACTTTAACCAAGCTCACCAACTAACGACATTTAGGATTGCGTCATGATCGCATGTAAATCTTTTGGGATACGAACCTTCAAGTCCTAACAGACACACACACACACATACACACACACTTGTTCGCCGTTTCCCTTCCGAGAACAGACGAAGAAAGACCCCATCCGTTCACATCCATTCCCTAGCTGTCATGTGTAACGCACAGAAACCTCAGCTCCCTGTCCACAAACAAATCTCACAGAATTTTCCATGGTTTACCCCAGATGCTTCAAAGCCTTCGTTCAGTCTACTGACAGCATATCGACCCCAGTATACAACACGTTCCGATTCACACTATAACGCGCAAGCCTTTCACTCTATCCTTCCATCTTCTGTTTGTTCTCCCCGTTCTCCTTGTTCCGTCTACACTTAATACATATATCCTCTTTGTCAACCTTTTTCCTCACTCATTCTCTCCATATGTCCAAATCATTTCAGCACACCTCATCAGCTTTCTCAACCACACTCTTTTTATTACCACATATCTCTCTTACCCTTTCATTACTCATGTTATTAAACCACATCATACAACATATTGTCCTCAAAATCTCATTTCCAACACATATACCCTCTTCCGCGTAGCCTTATATAAGTCCATGCCTC